>NC_133781.1:15592546-15892546 GCF_003597395.2 Chelonoidis abingdonii
CTAGCCTTGGACCATGGACGCACACACTCGATTTAAGGATCTTAGTGTGGACGCACTAAATTGATTTTATAAAATCGGTTTTATAAAATTGGTTTAAACAAATTCGAATTAATCAGGTAGTGTAGACGTGGCCTAAATCATTTGACTGCAGACAGTCCTCTAATGTTTTCTCACTATTCCCCATATGTGCTCAGAAGGACACACACATTCTCCCACCATTCACACTGTTGCTCAGTTTACTGCACAAGAACCATTGGACATGGCATTGCAAGACCTAGAGAAACTACTGAGCCATGAAGACATACCCGCTGTGACCCTCATAAAAATCACACAGCAAGTCAACTGTAGGGCTGGAAACAGAACCCTGGTCTCTCAAGTGCCAGTCTGATGCCAAATTTCTTTGAACTGCATAGCTGGGGGAAATGAAGGGGAGAGAAGTAGATATAGTCATTCGATTTACCACAGGCTTTTATTCCAAGTGACATTTGCCAACAGGCTTCCCTTCAGTTAAAAAGTCTGTAAGGAGAACCACAGCCAAAGAGAGTGCTTACAGCTGAAGTGCTTAGAGCTAGTCCGGGAAGAGAATTATGTGATGGATTAATGCATTTAGTTTGTGTTAGTTGTATGAGATTGCCCAGCAGAACAGTGTAAGAATAAAATACACATCTCTAATACCAAACACTGAGTGGCTTGCGTGTTTGGATACCCTCTTAGTCTTGGTAATAAAATGTAATCTGTGATTTATAAGGCCCTCAGCAGCTACCAGTTAGATGAAAATAAAGTGGGTAATTGATCAGCAAATCTGGGTATACCCCTCCACATAGCAGACCATGAAAAAGTGAAGATTATTATATGGCTGAAGCAGGTAGAGAGGAGAAAATTTAGAGTTAGCACCATTCTCTACTTCAAACAGACACAAGTCAGTTCCATGACATGCAAGGATCACTTCTGCTAGTAAACAAGTTAGATACTTAAATATGTTCTGCAAATTACACAGCCCTGAATAAAAAATTGAACCATTTTTCACATGTTAGTTCTGCTTTCATCCTTAGAATTAAGGATGTTTACAATCACTAATCCAGTTCCTGCAATTTTATATCAGTACATAAAAACAGGCCTCTGCACATTGATTGCATGGAAGTGCAGTCTCCTGAAGATATCCATTATAGCAGTGGCTCTCAAACTTTTGTACTGGTGACTCCTTTCACATAGCAAGCCTCTGAGTGTGACCCGCCCCACCATAAATTAAACACACTTTTTATATATTTAACACTATTATAAATGCTGGAGGCAAAGCAGGGTTTGAGGCGGAGGTTGACGGCTCACGATCCCCCATGTAATAACCTCACGGTCCCCTGAGGGGTCCCGACCCCCAGTTTGAGAACCCCTACATTATAGGCAAAATGGGCTGTTACTACAGCAACACATCTAGTATAATTAAGTACAGTAATTCAGACACTGCATTGTATTGACAGCAGAATTGTTGAGAGATCAGCCTGGGCAAGTCATGTCCACTCTTGACAAGTACACCAGTATGACCATTACAAGATAGCGAGTATCCCTCGTAAGATACTTGTGCAAAAGAGCATGATCTGTTAAGTGCACACAACAACAGCTACCAATGGTTTATGCAAAGGCCTGGTAGGAAAATTTGAATTTTGATCTTGTAAGATGTTAATATTCCTTGCCTAGAAGCCAAGTATCATTCAGAAGGAAGTAATTTTTTTCCTTTGAATAAAATCCACAAGAACCCATTCTTGATTCCTTACAGACAAACTGAGCAGGCCTAAGGCCCTGAACCTGCAACTTGATCCATATGGGCAGATCCTGCTGCCATGTAACGTCCCACTGATTTCAGTGAGGCTCTGCATGGCCCACCTGTCCCAAGCAAGAACTTGCATGATCTAACTGAGGAGTAAATACACCACTGCCAATGGAAAATGACTTAAGTAAGGGTCAACTCAGAGCCACTGAATACAAGCTCAAAACCAGAGTCAGCTCTAGATTTTGCAGACTATGCAAAACCAAGTGTGGGTCCCTAGCCAGTACTACAAGGTGGGTTGAGATTAGTGTGGAGATAGTGGGTTTCTATAGCAGCACAAGATTGGGGTTCAGGGCACTTTTCATTATGGGCTCCAGCTGATCTCTTGAAGTAACTGGGTGCTGACAAGAGACTGTTGCTGGGGAAAGGAAAATGCTGACAGAATGAGACTGAAGCAAGGGCCACTAAGCAGCCACACACTTAGTACAAGCATTAACCTGCCCCTGCTGCAGGTAGGGAGCAATGAGAAGTTACAGTATAACTGAACAATGGAACAAACACGTTAATCTTCAAGTTCACCAAGTGGTACAATGTTAAAAATAACTCAGTGAATTAGCCATCTATGTCATAACAGAGTGGCAACACATTTGAGTTAGTATGGCCTGAAGCACAGTAGCATCACTCCTGCCCCCCCAAGGTTTATTCCAGTTACAAGACTGGCCAGCATGTACTGGCACAGTGAGGCAAAAAATAGTCCCTTAAGTGTTATTTAAGGTAGAGAATTTTGGCACTGTGATCCCCTCCAGAATGCTTGTTTTACGCAAATACTTCTGCACAGGGCCCCAACAAATTCAAGGTCCATTTTGGTCAATTTCATGGTCCTAGGAACTTAAAAAAAAATCATAGATTTAATGATTTCAGCTATTTAAATCTGAAATTTCACAGTATTGTGATTGCAGGGATCCTGACCCAGAAAGGAGTTGTGGGCTGGTCTTAAGGTTTTTGTGGGGGGGGGCGGGGGGGTTTGCAGTACTACTACCTTTACTTCTGCGCTGTTGCTGGTGGCGGCTCTGCCTTTAGAGCTAGGCAGCTGGAGAGCGGCGGCTGCTGGCCAGGAGTCCAGCTTTGAAGGCAGAGCCGCCACTAGCAGCAGCACAGGAGCAAGGATGGCACTACCAGCCTTACTTTTGCGCTGCTGCCTGCAGAGCTGGGCCCTCAGACAACAGCCCCCATTCTCCTACTGCCCAGCTCTGAAGACAGCAATGCAGAAGTAAGGGTGGCATGGTATGGTATTGCCATTCTTACTTCTGTGCTGCTGCTGCTGGCAAGGCGTTGCCTTCAGAGCTGCGTGGCCGGAGAGCAGCGGCTGTTGGCCAGCTGCCCAGCTCTGAAGGCAGTGCAAAAGTAAGGGTGGCAATACTGTGACCCCTCTAAAATAATCTTGCAATTCCCCTGCAACTCCGGTCAGGACCCCCAATTTGAGAAATGCTAGTCTCCCCCATGAAGTCTGTATAGTATAGGGTAAAAGCACACAAAAGACCAGATTTCACGGTCCGTGATGCATTTTCCATGGCTGTTTATTTGGCATGGCCCTACGTATGCATTGTTGCAGACATTCACACCTTCACTGTCATGACCCTTGCTATGGGCAAAGCTAAATAGGTGGTGCAGAGACACAGTGACTTCCAATACAATGCCACTATAGACAGGATATGCTAGCGTGACAGCTGAACAAGTACAATTGGCTCTCCAAGTGCAATCCCAGTGTCCCTTGCTACAGTGTCCAGCACTAATTTGTGCTGTCCCCAACCCAGGACCAAATAATGCCTAGGGCCCACTGCATTACATGAGGGAACTGACTGAGCTCTATCAATAGGCCTGGAAGCACATCCTCATTCCAACCCATACCACTCCCATCTGTAGATCAAGAGAACAGTTAGTTCAGCAACAAACCACACACAACAGGGTATGATCCAAAGAGAAGAAATCAATTCAAAATAATCAGCCTCCTTGTTCCCTCAAGTTGCAACACCAAAGTTGCTCATCGTAATACCATCCAATCCTCTGGGTAGTCCATTCAGTGATCCTCCATTATAGCATCTGCAAGTGTTATGGCGTAGCCCCTTCCCCTCACGAATGATGCATAGATCCTTGAGCAGGACAGAGCCATTTGAAGTTGGAGATGGAAGCACAGAACAGATGCAAATATACAGTATACCACACTGAAATCGCTCCAAGGAGATAGCCAATGATACCCATCCCAAGAACAACAATTAACAGCACCTGCAGGGAGGGCTATGTAGCAATGCAATGCACTGAATATACCCAGAACAGACTGGCCAGCGTGGAGTCACTGCATTGTTGAGACTTGCATCACAGCAGTTCTCTAGCATAGACAAGGCCTTAGACCGAGTTACCATGCCAAGGGTGAAGGATGGGCTCTCGCTCCAGACCAAATGTGATACCCTACTAAATCTGCAGCATGTAGCTAGTACTTTTCCCTCACTATAAGGTAAGTCTCCTTGTTGCCACACATTTTACACAGAAGTGTAAATTAAAATTAGTACATTCCGCAGGCACTACTGGGTGTTTCTCTCTCAATAAATGTGTACAACAGACCTTCTTCCTACACAGTTTGCTTAATACTAACTCGTAAATGCACAACATGTAGCACTGTATTGTCATGTGGATTTCATTTTCAGTACAGCTGGCCCCTTACATAATCTACATCCATCCTGGACAACAGCCAATTGAGATAATAGAGAATTCCTAAACTGGAAAGTACTCCCAACCCAGCTCTCGCCCCACTGCATGCTTTTCTCATTAAAAGTCTCTGGATCTGCTCTGTTCAATTGTAATTCAGCCATTTAACATAGCTTCGCACCCTCTAGTGGAGAAAATGAGAAGTGCCACATCAATAATATATTCTCAAATTCTTGAAGTATTCTTCAAGGACAGCAAGGTTTGAATTACTTCTACAAATCCTCAAAGCATCACATCAGAGCTAGGAAGTGTCCCATTTGCCACGAGTACCCCACTTCCCCAAAATTAGCATTGCCAGAAGCGCAGAAGAAACTTGCAGAGCTGAGGACCTCTTTTGGCTTGTGCATGTTGTATGGCAGGAATTTAACAAGAGTTACAGTAATCTTTTTTGAAAGTTAGATTTTATTCATGTGTTTAGGCAAAGCCACATTCTACAAGTTAGAAGCTACATACAGGAATAGTCATGCTGAAGTGATGGCATCCTGCTCCTTTATTATGGTGAAATCTTCCAGTCAAATCCTCTGGAAAGAAATAATCAGGACACACAGATGAGCACAAGAACACAGTTCAAAAGGCTTCACATACAGACAGGTCAGAGCTGTGCAGAGTGCAATATGAGCAGCTAAGCAAACTTAGAAAGTACATTCAGCTTAGGGTGACATTTGCAAGTCATTGTGATTGCTTAATGAAGCGGATGCAAAATGCACTGAAGGTCTTATGTGCAGATGCTCTGGAGTTCCATTGTGAAAGATATTGATGCAGGATTTAAAAGAGAGGGGGGCCTGCTCTTTGGACAAGTGCAAATGGAGCACGTTTCACAGGAGATAAAGGTCTGATGAGCGATTGACCACATTTACAAAAGAGCTCCAAGACTGTAAGCAAGTACTTCCCGCACCAAAACGGCCCATTAGTTTACCACTCCGTAAACAAAGGAGGCCTAGTAACTCTCAGCCTACCTGCCACAAATACAGAATGCCTGGCTCAAGATGACGCTAGCCTAGATGAGTGCCAAAGTATGGCTGAACACAGGCAATTTCAAGGCAAAGGTACAAATGCACCCCTCCACTACTTTGGTTGAAGAGAATTTCTGGATGTTGACCAGGTGAGCTATTCAGGCACAATACACAATACTAACCTTGTGTATACTGAACTGCCTAACATAAGGACCTGCAAATATTTTATTCATGTTAAAAGCTCTTATGCTAGTAACTGGCAAGTGAGATTTTACATTAACAGATGGAGAAATTTTATATCAAGTTACACTAAGACGATCTAAAAGTGACAGCACTCTCCTTAAAATGCCTTCCTCTACCCTGCTGCTGTGTATGCTCACAGGCTTGTTATTTTAAAGTTTCTGACTTAAATATTTTTATACAAGGTGGTCTCCAAGTTAACTATTTACTTTGGCTTGCAAGGAAGAAAAAGCTACAACAAAAACAAACCTCTCAACAGCAGCCACTAAACAACAACTTTTATAAGTAGTTGTACTGCACTGTCTTAACACTTGTTTCTTATGTAGTACTTTATCTTGCCTAGTACCCTTTAAATATTTAACCAGTTGTAACTTCACTTTGGAAACGAAGAGTATGCCCAAAACTTACGAGGTATTCTGCGAATTGAGAATCCAAACCTTCCCACAGTGCAATGCACTGAATATACCCTTATCAAATGTTGGAAGTGTGTCTTTGATTATAAATGCATTTTGATATTGCGCTAGTGATAAACAGATCTGCTTTATTCAGGACTCAGGTTGCTGGATATATGCTTTTCTGTACAAGTAAACAGAACAGAAGCATGTTGGTTTGTACACCAGGGAAGAGCAGCATTTGCCAGATCAAAGGAAAGAGCCTTTTAGAGCAAGAAAACTGAACAGAGCATGTTAATCCATATAACAGCAGGCAAGCGAAGAGTTTACTAACCGCTGAGATTCCATTACACTGCCCTCTCCTGGTCAACTGGAAGCCTATGATCTTGCACTTTATTAGCCCTAATGTATATGTTTAATTCCAGTGCTTGCAACTAAAGTTCTGGATAGACATTTTTAGTTAAATCTGAATAAATAGTTACCCAGGAAGCAGTGTAGAATGATCACCCGGTTTCTAATCAGCAGAGTTTTATCTTTATACCATGGAGCACCTAGACAAGAGAGAGTTTAGCTGTTAGTCAGGGACAGTGTCATAAATTAATCACAGCACATTTAAGAGAGTCAAGACATTTTGCAGTTAGAAGTTTCTATATTTTAGGAGTATCATTTAAGTTTTAACTAGAACGTAGTTGCACACTTACTAGAGATGAAGCTGAGGGCACTAGAGCCTCACATGCAGATTAGGGTGGGATTTGTGCTCCCAGATAATTTAGGCACTTTTGAAGATCCTACTGTGCTTCAGCTATTCAGAACTGCAATACACATACCTGGTGACACACTGGATTAAGAAGTTATTTGAGTGATAACCAGAAGCAGCGCCAGGGTTTCTGGCGCCCTAGACAGAAATCAGGGGGCGGCATTTTGTGCGCTCCCTATGGGGCGCCCTGGAGTTTCCGGTTCCACTCCCATCATGCCGGGGAAGAAGGACCCTCTGCCGAAATGCCGCAGGCGACAGCAGCAGTCATTGAGCTGCTCAATTGCCTGCCGCTGTTTTCTGCAGCACGTCGGCAGAAGGTCCTTCTTCGGTGGTGCAACGGGAGCGGAACTGGAAGCTCCTGTGCGCCCCATGGGAAGTGCACAAAATGCTGCCCCCTGAATCCTGGCACCCTAGGTGACCGCCTAGGGTCGCCTAATGGAAGCGCTGGCCCTGGTGATAACACATTTCTCCCGGTCTCTTCTGGACTGTTGTGTCAGGTCTCATCACTATTATAGTCACAACAGGAGATATAGTATTTCTTTAGAACATTAAAGTTATACCTGGTTGTACGTTGTCTGATTAATACCAGACTCCCCAAACCTCCAGGTTATTTAAAAGAAAAAGAAGAGAGGGACAGATAGCCGAAGAGATTCTGTAGTATTTGCTGAAACTTTGCTGTGAATCTCAGTGAAAAAGTGGATAGATTAAGCCAGCTTTTTTCTTGATTTATTTTGGGAAAATATGACAAGTGCTCATTATTTAAGATAGCAGTTACTTTGCAGTATATCAATTTTATTTTATTGCAATCTGGAAGAGTCCCCATTTACTTGATTTTTTGGATGTACTCTGTATACATTACTTGGTTTGTGCCAAGTGCCAGATAAGTTACATTATGATTATCAATATTACATTATGATGAAAAAAGACCACTAATAATTCAGTCTTAACACTGGTTTTGAGGTGTCCCAGTTCCTAAAGAGTCATAATTTAATGCTTTGCCTGGAAAGGGAAGGAATTCTCCTTGCTACAGCACTGCCAAGAGGCCACCTGCCGCTTCTTCATCTGGAGAAACTAGTGGTCCCCAATTCTCCTCCTACTTCAACAAAATGATTGCCTCTAATTAATGCCACCTTCTATTGGGGGAGATCTACTATTTTATTAACATGTGACGGGCCAGTTGTTGCAGCAACTGACTGTTCAAAAGGGCCCGAAGGCCTGTTTTAGTCAATGTAATGAGACACCTCTCAGCCACCAAAGCTCCAACAAACACAAAGATTGTGTCAGCCAGGTCAAACTGATACCCTAGAATGATTAAGGAACACTCAATCTTGCTTCCCAATCAAGACTCTGCTGGGTTTTTATCACCACTCTCAAGGGAAACTAAGTGTCTAGTGGCAATTAAGCCTTGAGAAAGCAGCAGGAGTTTCCTTTAGGGGAGTACTGACAAGCCTAACTATAGGCACCTATGTGGGCTCTGCCTCTCTGAGAGGATTTTAATACCCAGTTCACCAAATCCACAGACACCTGTTAATTTGTTACATGTTTTCTGCACCTGTGTTGTTTACTATAAGATGTATCTACAGAGTTATTCCTGGTCAACTCCATGTGTGGACACTCATTCTGGAACAGGAATGCCTTGTTCCCGTTTAGTTTAATTCACAGTGGTTAAGCTAAAGAGAAGCAAGGGACTCTTGTTCTGGAATAAGAATGTTCACACATGCAGTTGGTGAGGAATGACGACTGCACTTTAGGTTCACATTCTATCTTCATCTGCATTAACTTTCAAGTATGGACAAGCCTTCCATCTTCTTGGTTGTGCCACTATGTGGCTAAAGAGCAGTCTCAAGTGCAGATCAGTTAACGAGAGGGTAGGAGGTTAGCTGGAACTTTAACTCTCATGAACAAGAGTTCAACTGGTCTAGAAAAGCAGGAAGCATTCTACTGGGTTTTCCTTCTGCTAGCCAGTTGCAATAGTGGATGTTTTACATTAACCTTACCCAGGATTCAGGGAGGACTTTGAGATGTTAAACCAGGAGAACAAAGACCTCCCAATTGGCCTTCTGGTATCAAGGAGGCACATTCACTGTCTAGGGTCATGTCCTCTAACAGCATCTGAGAAGCAGTGTCTCATTAGCCTTGTTTCCTGGCTCTCTCTTCCAAAGTGTGTAGTTCTCATGCCAAAGCCAATCCTCCACACTTGGGCCCTCAACAGCTACTCTGACTACTCAAATCCCTCTTTAAAGCACACTTCCTTCATGAAATCTTCAGTGATGACCCAACAGAGCTACTAATTGAGTTTTTTAAAAAAATATTTGAATTCAGGCCTCATTCAGTAAACTGGGATGTTGTCTGTCTGCTTATAAGCACCCCCCCCAACCTGTTGAAGCAGGGACCATGTTTTTGTCTAAGTACTGTACAGCGTTAAACATATTATTGACTTTCAAAAAGCCACTGTTCTGCTTATTATGCTGGCTACAATGGAGTAGAAAAAAAGGGAGTTAGGTTCTATTTATACTGGCAAAGGAACAATGCAAGCTGCACTTTTAAAATATGGTTCACATTAACACTGTTACAGAGTCAGCATAGGTCAGGCTAGAAGTATGCTGGAAACACTGCACTAACTGAATGACTAACAGGGGAAAGTATGAACTTCCACACAAACCGTGGTAAATCATCAGGTTCCAGCATTATTACTGAGACATATGGGGCCAGTTCACAGCACCTGTGTCTATTGTCTGCAGATCCAATTAAGATGGCACCACACAGGGATATAATCAGAAGGCAAAACACTTATATTTTTAAATTAAATCTTAAATTTAAGATAAATAGCCAGGGATGGAATTCTATGTGGGAGATCTAAATCCACAGATTTCTATTGGTACTGGAAATCAGCAGTGTTAAAGAAAATGAAAAATGTGATCTATAAAAATTAAGTTTGATTATTAAACCTACAGAGCTTGTTTGTCAGGCAATGGCTCTTTCAGCTCTGAGAGTTTTAAAATTCAGAACAGAGATTAATACTGAATAAAGAACTGTAACTATGTAAACCAGAGATGGGCAAACTTTTTGGCCCAAGGACCACATCTGGGTATGGAAACTGTACAGCAGAGCATAAACGTTCATGAAATTGGGGGTTGGGGTGTGGGGGGTACGGGCTTTGGGGTGGAGCCAGAAATGGGGAGTTCAGGGTGTGGGAGGGGGCTCCAGGCTGGGACCAAGGGGTTCGGAGGGCAGGAGGGGGATCAGGGGTGCAGGCTCCAGGTGGCGCTTACCTCAAACAGCTCCCAGAAGCAGCGGCATGTCCCCGCTCCAGCTCCTATGTGGAAGCGCGGCCAGGTGCCTCTGCATGCTGCCTGGTCCACAGGCGTCACCCCTGCAGCTCCCACTGGCTGCAGTTCCTAGCCAATGGGAGCTGTGAGGGCGGCACTTGGGGCAAGGGCAGCATACAGAACCCCCCGGCTGTCCCTATGTGTAGGAGGCAGAGGGTGGACATGCCGCTGCTTCTGGGAGCCATGCAGAGCCACGGCACACATGGAGTGGGGCAAGTCCCTGACCCTGCTCCCCGACTGGAGCTTCAGGGCCCGATTAAAACATCTGAAGGGCCGGATTTGGCCCCCTGGCCGTAGTTTGCCCACCCCTGATGTAAACCATATGTTTTTCCTTGATTTAAACGGGAAAGATTTTGTATGCAGTATCATACATGACCATCAAAATGCTGCAAGAATGCTCACACCTGCTACTGCACAGAGCAAACTCCAGAAAGGAGTCTGTGTAGGATTATTCTAGGGCAAGAGATCAGGCTGGCTGGTACAAGACTGCGTCACCAAGGGCCCAGCCACACAGCAGCCTTTTCCCAGACCCTGTGCTTTCTACAAAGCCTGCCATGCTCCTGTGCTTCTGTACAACTGCCTCTCGCCAAGGAAGGAACAGCCAGTCCTAAGTCAAACTTTAATTAAATGGTTAAAAAGTTACCTCATATAAGTTGTGCTGCCAGAAACGGATTTGATGCACCTTAGCCCCAGTACAATTCAAGACGGAGGTGGAAATTGTTCATTTAGGCAATGGAGAGGTAAACCCTGGCAAGAAGTTTGTAGACACATGATCAGACAGCAAAGCCAGAATAGTAGAGACACACAGTCAGTCACAGTAGTAGACAATAAACCTCTCCCATTGCCTGTGAGAGCAAGTCAGCCTTTGTCTCCACTCCACTTACCAAAATGCCTCATTCCACCTGTGATGCAAAAACCACCATGCTGCGGGCACTAGGGCATCCACTGATGCTATAAACCACCTAAACCCCTGAAAGAGAGCTAAGGGCCAACATACACTATCAACAGGAACTGTGTTATACAGGGGGCCGGTGGCTCAGTGAGATCTGGAGCCTAGACTTAGAATAAAGTGTCCCTGCTTCCTATTCCCATTCCTCTTGGTGACCCTCATAGCACATAAATATATGGAAATATACCTATCTCATAGAACTGGAAAGAACCCCAAAAGGTCATCAAGTCCAGCCCCCTGCCTTCACTAGCAGGACCAAGTACTGATTTTTGCCCCAGAACCCTAAATGGCCCCTCAAGGACTGAGCTCACAACCCTGGGATTAGCAGGCCAATGCTCAAACCACTGAGCTATCCCTCCCCACGTGTATTTCCTCCAATTCCCCCTCTCTGCCTCCACTACACCCCCCAACCCCCTTCTCCACAATTCACACTCCCCACATACACCCCACCCCCCTGGCTGGCCTCCATTGTTAACCCTCCCCACATACATTCACCCCATCCCCCTTGCTTCCCCCACTACACCCAAACCCCCTCACTAGTCCTACTATTCACCCTCCCTACATTACACTCCAATCCCTTCTGCCCACACTACACCCCCCAACCTCCCTTTCTGGCCCCCATTATTTACCTTCCCCACATACACCCCATGCCCCTTGCTGGCCCACACTACACCCCAAAACACCTTCACTAGCCCCCACTATTCACCCTCCCCACATACACCCCATCCCTGCCCACACCAGACCCCTCAACCTCCCTTGCTAGCCCCCACTATTCACCCTCTCTGCAAACACCCCAAATCCCTCCCACCTCCCTTGCTAGCCTCCACTATTCATGCTCCTTGCATACACCCCAACCTCATCTCTCCCACACCACCCCTCCAACCTCCCTTGCTAGCCCCCACTATTCACCCTCCCCGCAAACACCCCATCCCCATCTCTGCCCACACCCCTCAACCTTCCTTGCTAGCCCCCACTATTCACCCTCCCCGCATACACCCCATCCCCATCTCTGCCCACACCTCTCAACCTCCCTTGCTAGCCCCCACTATTCACCCTCCCCGCATACACCCCATCCCCATCTCTGCCCACACTCCTCAACCTCCCTTGCTAGCCCCCACTATTCACCCTCCCCGCATACACGCAGCCCCGCCCGCCCCGGCAGCAATCCTGGCGGCCCCGGGGAGAAGGAGGCCGGGGACTCCAAGCCCCACTGCCAGCGAGGCGAAGCAATATCCGGACCCGTCCGCGCCTTGGGCTCGCGCGCCCGCAAACAGAAGGCCCAGGCGCGGAAGTCATAGAGAAGGCGGAGCCAGCGGCTAGACGGGTGCTGCTGAGGAAGTTGTCCAAGAGTGTTAACCAAGAGCGGCCCGCGGAAGTTGCGTTCCTCCCAACCGCCTAAAACGCCCAGCAACGGTCCAGCCCTCCTGGGCGGGGCCAAAGTTACCTTCGGCAAGGGGGACACGTGACCCCGCGGCGCTAGCCAACCCCGGCGCGAGGCCCAGCCCCTAGGCGGGAAGCTGCGGTGAGGGGGCGTCTCATTGGACTGGACGTGGGGCCGAGTCTGGCTGGGCGGAGCCTCAGGAGGGGGCGGCCAATGGGAACGGGAGAAGGATGGCGGTGGGGATTGGCGGGAGGCGGAGGGAGGCTGGGGGGCAGCTCCAGGGGTAGATACCCCCTCCCCCCCCGACAACCCCAGAATCTGAAGGGCTGGAAGCGGGGTGAAGTAAGGGCCACCCTGCAGCCCCATGAAACATCCCGGGGGGGGCGGGGGGAGGCAGCATGGAGTAGCACTGAGAGCAGGGCATAGGTGGGCAGACTCCGGCCCCTGGGACCCTGCTGCCTACTCTACTAATAGATTATGTACATTGTAAACACACAGAAACAGAAATTAAAAAAGGATGAGATAAAGATGAAATAATATTTTTAAAATAATAAAATAAAAAACAGTACAAAAATACCTTTTTTGCTCTCACAAAAAATATTAATAGTAATTTTTTAGTGAGAGCAATGTGATTGAATAGGCTTCATTATTTCTGAAAATCTTGGTTTAACACTTTGATACAGTGTTTCAAAGGTCTGGATTAGGGTCAGAGTGTGGGAAGGTGCTCAGGGTGGGGTGCGGGGTCTGGGAGGGAGCTAGGGTGCGGGAGGGCACTCGGTGAGGGTGCGGGAGGAGGCTCAGGGCTGGGACAGGCAGGAGGTGCAGAGCACTTACCTGGGGTAGCTGCTGTTTGGTGCCGAGGGTGTGCAGGTGGCTCTGCACAGCACAGCATCGCTCCCGTGGCCACGATTCTGGGAGCTTCCCTCTTACCCCGCCCCAGGCAGGGCCACCCGGAATCCAGGGGCTTTAGGGGCTGCAGGGCCCCGGGGCATAGGCCTGCAGCTCTAAAGCCCCTTTCAGAAATGCGGCCCTGTGAGCACAGGCTGGAGGACTCAGGAGGAGCAGGGGCAGCCGCGCAGCCAGCGGCCGGAGAGAAGTGGCGCTTTCCCTTTAAAAGTGCTGCTTCTCTCGTGGCTGCCCTTGCTCCTTCACAGGACGGAGAACTCAGGGCCTCATTCTGAAAGGGGCTTTAGAGCTGCAGGCCAGGGCCCTGGGGCCCCTTTAGCTCAGGCCCTGCAGCCCCTAAAGCCCCTGCGTTCCGGGTGGCCCTGCCTGGACGGGGGGGCAGCTTCCCCATTCGCTCATTCCCTCCCTCCTCCAGCCGCCTTTCCCTCCCCACCTCGGGCAGCACTCCTGCCTCATCGCCATTTTCCTCTGACAGCGCTCCTCCCACCGCGCCCTGCAATGGATCATCTTGTGCGCGCCATTTTGGAGACCACTGCCATAGATGTCAGCGGGATTTCTCATTTTCACTATGGATGCTACGTTTTGCAGGATCGACCCCTGTATTTATGCAGCTATGGCTAGAATAGAGGCTGGTAGCCGGCTAGAAAAGCATACAGCAGGCCGCATAAAAGAGGGAGCTGAAATTTGGCCAGGGACACCATGCCTCACAGTGGCAGAACAGTTTCTAAGCTGAACTGTCGCTTCCTCTGACTTCAAAGTATTCAGTATTCCTCTGACTTCAAAGTATTAATGCTGAACGCATTTTTAGACTTTTCCCTAAAAATTAATTTATAACCTGAGGTCAAACACAAGAAGCTTTAGCCCCAAAGGTACATTTCTGCTGCAGTAACCTACCTATAGACCTCAGAGATTTATGTCATTGACTTCAGTGGGAGTAGGAGAAGGCCTTTAAACTGGCCATTCTAGCTCAGCATTAACTATATAGCTGAAATTCTATGCTGTGCTTCCTAGAGGTGTAGCTCAAGGATACGGGGGACAAAGGTGGCTTTAAGTGAACTTGGCAAACTCCCAATTCTGGCTCCTATGGGGGCCAAAAGGGCTCCCAGTGTAACTTAGATCAACCCTGTAGGTTCCCTGTGGCTTGCAGTGCAAGCCAGAATGGCCACAGAAGCATGTACTACAGCACTGCCCCAGGAACCTCTCTGATGCTGGGGTTTGTGGGATGCTCATATTGTGGTCCTACATGGTGCCTAGGATGATCCAGGTAATTATAGGTCTGTCGGTCTGACATCAATCCTGGGCAAGATAATGGAATGGTTAATATGGGACTCAATAAAGAATTAAAGGAGGGTAATATACCGTATATACTCGCTCATAAGCTGGTTCGTTTATAAGCCGACCCCTCCTCACCCAAGATGGATAAGTAAAAATGGAATTTTTATGACTCATTCGTAAGCCGACCCTATAATTCAGGGATCGGCAAACTTTGGCTCTCAGGCCATTAGGATAAACCATTGGTGGGCTGAGACAGTTTGTTTATCTCGAATGTCCGCAGGCACAGAGGTAAACCTAAGTAAAGAAAACGTCCCAGCCTGCTAGCGGCTTATCATGACGGGCCGGGACAGCAACTGGTAGGGAAATTTGGGGTGGGAGGGAGAAGCTGGGGGCCAGGGTAGTAACCCCTGTGACCACTCCCCACATGACCCCAGCCCTAGCCTGGGACCCCCAGACTATCCCCATCCCATCCCTTCCTACCTTAGCTAGGGCAGGCCAGGGGAGGATGTCTCTGGCCTGGCCAGAGCTGCTGTGGCAGGCTGGGCGGCGCAGCCACTGCTTGCTCTGGTGGGGGTAGCCAAGCGGCGTGGCCGTAGCGTGCTCCAGTGGGAGGGGCAGGCAGTGCAGCCGCAGCCTGGTCCGGCAGGCCCGGCCGGGTGTCACGGCCGCAGCCGACCAGCCCCAGAGCTGCAGCTGCTTTGGAGGCTGGGGGGACAACAGCTTGGGCAGAAGTGGAGAGACTCTGGCCCCGCCTCTTCCCTTCTGGCTCTGCTGGCTGTGTTGCCTCTCCTTGTCCCCTCTGTTGGGGGGGAGGGGCTGTGTCCCACCTCTCCCTCTCTATACCCGTTCATAAGCTGACCCCCTTCTCTGATGCTTCCCTTTTTTACTAAAAAAAACCCGGCTTATGAACAAGTATATATGGTAATACATGCCAATCAACATGGGTTTATGGAAACTAGATCCTGTCAAATTAACTTGATTTTTTAGGGTGAAATTACAAATTTGGTTGATAAAGGTAATGGTGTTGCTGTAATATACTTAGACCTCTTTAAGGCATTTGACTGGGTACCACATGACTTTCTGATTAAAAAAGTAGGATAATATTAAATTAACATAAAAACATAAGAATGGCCATACTGGGTCAGACCAATAGTCCATCTAGCCCAGTATCCTCTCTTCTGACAGTGGCCAGTGCCACATGATTCAAAGGGAATGAACAGAACAGGGCAATTATCTGGTGATCCATTCCCTGTCATCCTGTTCCAGCATCATGGCACACATTAAATTGAGTAAAAGCTGGCTAACTGATAGATCTCAAAATGTAAGTGTGATGGGGAATCATCATCAAGCTAGTGTGATTCTAGTGGGGTCCCACCAGAATCAGTTCTTAGTCCTATGCTATTTAAAATTTTTATCTGTGACCTGACAGAAAACAAAATCATGATTGATAAAGTTTACAGATGACACAAAAATTGGGGGAGTGCTAAATAAGGAAGACGACAGGTCACTGATACAAAGCGATCTGAATCACTTGGTAAGTTGGGCATACGTAAACAATATGCATTTCAATATAATTAAATGTAAATGTATGCTTCTAGGAACATAGAATTGGGCCATACTTACAGCATGGGGGACTCTGCAAAAGGTTTGGGGGCATAGTGGGCTGCTGTGGCCAAAAGGGCTAATGAGATTCTGGGATGCACATATGGGAATCTTGAATAGGAAGAGAGAAGTTATTTTACCTCTGTATTTGGCATTGGTGCGACTGCTGCTGGAATAGTGTGTCCACTTCTGGTGTCAACAGTTCAAGAAGGATATTGCTAAAGTGCAGAGGGTTCAGAGAAGAGCCACGAGAATTGCTAAAGGATTGGAGAGTGTGCCTTATAGTGATAGACTCCAGGAGCTTAATCTATTTAGTTTAACAAAGAGAAGGCTAAGGAGTGACTCAATAAAAGTCTGTAAGTACCTACATGGGAAACAAATAATGAGACACTCTTCAATACAGCAGAGAAATGTGTAACAATGCAATAGCTGGAAGTTGAAGCTAGATAAATTCAGACTAGAAATAAAGTATAAATTTTTTTTACAGGAAGAGTCATTAACACTCTGAGCAATTTATCAATGGTGGGGGTGGATTCTCCATCACTTGTCAATTTTTAAATCAAGACGGGATGTTTTTCTAAAAGGTATGATGCAGGAATTACTTTGGGGAAGTTCGATGGTCTGTGTTACACAGGAGATCAGACTAGGTGATCACAATCAGGGCCATCCCTAGCCATTTTGATGCCCTATGCAACCCCCCTGTGGGGCCTCGGGTGGGGGCATGCCTCCATGGGGAGAGGGCTAGGGAGAAGGGGGGAAACTGGCCCCAGCCTGCTCCGCTGTGCACCCCTGACTCTGAGCCTTAGGGGGCCAGGGGGAACTGCCCTGCAGCACTCACCAGTGGTGCAGCTGAGAGCCAGGGGAGTGAAGCAGGCTGGGGCCAGGTCGCTCCACTTACCATGTGGTGAGTGCAGACCCATCCCCTGCAGCAGTTGTTTGGGGAGAGGGGGCAGAGCAGGGGCGGGAAGAGGCAGAGTTGGGGCGGAGCAGGGGTAGGGGCCATGGGGAAGAGGCAGGGCAGGGGCTGGAGCAGTACACAGCTGTGTAGGGCACCAGGAAATGTGGTGCCCCAAATTCCCTGGTGCCCTATGCAGCTGTGTACTTTCATACGGGTAAGGATGGCACTGATCACAGTTGTCCCTTTTGGCCTTAGAATCCATGAATCTATGAATAAATCTCCCTGGGACCCTGCAGGCTGTTAATGGCCCCATATGCTTCTGCAGTCGTATTTGGGATTGTAGTGGGTAGTGGGAGGAATCCCTCCTCATAAGAATAGAGTTGTTACTGACATGCTGTCTATGATCTCTCTGGTTCACAGTGCATTATTCTATTGGAGGGAGGCGGTAAAAGATACATCCCTTGTAGTGTAGGAATTACAAAAATAATCCAGGAATTCCAGATACCCACCGTTATATACAGCAAATCCTGCCATGCTATTTTGAGCAGATGACACCTGCAGTGAAGTTCTGTGTTTACTCTGATTTATAATTGAGACTAAGTAATGGATCTACCTAATTCATAAGGTTCTTTATTATGAATTAACACTTCCTAATTATGTTGTAACTTTGCCAAGAAATAGTCTGATTAAAACCAGAAATTATCCCCTAAATTTTATGAGTGTTATATTGTGCTTTAGCCATGCAGTACCCATCAATTAATGAGTCAGTGGCTTGAAAACCATGCTGTGCTTTGAATATACACACCGATAGCACTATCATCAAATTAACTCCCCCAACCACTCTTCTGATTTTTGGAGGTACTGAACACCCATAACTCCAGTTAAAGTCAATGGGATCTGTTGATGCTCAGCACTTCTGAAAATTCAGCCCTCTAATTAGGCCCTCTGATTGAGAACGCTGATGTTAAAGTGCAGGATAGGCAGTTTCATATTTCTAAGCAGTCATCACAATTCAACTCCCAACTCAAGCATTATGTTAGAAGGCAAAGGAATAGAAGAAGTGAGTCAATTCACATACTTTGGCATTAATGTCTAAGCAAATGGCGATGTCCATAAATGATGTCATGAATTGGCACGGTGTCAGGTGCATGCACCAAGTTTTAGTTATTGAACATCTGCAACCTACAGACCAAACTATGAATCTTTAACTCAAATGTTACTTTCATTTTAACATCTGGATGTGAAAGCTGGAAATCAACCAAAGGTACAGACATATCTAAATGCCTTTGAAAGCAAATTCCTCAGGAAAATATTAGAATTAAATGGAATGAATTTATAATAAAGAGTCAACAACCCGTTATCTCTAAAGTTATCCAGAAAAGAAGATGAAAAAAATTGGGATATATCTTAAGAATAAAGCCAGAGCATCTGCCACAGCATTTGGCAGCTGCAGGAACATGCAAGAGGGGCCAACAAAAAGAATGCCTCCTCCAAATACTAGAGAGGGAAAATGTATGGGACTTCACAACACAGAGGACATACCAAGAGCCGCCCAGGATAGGCAGGAATGGCTGGGCCTTGTCCATTCCCTTAAATGAACCTTGTAGGCACCTAAACTCACTAAACATAAGTTTCCAGGGTAAGAGTTCCTCCAACGCCTGTTTCTCCCTCAGCCATGTGCACTGCTGCCTCACTCTAAGGTGTCTAGACACTTATCTCCCACCTAAGTCTTAGAGTGATTCACAAACCAGGGAAAGAGGGGCAGCCAAACACCTACATCAGGTATAGGGCCCAAACCGGTGTGCTCAGAAGCCACTTACTGGATTGGGGCCCATTCAAAATCAGGCTGCTGGCTGCAACAGTGATGCAGCCCACCTTCTAACTCAGTGGCTAGAGCACTCACTTGGGATATAGGAGATCCAGATTCAATTACCCCCTCTCTGCAAGGGGGGAGAAAGGATTTGACAGGGGTCTCTAACTTCTTAGGGAAGTGCTCTAACCACTGAACTATGGGATAATCTGATGTGGGATTCCCTCAATCTTTCCTGTTGAACTGGTCCACTATGGGTAAACAATGAAAGAGAGAGTGATTGATTGAGGGGGAGGGATAGCTCAGTGGTTTGAGCACTAGTCTGCTAAACCCATAGTTATGAGTTCAATTCTTGAGGGGGCCATTTAGGGAAATGGGGTAGAAATCTGTCTGGGGATTAGTCCTGCCCTGAGCAGGGGGTTGGACTAGATAACCTCCTGAGGTCCTTTCCAGCCCTGATATTCTATGAGAGGGACTGGACCCTGAGTCTCCCACTTCTCAGGTGAATGCTCTAACCATTAGGCTTAAAGTTGTACGGTGAGCACCATCTCCTTTTCCTCCAGCCATTTGGTATGGAGCGAGGCAGGTTCCTAACTCATTTTCATAATAAACTGTTTAGGCACCTATGTCCCCTGACTCCTGGAGACAGGTTCTCATTTGTGGATCACTAATAGAGATAGGCGCCTGCCTGCAGCCTGGATGTAGGTGCCGAACTCTCTCCCATTGGCTAGCTTAGGTGGCTCCCTACTTAGCATGCTGGCTTTTGTGGATCCCATTCCTAGGCGCCTAACTCAGACTTTGTAGGTGGTAGTGTGTGCCTATGATTTTCTAGGCACCTAAATGTCAGGTGTGATTTACACAATGCAGCATTAAAATGCCTAAGTCCCTTTGTGGATCCAGGCCTAACTGTTCCCCAGGACCAGCTTCCTTGCTCTGAACGACTGCTTCATCCATTTTCCCTGGATACATGCAACAGGGTAACGATCGCCTCTGGCCTTAAAGGGCCAGTGCCCCATTAGAGTCACACAATAACCTTGCCTTGGTTAGAAAATTGCACCGTTGTGCTGGTGAGACTGAAGCAGGGCAAGTTCCAATGATGCAGTGCATTTAAACCAGCCAGCCTGATTTGGGTGCAGTATTGCTCCGGGTCCAGACATGGCACTCCTTGGCAAATACTGCAGCAGTGCTGTTGTCCGTGCATCACTTTCACACTTCATGGCACAACTCCTTAAGGCAAAAGTGAGATCATGCAAAGTATTGTGGGTGCCCACTGTAATCCTAGCAGTCAGGGTCAATGTTACGGAACTCATTGGGAATCGCTACCATTTCCAGAATCGATCGCAAAATGAAGGGCACGCTGGAGGATCAGAGTTCCCTCTTTGCTTAAACAGTGACATTTCTGAGTCATTGCGGTAAACGGGCAGAGCTAGTAAAAAGACTCAGGAATCCTGACTCCCAACGCTCTGTTTCAACTGCTATACACAACACCCTGCGCCCACCTGCCATGTCTTTAGCACTGAAAGATGTATTCTAATGCAAGCAAGACAAGCTTTAGAGCTTACACTGAGCTTTTCTTCAGATCTGTGTAAGCTCAAAAGCTTGTTTACTTCTAACAGAAGTTGGCTCAGTAAAAGATATTACCTCACCCACCTTGTCTCTCTGATATCCCGGGACCACCACAGCTCCAACAACACTGCACATGCTCATGCATTCAGAATGAGGAAAAGGAAAAAAATGACCTTGAGCAACAGAGGTTCAAAAATCAGTCACTATTAGTTTATTCCACAATTTAGAAAAAAGTTTACACTGCACGTCTCCCCTCTGGGGTTAGCGTCTTTCTTTGTTTCAAAATCCGTGTCAGGAATCTAAAAGGGAGGGATATCTTTAAGCTGTTATACCTTATGACATGCACAGAAGATCAACAGGCTTGGGATCTGTTGGATCAATGAGGGAGAAGCCAGTTTCAGACCTCTCCACCAAACTCTCTCCTCTCTTTATCTTTCCAGGTCAGCATGAAGCTTTAAAAATAAGTTTTTTGCAGCAAACCTCCACATGCTTGGAGTTTGGGTTTAGCTCGCAAAAGAGTCCAGAGGTAGGTTCAGATACTTTGTTGAAGTGTTTCTGAATTATCTGAACCTCCTGACTCTGCATGACTGGACTGGGACTGGGACTTTCATGAGAACAAGCTTTTTGGGCCAGCCAAAAGCCAGACGTGAAAAAATACTGAAGATTTCAAATCTTCAAACTGATTTGGTTATAGAACTGAGTAAAAGTGCTACATGGAGTGTTCTTTTATCCAGACCTGTTCATTCATCCAGAGTTAGTGCGTGTTCACATGCTGTTCTTGGATACAGCAAGTCTGGATATAGCTCTTCAGTACAGGGACCGCTCCTAATGCAAAGTATTAGGCTTGTTACAAATTGTGATGATCCCAAGCCACAGACGTCACATGCAGATTTCAAACACCCCAAAGTTTGGGGCTGCTTGATTCTAAGGTTTTGTTCTACCTATGATAAAGAACGGAACCATTTACAATATTCAGATAAGGTTCAGATTTCAAACAGCCACATAGGCTAAACATGTTCAGACAGATGATTTTATTTCAGGTCTATCTCTAGTTACAATGGTACCTATATGAGTGTTTCAGTCATTAGAGCAGGGGCACCTTGCACTTATTTGGTCACTTATTTAAAAATTAATAACATAAACATGCAATTTAGTTCAATCCCCATGACATTTGAGGCTTGTTGGAATGTTTTGTCCAGCCTAGTCTGAAATGTCTCCAGGGCTGGGGCTTCCTGCATTCCCATTTGGAGACAATCCCACAGTCCAACTTCTCTCATGAAGTTTTCCCTTTATATTCAGCCTGCATTCCCCTCTTCTTAACTTCATTCCATTTCATATATCAAGGCTTTGATAAATAACATTCCATTGTCAGCAACTGCCTCCCCAGAAGTACCAACATTCCCCTCCCTGGTAACCACTGCCATGAAGCTTACACACAAAAGCATCTAAGATGCCTAACATGTTTCATTCCTTTTCCTCCATTAACCCTATCTGCATCTTCTTTGGATACAAACATGCTTCCCAGCTGTTTCAGATTCCCCTGATGAATATTCATGAGTGCAAACTCTGCCAGATAGACCTTCTGCTTCAATCCTCCCACACATGTGAACAATTAATCATGCTCCGCCTGCTGCAGATGCCCCTAAGGGAGGAGAAGAGTATTTACTTGAGACAGCTGAGCCTCTTGAATGGTGAAGTACACTGTATGTGCAGCTTTGGGGATTTACAGTCGTTGCTGATTATCTGAAATCCCTGCAACTTCAGTGACTCTTAGTGAAATTTGCCCTCCTCCCCTCTTTTACAACAGGCAGTATCTGTTAACATTACCCAGAGGGGTAGCCTCAGTGCAAGCTATGATTAACAAAACCATCACCCACCCACACAAAAGATGCAGTGAAATCAGTGTCAAGGTCTGACTTAAACCCAGGGGAGGCAGCAAAATGAGGGGTCAGGATAAAAATTCTGTTTGATCCTCCAGCCATAACTCATATTCCATTGTGTTTGTCTTATCACATGTGAGAAGCAGTTCAGAATGAATGACTGTATTGATTCCTGTTAACATTCACAGAACAATAAAGGAATACATATATACAAATTAAAAAATCCCAGTATTTTCTTCCTACAGTTGGGGGAATGGGAGAACATTTTAACTGGTTGCTGTAAGTATCATGATATTGGGTTTTATTTTACTCTGGAAAATGCTCAGATACACCTGCCTATCCATTACCCTGATAAGAGCCTGAACTGAATCACTCATTGTTGAACAGCTACCAATGGCTGATTAAAAATGAACAAGCACTCAATTTTTCCTGCCATAACACCATCCAGTAAATGTTTTATGAAATATATGTATAAATTACACACAAAAACTAGGTTAAAAGGACATTATTAAGATTACAAAGTCAAGCGCTCAAAAATAACGAAATGACAGAATTCAGGTTCTTCCCCTCACCCCGTCCTCCCCATGGGTATGCCTCATTCAGTGCACAGGATGGAAGATGCTTGCTTAATGAGTTGCTATTCAATATTTAGTTTTTTCTTCATTCGTCAATATGTGGCCCTAATCCTTATTTACTGCACATTATTCAAACCCTACTCTGAAGATAGAATTATTAATTTCCTCATGAGTTTTCTATGGCACTTATCATTATAACATCTGAGTGCTTCACAAATATTAATGAATGTATTTTCACTATGCCCATGTGAGGTGAGGGGGCAGTGTTATTCTCATTTTACAGATGGGGAACTGAGGCACAGAGAAACTAAGGTTAAAAGTGTCTACTAATTTGAGTGCCCAAACTGAGTCCCTATGACCTGATTTTTTCAGAGCACTTTATATATTCAAAGTCCCATTGACTTCAGTTGTAGCTCTGAGCGCTCAGCACTTCTGCATATCAGACTAGAGTCTGAAGTCAGGCACCCAGAAAAGGGGAAACATACCATTAGTGACAACCTGTGAAAAGTTTGGTTTAAGTGACTTGCCCATCATCACACAGGATGTGGCAGAGGCATGGATAGAATCCAGTTTGCCAGGGCAGCATTCAAGTGCCTTAACCAGGCATAGGCAACCTTAATTCTGGCATTTCCTAACTTTTGAGTGCTTCTTTGTAACCTCAATGTTACTCTTCTAATGTAGATTTTTTAAATGTGTAATTTCCTAGATTAAAAAAAAACAAGAAACTGGAAACACAGATATTCCATCATATGGTATCGTATTGGCACGTACATTGGTCATCAGCATGGTTGGAACTTTTAGAGCCAGAACACAGACCTATGCCACTTGAAATAATGGAGTAATTGATAGTATTAGTAAGTTGTCATCCTCTGTGTGGATGAGCACCAGAGAGGAATGAGACATTTTGCCTGTGGATTTCACAGATAGTTGCTGACAGCAGAGAAATGGTGACACTGAGGAATCTTGGGTTCCAGTCCAGATTTTGGAGATGCATGTTCTCTAGGGGACACAGACTCTTCGGCCCATCCCCTCCAACCTGACCTTATTCCAGTCCTGTCTCATCCCCACAACTAGTTCCTACAGGGTTCATTGCTTCGTGTTCCCCTCTGGTTCCCTGATTTTTAGCTTTTGACCTCACTTCCATTCCTGTTTTCTCCTTCATTGTCCCACATACTTACTTGTGGCCTGGGCCTAGAGGTTCCTGGCCCTACCTGAGGGGGCGGGTCTTTAGTTTTGGGTAAGTCTAGTACTAATGAAGAGTACACTTTGTTCCTTCTCCCAGTTCCTCCTTCTCCTCACCTAGCCACTTCCAGTCTCCTTTCCCATAAAGTCCTGGTCTCACTGTGCTAGAATGCACCCCTGTATTCACACCTTACACAACACTGGAATATTCTTTGTACAAAATATGTCTTGTAAGGTATCATTTGAAAACTAATAACTTGCTGGTCAATAATATCATGGGGAAATGTATGTAGCAACATTGTATGTGAAGTTATGAACTAAGCTGACATTATGAACTAAGCTGAACTAAGCAGGGGGAGGGATAGCTCAGTGGCTTGAGCATCAGCCTGCTAAACCCAGGGTTGTGAGTTCAATCCTTGAGGGGGCCATTTAGGGTACTGGGATAAAAATCTGTCTGGGGCTCGGTCTTGCGTTGAGCAGGGGGTTGGACTAGATGACCTTCTGAGGTCCCTTCCAACCCTAATCTTCTATGATTCATGACTGAGGTGTGTTACCAGACAAGCCTGGGGAGTGGGTAAACCTGCTCCTGAAAGACAAAGGACAAGCTGATCCCTCTAGCCAAGGGTCATCAAAGCTGATGGGCAATCATGTATCAAATGACCATTCTTGGGTAAGGAAGGGGCTCAGAAACAAACAGATCTTAGCAAACAATAACATGGAACTGCTTTCACTGCCAAACTCCTTGTCTCCATCCCCACAACAGCAATGAACTTTATCTAGGGGTAACCCTCAGGAAAATGCAATTCAAAGGGTGACTGAACTATGAAAGTGAGGGGCAAAATCACCCCCCCCCAGAGTTATCACTCCTTATCCATCTCACTCTGTCATCTAAGAAAACAAAAGAAACAGCCTTTGGGAGCAGACTCTGACCTGAAACTTGAAATGCCTCAGGAGGCAGTTATTAACCTGCCCCCAGGAGAAACTTCTTCCTGACCTCCATTTAGATACTGGTATCCCTATACCCAGAAGCATGAGGGTTTGTATACGTTCCCAACCTGTTTTTTTGTTTTGTGTGTGTGTGTGTTTTCTTTAAATCCTTGATATCATGACTCTGGGTATTCTTAGCCATATAAATGTCCAGTCCTTTTTTAAAATCCTGTGGTGCTCTACACCTTAATTTTACCATGTGGCAAACAGTTTCACCCCAAATCAGCAAGTACTTCTGAAAAGTTGGGCCTTAATCTTTTACTTCCATTTTATTTAGTCCTTCTCAATAGTGGCCACAAGAGGCTCCTCACAGAGTACAAAAGAACCTGCAAATATGTAGCTTGACACTTAGTGGTGTGCCAGAAACTGGGCCTAATTGGTGGAAAAATAATGAGGGGATGGGCTATTCTGCCCACCATTCCCTGGATGGGTCCTTCATGAAAGAGACCTTGGGAGAAAAACAGACTATTGGAGCAGGCTTCACCATCCTGGCTGCCATCCTCGCAATCCCCTGGGAGTCCGGACCTTCTTTATCCTAATCCTGAGAGATGTCCTGACCAGCCAGGGCCAGAGCAACAAGGATAAAAATTGATGATTTTTTTGAAGAAAAAAATTATCAGATTTTTTATTCAAATTGTTTTTTTAAAATTTTGTTATTTAAATTATGTTTTTCTTTTTAAAAATAGGCCTGTTTAAAATGAAATTTGAATTTAATACAAAATATGTTATGGTCTATATTTATTACAATCTCTTAAAACATTTAAATAAAAAGTAAATATGCTGAATCCATGAGCCTCTATCAGAAACTTTGAGTTAAAGGCTGCTTTTCTATATAAAGAAAGATGTTTTCCCCCTGATTCTAACTTTTGAGGTCAAGCTTTATAAATATGGCACAACAGGTCAGCCTAAGTAATTTAGGAGACTCTCTCATCTTCAGGAGACTTAAGCAAGACTAGAAACTTAAGATCCAGTTACTTTCACTTGGGCACATTTGAAAATTTTCCCAGGATTTGCCTGAAATAATCTGTTTAGTTCACTGACTACAGTTAATCCCTCTGTTTAATAAAAAAATTAGCTGTAAACATGAAACATGTATCGGATACATCAACTTCCCCTATCAAAACATTTAGGGTTGTTTTGTTAAATAAAAATACATTTTATATGTGGTTTTGTGTTTAATTAAATTCCACTTACCATCCTAATGCAGTTTGACGCAAACCATGAGCAAAAAGTTAATTATCTAGTAAATAAGAAATGTTATTCACCATTCATATTTAGCATACTAAAATGTACAATTAATAAGAATCTGAAAATATTAAGCTATATAATTGCTAAAATAAATGTATATAGCTTATCATGTACCTTCCTGGATGGCAAAAAGATGCACGAAATCTAGTGTGATGGCTCTATTTAGTTATAAATCAACATACTGAATGGTTATATCAACCAATGAGGATGCACTTTTCTTTAGAAAATAACTGAAGTACAAATGGAAACATTGATGAAAATCAATTATTTAAATTGACGCTTTCCACATGGTGATTTATAGACTCATAGACTTTAAGGTCAGAAGGGACCATTATGATCATCTAGTCTGACCTCCTGCACAGAATCTCACCCACCTACTCCTGTAACAAACCCCTAACCTATGTCTGAGTTATTGAATTCCTCAAATCGTGGTTTGAAGACCTCAAGCTGCCGATTTAAAGCAACTCACCCAGGCCAGAGAGAGGGACCCAGATGACATCACCACCACTACCAGTGTCAGCTGAATCCCAAAGACCACATGGAATGAAACAGGACTGGAAACAACAACAGCAACCACTCTAGCCCATCACAACTAACGTCTTTTCTATTCCCCAATAGGACAGTTATCACCATCTTTGATCCCATGAGAGTCAAACAAAGTGGGGTTTCTTTCTAAAAACTCTCTCCAGCTAAAGAGAAAGGGAACAAGGGAAGTTGCTAAATTGAAAGCCGTATTTAATACTTTGCATTTCAAATGCTTTAACTGTTTTTCCTTCTTTTCTGTATTTTTAACAAAAAGTTAAAAGGAGTTTGAATGGTGTGTTTGCTACGTACTAAACAGGCTGAAGTCTCTGCACACCAAACCCCAGACCTTATTTAACACTGTCTAATGTTGGACAGTGACTGGGTTATGTTAACACCTTTACCCCATATATTACATATAAATTAATACAACAACACAGGGATAGACAGTTTCACAGCATTGAGATGGTTGTGTAGTACAGCTGTGTGTGCATGGGCGTTAAAAGCCTTTTTATTTTGTTTTTTGCCAAGTTAAGCTAAATCAGTTGAAAACCACACATTTCCTAGCCTTGGAGACTGAGCCAGAGAGGGAACAAGTGTGAGTGAAAGACATAGGCGACAAAGGCTTTGCGCAGCTTTTAGCGACATGGCCATCCGACTACAGCCGAGCTGCTAAAAGGTGCACAGTGGAGCTGCTGTTTGTCGGCAGGAGAAAGCTCTCCTGATGAAAAAAAGACTTCCACCCCCAACAAGAGGCAGCAGTGTTGTTGGTAGGAGACCACTCCTGCTGACAAAGCGCTGTTCACACTGGTGCTTTTTGTCAGTAAAACTTTTGTCATTTGGGGGTGTGTGTGTGTTTTTTTAACACCCTTGAAAAGTTTTGCTGACAAATTTCCAGTGTAGACAAAGCCTAACAGACCACAAGACTTCCATGACTTTTTCACTAGAAACATAATGTAAAGCTATTTGCATTTTGATGGTGTCTTTTGACATCGGCAGACAATGTCACTAATCAGGAAGAAGATGAAGAAAGCACAGCTGGTGTTGCTTCCAGAAAGACAATCAAGGCAGCTGGCCATGGACAAATGAGCAGTGGTCACCAGGGCAGGCGCTTCCATTTAGGCTACCTAGGCGGTCGCCTAGGGCACCAGGATTCGGGAGGGTGGCATTTTGCCGCCCTTGGCGGCAATTCGGCGGTGGGGGATCCTTCCGCGCTCTGGGTCTTCGGCGGCAATTCTGCAGCGGGTGATTCACTCGCTCCGGGACCCACCACCAAAGTGCCCCGAAGACCGGGAGCCCCCCCGGCGCAGAATTGCCGCCAACGACCGGGAGTGCAAAAGGACCCCTGCCTAGGGCACCAAAAATCCTGGCGCCGCTCCTGGTGGTCACCCCTAGTTTTGCAAGGACTCACAGTACATATGTCCTCCACAAAGTGAAACTCACACGGCCCAGTGGAACTAGGCTGTGGAAGGCAGCCTGCCACTCTGCCTAGATCAAAATCCCTGAGGTCACTCGTCTCAAAGATGTGCCGAGGTCCTGCATGGACAAACAGCAAAGCCAAAGAAATTGTACAACAAATGTAGCAAATAATGTAACCTACCCCGCCTGTTTCAGCCATTCTTCTCTCGCTCTCTCTCTCAGACACACACACAACCCTTCCATCTTTCTTACTGTGCAGTTGATAGGAATCTGTATGGATTCTACAGCAGCCTGGTGTTGACTGATTGTCTGAACCATGCCCTGGTGCCTTCATTTTTCATTAGCATAACACTGTCAAGGCTGCAGCAAGCTTTAAATGTTACATATCTCATTTGTACAGCTCACCTCCACTCACATGACTGATGGCAGGGAACGGTTCTGAAAACAAAGAGTTTTTTTGAAATAAGAGAGAACATCACCTCTCTGAGATTTACATGTTCAATCAAACATAAGCCTGAATTTTCTCTCTCTCTCTCTCTCTATTTTTTTTGCAGGGAGCAGATAATAGGTAGATTTATCCATCCATCTGCTTTGTTACATGCTTCTTGGCTTGGCAGCTTATTTGTTGCTATTAAACCACATTCATCTCCATTGACATTTAAAGGACCATTATATGATTACTGTCACAGTCTAACACATGGATTCTGAAACCAATCCACTCCGCCCCGATGATGGATTCACATGTTTATGTCGTTGTAACTTGTTTTTATTCTGCTGCACATGCTGTGCTCTAGCTAAATGCTTTTACTGTCAAAGGCAGTTTTCTAAAGGACCCACCCAGAAGAGCTAAGTTGTAACTTAGCAAATTGGAGCTGCCCTCACTTTCAACAGCTTTAGCAAAATAAAACAACAGCACTCTTTGAAAGCCTAACTACATTTTGGAACCACCTTGCCTCCCTCTTTCTGAGTCGCTGTCAAATCAGTGTTAAACATGATACACCAGGCTATTGCAATTCAGTAGCTGCATGCATACACACAACTGCTTAACCACCATGTGCAGAACACAGAATAGAACTCATGACCATAGCATTTGAGTGCAGGAGACTCAACTCTAGCTCTTCCAGGAGCACCAGTATGCAGCTCCTATCCTCCTTGTTGACCAGACAGAATGGGCAACATAATCACAAACATTTGAGGCAGTCTGATTGCAATGAACAGTTTGGCAGCATAGGGAGCACTGAGGGGTGCTTTATATGGATATATAAACAGGAAGTGAAACAATGAATTCACACTACTTTTGCTCTTTTGGGTAATGTTGATTGCCAGTTTCGATCCTGAACCACTGAGATCTGAGTATTACTGCTTTTATAGCATCTCTTGAGATCAGAACCCTACCCTGTAAGCAGGCATTCCCACCCTGCTCCTAGTACAGCATATACGATGAGTAGTGTCCAAACTTACACCTCTCCTCTCTTTTTTTATTGTTAACTTAAATAACAGGCATAAACTTTCTGCCAGAGCTTGGCTGTTTCTAGGATTACTCTCAATAATATCTCTTATTCCTAATTCCCTCTGCCTCAGAAAGAGAATCGAAATCTCTATAAACTGGCTTTTTGCTAACCCACTTAGCTTGGCTGCCAGGGTGAATCAGCAGGAGGATGACCCTGTGCAGGACCTAAGAACCCCAACACCAGCATGAGTCAACAGAGCAGCTCTGTGTCTGTACGTGGGGTCAAGAATCTGACACCAGGGTGTCTCAGCAGGTGTCCATATAATCTTCCAGGGAAGAAAATGATTAGACAAGATTGGCATCTCTGGAGGCTAACAGAATCACCTCTAAAATTCTGGCCTAGAGCCATCCCTACTTCATCCTGGAGGGGAAATAACCATTTTTTTAAAAAAGCTAATCATCTGTGGATGGCGGAGTAATAACTGGCCAGCTTATATGCTTATGTGGAAGGCTGCAGGGATTTTGATATTTGTTTTTATGAAAGGATTGCTGGATCAGCCCTGAGGATTGGCTATCAACTGCAGTATAGGAATATGACAGGAATCTAGGTTCAGAAATGACCTTGAGACACTACAATAATATTTAGCACTTCTCATCCAAGGATCTTAAAGTGCTTTGCAAAGAAGGGTAAGTATCACTATCCCTTTATACATCTGGAGAAACCAAGGCACAGAGTGATCACGTGACTTGCTAAGGTCATCCCAATGAATTAGTAGTACACCTCTACCCCGATAAAACACGACCTGATATAACACGAATTCGGATATACCGCGGTAAAGCAGCGCTCCGGGGGGGCGGGGCTGCATGCTCCAGCCGATCAAAGCCAGTTCAATATAATGCAATTTCACCTATAATGCGGTAAGATTTTTTGGCTCCCGAGGACAGCGTTATATCGGGGTAGAGGTGTATAAAGCATAGACCTCCTGGCTCTCAGGCCAATGCCCTGTGGAGAGAGGGAATTATTTGCAGTATTTTTTTATAAAAATCATATGCCCCCAAGATTACCTGTGTGCTATTCTGTCTGAATATGGAGAGTTAAATCAAAGGGGTTGTTAAAGGAATGGAGCAGGAAATGCAGAACAATGACCCAGATAAGTGTCCTTTAAGAAAGGAAAGGGAAGTTGTTTCCGGGAATCCTCCCTATTTAACTCCATCCAAGCTAAGAACAATTTAGTCTTCCCAAGGTTAAGCTTAAGATCAAAGAGGGTCCTTAACTGTAAAGATGCTTGCCTTAGAAAGGAGGGGGTAGCGGGGGGCTGATGTGCAGGCAAGAGACAGAGAGAACATGCTGCAAGACAGACAGTCTGCTTCTCCCAGACAGAGATCGGGGTTACCTGGGTTGAGGGGAATGTACAAATGCGTGCAAGGAAAGATTAAGGCATAGGAAGAGGTGAAAGTAAGCCAATACGGGCTGGTACTCGTACTGGCTCTGGTATGCCGGACTGAGCCGGCTTCTCCAGCAGTGATTTAAAGGGCCCAGGGCTCCAGCAGCTGCGGGGAGCCCCGGGCCCTTTAAAGCGCCACCTGAGCCCCCACGCCGCTATCCCAGAGCCAATTTAAAGGGCCTGGGGCTCCCCGCATTGGCAGGAGCACCAGGCCCTTTAAATCCCCACTCAAGCCTGGCTGCCAGAGCCCCAGGAGCTAGGCTTCAGCAGGGATTTAAAGGGCCCGGGGCTCCCCGCAGCAGCTGGGCCCAGGGCTCCCCACAGCGGCTGAGCTACCCCAGCAGCAGCAGGGCTCCGGTGGTGATTTAAAGGGCCCAGGGCTCCCCACACCTGGAACCCTGCCGCTGCTACCCCAGCCCTAGCCCGAGCCCTGCCACCCTGGGGTAGCAGCAGCAGGGCTCCCACAGTGATTAAAAGGGCCCAGAGTGCCACAGTGGCTGGAACCCCAGGCCCTTTAATTCGTCCCTGAGCCCCAGGGCTCCCAGCTACCTCTGCAGCTGGTAGCTCTGGGGTGATTTAAAGGCCCAGGGCCTTTAAATCTTGAAAGGCCACACCTCTTCCGGTTGAGGCAATGCCCGCGCACAACTCCGGCGTACCAGTAAGTCCTTTAAGTTACTTTCACCCTGGGCACAGGTTAAGGGAGACAGGCTTCACTTAGACTGTAAACTCTTTGGGCAGGGACTAGGGTGACCAGATGTCCTGATTTTATAGGGACAGTCCCGATTTTGGTTTTTTTTTCTCATATAGGCTCCTATTACCTTTCACCCCCATCCTGATTTTTCACACTTGCTGTCTGGTCATTCTAGCAGGAACTGTCTTTTTGTTCTGTGTTTGTGCAGTGCCCTGCACAATGGGATCCTGGTCCACGACTGGGACTCCAAACTTCGACGACAAAACAATGACTAATAATAAGTAGGCTAGGTCTCTGTTGTTTAACCCTTTGCTCTGCATGCTCTGTATCTTCGGGCGGAAGAATCAATAGTGCTTTGTTTTGAAGATGCTGTTTGTGTAACTGCAATTTTATACTGCCACAGGCTCCTAAAGGGAAACACTTGGGTGCCAAACCCTGTTGGGTCTGTCAGGCTAACATGGTTGGGACATGGAGATCCAGCCTAAGAATGGTTGGATGCATGGTTTCACCCAGAGTGAGGTGCAGGAAGCCGGCCGGTCAGCTGAGGGGTGCGCTGAAGAGGGCACAGTGGGTCTAAAGGCATGGCTTTCCCAGTAACCATGACACCAGTTCACTGGAACACACTGCTGCTTAACAGCAAGGCCAGCATTGATGGTAACTTCCTCAAAAGGGTGTTTATGGTTTCAAATCAATGTGAGTGCAAAGTTGTGTTACCCCATACCAACTCCTGGGTCTGTTCTCCATTACCCTGCACTTCATGTCATCATGTACCTCCATGCAATTCTGAATGGTAGCATTTTACATTCTCCATTTCCCTGCACCAGTGCAAGGTGAATCACACCCTGTGTGTGCAGGTGCTTTCCAATTTCAAAGGAGATGACCTGCCATCAAATCCCATTGATGTGTGTGCTTCTTCGTCAGAGCTAATAGCCACAAGCCGTCTGTATCTCAGTCTTGATTCGTGAGAGCAGTTTCCTTCCCGACTGGCAGGGCAACACATTAGGGGAAGTTTAGAGCAAGCTTGCTGTGTATGAGGTTTGGTTCTTACGGCGTTTGGAGCAATAGTCATGAAGGGCCAAATTCAACTCTGGCAAAATTGGGCACAACTTGCATTAGCTTTGGGAGTATGACACTCTTACCCTCTGGCTAAATTCAGTGCTAAGAATCCATTGATCAATTAGGGAAACATCAGCCGTGTTCAATGACAGCTAAACCTACTTGCACATTGGGGCCAAATATTTGAGCTATTGTGAAGAACATCATTCTCAATACTCTCCAGTGGCAACCCACTCAGCCAGTGAAACTCCAGCTGAGAAGCACTACATCATCAGGACACATTCTCATAGGCCAAATGTACTTTGAGGTAGGCTAGCAGCTTCTGAAAGCTATTTTTTCCCATCAGATTAACTCTTTCAGAAGGATGGGGAAGTGTGTGCAGGGTCCCAGTCCCCATGAATTTGGGTCTGGGAAGCTGCAGGTCAATGAGGATCTGCAGTTTTGGATGTAAAGGAGTAGGATTTCCCCAAAAGCACAAGTCTGTTAGCGAGAGAGTGGAAGGGAGAGCCAGAGAGGGCGGTGTGGGGGCAGACTAATCATTTCCATGTGTATGGGCACCACAGCTCTGGCTTGGACTGAGCTGAGACACAGTGGAGTCCACATAGCGATTAAGCACCAGACAAAGTTAAAATATGCTTGCAGCTGTGAGCTGAGGGAAGTGTGTCTGAAGGGCAAGGAGCACACAAGACTCTTCTGAGCATCACTCCAGCCGCATTCCCAATTCAGCTACCTTGCCCCTTCAAGCAGCCTCATGCTATTTGGAAGCTATTAGCTTGCCTTGTTACTGGAAACACGTCACCCGCTTGCTCTGGGGAGCACAGACTGTCACTTCAGAGAGCAGGCATCAAAGCCACCAGGTCCGTCTGGCCTGCATCCTGCATCAATCCTCTTTAGTCAAATCCTGCAATCCCATTGAAGTCCCTTTATTCAAAGCCACTCTGCTGTTGCCTCTTCTAAGCTGCTCACATCCCACTGAGACAGACTCATCCAGCTCGTCTTTAACGGGCAACTCTAGTTTTTACAGAGCCATTTCAGGAAAACAAAATGTGCGTGTGAAAGCATATTCCTAGAAGCCTAATACAGAAACAGGCAGAGAAAAACCCCCAGGCTGTCTCCTTGGTAGTTAACACTACACTCATCCTAGGCTAACATCAGACAGATCCACTCTATTTGGCTAGCAAGGGCAAAACTTTGCAATGCCTTTTGCTGTGAAGGAAGATCCTTTTGCAATTTGCGGGGGTGGGGTGTGGGATTCAGTGTATAATGCACAAGTCAGCCACCACTTGGAGACCTGTGATCAAATCACTTTTGAGAGCACACGTGAAACAAATTTTAACTGTTGCAACATGTCCCTAGTGGGCACTACAGCAGCCCAGGAGAGGAAGAGCACTGGAGGAGCAGGAGTGATGCTGGTCCGGAGGGAGGATGAGGCGAATCAGCACAGTTTTGTGGGGATGCAGGATTAGAAGAGCAAGAATAGCTGGAGGTCAGGTCTGAAGTGGATCAACCGAGCTATGTAGGGTCGCAAGGTTGGAATACGCCGGGGGTGCCGCAGCTCAGGACTGGGGCGAATTGGCAGAGTCACATGGAGAGGCCATGCTGTGGTCCGTGCTAGTAGTCGTTCACTTTCTATTTTCTCACTTTCAGTGTTTATGAATTAAATAGATTGATGAATTCTTGCATTCAAACTAGGGCTGTTGACTAATCGCAGTTAACTCACGTGATTAACTAAAAAATTAATCGTGATTTAAAAAAATTAATAATCTCAGTTTTAGTTGCACAGTTAAAAAATAGAATACCAACTGAAATTTATTAAATATTTTGGATGTTTTTCTTCATTTTTATATATAATTGTATTCTGTGTTGTAATTGAAATTTTTTGATTATAAACATTTGCACTGTAAAAATGATAAACAAAAGAAATTGTATTTTTCAATTTATCTCATACAAGTACTGTAGTGCAATCTTTTTGTCATGAAAGTGCAATTTACAAATGCAGATTTTTTTTGTTACATAACTGCACTCAAAAATAAAACAATGTAAAACTTTAGAGCCTGCAAGTCCACTCAGTCCTACTTCTTGTTCAGCCAATCACTAAGACAAACAAGTTTATTTACATTTGCAGGAGATAATGTTGCCCGCTTCTTGTTACAATGTCACCGAAAGTGAGGAAAGTGTGTAATAAGCTCTTCTTCCCAAATCTGGCCTTAGCTCCAAAATCTGCGGTTTGCATGAACCTCCAAGCTTAATTACCAGCGTTGGCTCTTATCTCGCTGCACCAGACCAGGAGATTACAGCGCCGCCTCGCTTGGTCCCCAGACTTTCCCTGGAGGACCCCCAAGACTCCAGAAGCTGAGTCTCACACAAAAGGGAAACCAATCCCTCCCCTTGTCTCCTCCCCCCCATATTCTATTCAATCCAGCTCCCCCTCCCTGGGTTATCCTGGCGATACTGTACTTAACTCCTTTGAATGCAGACAGAGAGGGCAAATTTACCTTCCCCAAGGCTCATGCATTCAAAACCAGTCAAGCTAGAACCAAAAGAGATTTCCCCTTCCTCTCGTCCCTTACGCTAACCAGAGAAAAACCTCAATTCAGGCTTTTTAAAAAAGGAAAGCTTTATATAACAAAAAGAAAGGAAAGACCAAACATATAAACTCTGCATCAGAGAATATACCAGGGCCTATTGCTTATAAGAAAATATGAATAAACAGTCTGATTCAAAACGTACCAATTTAAACATTCCAGCAAGGTACACACATGTAAATACAAAATAGCCTATAAACCTATTGCTGTTCCTTTTGTACTCACACTTGGTAACAGCAAGGAGCTAGAAAGAACCTTCGGAGATAGCAGAAAGAAAAACCTCTTCTGCTACATAGCCGAGAGAAAACAAACAGACCAGACAAAAATCAAACACTCCCATGAAGTTCCTCCCTCACTTTGAAAAATCCGGTTTCCTGAATGGTCCTCTGGTCAGGTGTTTTGGATTCCCTTTGTTAACCCTTTACAGGTAAAAAAATCATTAACCCTTAGCATCTATTATGACACTGTTCACATGGCCACTGTTGTAGCCGGCATTGCAAGATTTACATGCCAGAGGCCTCAACGAGTATATCGTCCCTTCATGCTTCAACCACCATTCTAGAAGGTATGCGTCCATGCTGATGATATTCTGCTTGATAATAATCCAAAGCAGTGGGGATGATTTCATGTCATTTTTCATTATCTGGTCAGATGCGACCAGCAGACGGTTGATTTTCTCTTTTAGTGGTTCGGGTTCTGTAGTTTCTGCATCGGAGTATTGCTCTTTTAAGACTTTTGAAGCATGCTCCATACCTCATCCTCTCAGATTTTGAAAGACACTTCAGGTTCTTAAACCTTGGGTCAAGTGATGTAGCTATCTTAGAAATATCACATTGGTACCTTCTTGCGTTTTTGTCAGATCTGCAATGAAGTGTTCTTAAAATGAACATCATCGTGCTGGGTCATATCTGAGACTGCTGTACGTGAAAATATATGCAGAATGCGGGTAAATATAACAGGAGACATACAATTGCTCGCTAAGGTGTCAGTCACATGTTAATTTGCATTATTTTTTTAAAAGATCAGTTAATTATTCTGTTACAGTAATTCTACATTTGTAAGTTCAACTTTCATGATAAAGAGATTGCATGCTAGTACCTGCGTTCGGTGAATTTGAAATACTATTTTTGTTTTTTTACAGTGCAAATATTTGTAATAAAAAATAAATATAAAGTGAGCACTGTACACTTTGTATTCTGTGTTGTAACTGAAATCAATATATTTGAAAATGTAGAAAACATCCAAAAATATTTAAATAAGCGGTATTCTATTATTGTTTAACAGTACGATTCATCACACAATTAATTGAGATTAATGTTTTTAATCATTTGAAAGCCCTCGTTCAAATCACTAATCCTGCAAATTGCAGCAGTGTCACATAGGGGATACAAGTTACTCCCTTCCAGGGAGCACATTGTACACTAACCCTCCCAGCAGAATCTCCTAGGGAACCATAGCATAGTTTGACTTCTATATTTGGGGGAACGGCTGCATTCAGGCATCAGCGGGGAAGAGGGGAACAAATTCCATGCCTGCCCACAAGGGCACCATTTCAGATTTGGTGGGAGCGCAACTTTACCCATGATTCCAGAGCCTACTTAGGCAACTGAAAAGTCTAGTATTTTTGCAGATAACAATTCAGAAATATCTGACAGTAGCACTGTATCTAATTCCTGTATCAAGAAAGAAAATGAAATAAATATTAGCCCCACTCAGCTCTAAAACTAACATGTTCTGACATCTTGTGGCAAGTCACTTATGGGACACTGGTTAGGTTTAAAAATTATAATGTATATTCTTACTCAGATACTCTTACTAAGGCTATGTCTACACTATGATGCTTTTAGTGACACGGCTGTGCCGCTACAGCCGTGTCGCTAAAAGGTATGCAGTGTAGCTGCTGTTTGTTGGCAGGAGACAGCTCTCCCGCCGACAAAAGACTTCCACCCCCAACAAGCGGCAGTGGCTTTGTTGGCAGGAGAGCTTTCCTGCCAATAAAACGCTGTTCACACCAGTGCTTTTCGTCGGTAAAACTTTTGTCTTTTGTGCGTGTGTGTTTTTAACACCACTGAACAACAAAAATTTTGCTAATGAAGAGCCAGTGCAGACAAACCCTAAGGTCCAAGGAGACCATCATGCTCATCGAGTCTGACTTCCTGCACCTTGTAGGCCACAGAACCTCACCCACTCACTACTGTAATAGACCCCTAACTTCTGGCTGAGTTACTGAAGTCCTCAAATCATGGTTTAAAGACTTCAAGTTACAGAAAATTCACCATTTACACTCATTTAAACCTGCAAGTGACCTCATGCAGAAGAAGGTGAAAAAAACCAGGGTCTCCGTCAATCTGACCTGGGGGAAAAAATTCCTTCCTGACCCCAAATAGGATGATCAGCTAGACCCTGAGTATGTGGGCAAGACCCACCAGGCAGATACCAGGGGTAGAATTCTCTGTAGTAACTCAGAACCCATCCAATCTCCAGCCATTGGAGATTTTTGCTATAGGCAGTCACTGATGGGCCACTCACCCTTGTAGGCAGTCTCACCATACTATCCCCTCCTTGAACTTATCAAGCTCAGTCCTGAAGCCAGTTAGATTTTTTGCCCCCCACAGCTCCCCTTGGGAGGCTGCTCCAGAACTTCATTCCTTTGATGGTTCGAAACCATGTATTTGTTCTAGGGTCCACATTTATGCTTAACTTAAATAACTCCTCTCCTTCCCTGGTATTTATCCTTCTGATGTATTTATACAGAGTAATCATATCTCCCTCCAGCCTTCTATTGGTTAGACTAAAACAGCCAAGCTTTTTGAGTCTATCCTCATAAGGTATGTTTTCCATTCCTCAGATCATCCTAGTAGCCCTTCTCTGCATCTGTTCCAGTTTGAATTCATCTTTCTTAACCATGGGAGACCAGATGGCACACAGTATTCCAGATGGGGTCTCACCAGTGCCGTGTATAATGGTACAGTACTAACACTTCCCTGTCTTTATAGGAAATACCTTGCCTGATACATCTTAGGACTGTGTTAGCCTTTTTCATAGCCACATCACATTGACAGCTCATAGTCATCCTGTGATCAATCAATACACCCAGGGCTGTCCTTAGGATTTATGGGGCCCTATGCAGTATTATTAAACTGATGCCCCTATGCCTGACTTGGGGCACAGCCACCACCTCCGCCCACGGAGCCCCAGAAGAACCCCTCCTCCTATTGCTGACACACACTGAGCTTTGTACGCACAGACACAGTGGCAGCCCAGGCTCACAGCCTGGGGGTGAGGTGGGGATGAGGCAGCAAAGGATACCGAGCTGCCCGGCCCGCCTCATGGCGACGGAGAGTCACAGTTCTCCGCAAAGACCCCTGTACCCTTTCCCTCATGCAGAATGCGCCGCACCCGCACATTTGGCTCTGTGAATACAGCCCCTGCCCAAGGAAACTGCAGTGCATGCTGGGTGTGCAGGAGCCAACTTGTTCTTACCTGCTGTCCCGGTGGTGCCCCAATTTTCAGGTGCCCTACACAGAGGTGTATGCTGTGTATGCCTAAGTATGGCCTTGAATACACCCAACTCTTTCTCTTCCACTGTCACTTCCAACTGATAAGTCTCCATCTTATAGCAAAAAATTTTGTTGTTAGACCCTAAATGCATGACCTTGCACTTTGCACTATTAAATATCATCCCATTTCTATTACTATCCTATGTAAATGTCAAAATCAGCCACATCCATATTTTATTTTCTCTGCAAACTTCAACTGCATTGTTTTGATTCTTCCTAACTTTCCTCTGTAAACAGCTGAGGTTTGACACTCCAGAGGATGCTGTCTCGCCCCATCTCTGGAGCTCTGTGCTTGCAGAGAGCTGAATATCAATCTTACTTAGGAATACTAGGCACTATTTCATTTTCTCTAGATGAAATTAGCAGCAGCCATTCCATTCCACTGCCCATTTCAACTCAGTCCAGATGGAGGGAGGGAGATGAACAGCTTTTGGGTTTGGATAGAGAAGAAGCCTGTGAGCAATTGCAAAAAATAGCAAGAACCAAACCTCAAAGTGTCCCGTGTTTGGGTTCAGTGCACCTAATGAGCCTCAGTGTTTTACAAAATCACACAATTAATATTCATAATTCAGCTATTATCATTCTCTCATGGATGGGTAAACTGAGGCAGCAAACTGTCAAACATCTTCCACAAAGGTACACTGCAGCTGGGAGATGTAATTCCCAGCACGGGCAAACGTGCACACGTTGGCTCTGATTGAGCTACATGCTCAAAATAGCAGCCTGACCAAGGTGAAGAAGATCTGAGGTATGTACTCCAGTGGCTAGGCTGAGCCGCCATCCATACCACTATATTTAGCGTGCCAGCTCAGTCCAAGCTGGTGCACATATGTCTACCTGAGCCAGAAATCGGACCTCCCAACTGCGCTATAGAAGTATCCCCAGATACATAGTAAGCCAGTGGATAAGAACTCAGGAGCTCTGAATTATGAGTTTTATGCATGTGTTTCTGGACTATGAGGCTTTTGGATTTTGGTCTGGAGAGTTTCTCTGGAAATCCCCCAAGAACAACTTCTCTCGCAAGGCATTTTTGCAGATCCTGGCTGGGAAAGAAGTTTCAAATTCTGATTACACTGACACTGTGGATTAACTCCATTTACTTCAATGAGAGCAAAATTTTGCCTCCTATCTGAACAATTCAGAACCTTAAAGCTCCATTTTTAGTCTGATTCTACAGAGACAGGGTGGTGATTGGGAGCAGTGGGGAAACCATTTGATTCGCTGGTTCATCCTCTGGTTTGGCAGAGAGCATCAGTTAAATGCCTGCTTACTTCTGCTTTGTGAGAACAACATAAACCACTTATATACACACACCAGACAGACTGATCTGTGTTTACGAATTGAATGTTTGATTTATTGGAGCATCTTTATCTTTCCTGAGTATCTTACAATGCCAATTATTATTTAGTGGTAAATTACAGTTGAGGGGCTCTGCTTTTCAACAACAGATATTAATATCCCAACACTTGTTCTACCGTATATATCTATAATTTACAGAATTAAATCACTCAGATACATCTATGAGGTAGTAAGTTTTCTCCTTTTCTCTTGTTACCGTCTAATTACTGCTGCATAAGGAGAAATGAAATAGGAATTGGAAGAGAGATGCTCAAGTCAATGAAAGACAGTTTTAAATTAAAAGTCCAGTTTTTGTGGCTCTCATAAAATTTCTTTTTCTTCAGATTAAACTTAGTCACTCTCTCAAACACATAATTTATCTAATGTGTCTGCAATCACATGCTGAAGGCCTGTGGGTTTTAATCTTACTGCCTCTGTGTTCTACCAGTGTAGTTTGGAATAGCTAGGGTAGAAAAAGAGCAGACCCTAAGAGCAGCGCTCTGATCTCTCATGAAATATTTGAGGATACGAATTGTTTAGCACAGTCTTATTTAATACAATGACAAAACTTTTGCCTTTCAAAAGAACTTTTATTCCTGTGTGTCACAGGGTCTGCACAGGTTTCCTCCTTCTTGGCCTGTGCCCTGTGCTTAGGCTGGAAAAATAAGAATTCTCATGCCTTCTTCCGGTGTTACACCCTTGTGCTTTATTTTACAGTGCCACTGTATAGTCTCCTTTAAGAAACCCCCAACAGTTACCCCCTTTCTAACCCGTTCCAGGGTTTCTTGGCCCTTGAGGCTCCCTTCCTGTGGTGAGGAGACAGAGCTGTAGCCTCCTGTCCCCTCCCAGGCTAGCCTCCTAACTGAGTTTTGTTCAGGGCTTTTATAGCCCTCCTAGCCTTCAGCCCAGTTGTCACTGCTTAGCTTAGTCCAGGGGTAGGCAACCTACAGCATATGTGCCAAAGGCTGCACACGAGCTGATTTTCAGTGGTGCTCACACATCACACTGCCCAGGTCCTGGCCACCTGTCTGGGGGGCTCTGCATTTTAATTTAATTTTAAATGAGCTTCTTAAACATTTTAAAAACCTTATTTACTTTACATACAACAACAGTTTAGTTATACATTATAGACTTACAGAAAGAGACCTTCTAACAACGTTAAAATGGATGACTGGCACGTGAAACCTTAAATCGGAGTGAATAGACAAAGACTCGGCACAGCACTTCTGAAAGGTTGCCGACCCCTGGCTTAGTCTATTGCAGTGAGCCAGCCCTCGTTAGGGCCCGCAGCTGGGCTCCCTGCTGGCTGCTTTGAGCCTCTGCCCCTGGCCTCTCTGCCTGAAAACAGGGCTTAGCCAGCATTTTAGCAGGGCATTCAAGAGGTTTTACCCCTGCCCTGCTGCACAGTGGCTCACAGATCATTTCCAGCAGGGGAGGACTGGATCAGAGGCCGGGAAATCACCCCAACCTTTTCCTTCAGTTCTCTGGTGGAATTTAAATGAAGGGCTCTGTCAAGTGCCCTGCAGCACATCACAGCATGGGTCACATCTGGCCTATCCATACAAGTCTCCAGGCCTCACTTGGCTTTGCTAGAATGTCTGTTATTCCACATGCCAGCAAGTGCCGAGTCTCGCTCACTGCCAGAGCTCAACAGTGCTTTGTGAACAGCGCTATTTTGTTCCACTGAGCACGTCGGGTGAAATGGACTCCTATGCAGAGGGACCAGCACGTGGCCTGTGCAGCACTTAAGTCTATTGCAACTGATTAAACTAGGAATTGAACTCCAGATCCCATAGCTGCTCATCCCCCCCAGAGGCAAAAACAAATGAGAGGGAACATGGATGGCCACTCTGGACAATTTTGGCCTAAATAGCTGAGCCATTTCATCACTCTGTGCCTCAGTTTCTCTGTGTACAGCAGGGATGATACTTACCTGCCTCCTAGCAGGTATCGTGAAGCTGAGTTGGTTCATGTTAGTAAAGCGCTTTGACGACATACACTGTTCTAGGAGTGCTAAGTATTGTTATACTACTAAACTACTTTGACAAGATCTGCTCACACTTACACCCATGCCAGTCTAGTATGCGCAAGACGGTTACACAAGTATAGCGGATTGGTTTGAGAGTCAGCTGGCCTACTGGTCAGGCAATGGCACCACAATTCTTTTTCAGTCTGCTCATTCTAGAGGGTCCCTTCAGGGTCATATACAGTGGACTTGAGTCTCTGCTGCATATATCTCTTCTTCTCCCCTTGAGGCTCTGCCATGACAGAGAGGAAGGAGGGAGAGCAGAGTACGGAGACCCAGGACCTCCCACTCCACCAGGTCCCAGCCTAGGACCTTAATGGGAGACTCCAGTGTCCGGGCCACTCACTGGTCCACCCCAAGTTACATACCACTGGATCTCTTCCTACTGGGCTGTGGCTCCACTGTTTAGGGCGTGGTCACTGTCTTAGTAGAATCAGTTTAGTCTGCAAGGCAGACATCCCGTTCTTGGGGGCCTCATGTGGGTTCTCAACTCCAAAAGTGTGCGTGATGTGGGCAGGATATGGACCACCACTCCCAGAGTGACCTTACCAATACTGCAGTCTCTCTACCCACAGATCCAGCAGCAGCCTCGCTTCCTGGTGCAACTCATAAGGCCTTTCCCTTGGGCTTCTTGCCCTTTTAATCAATCCCTCCACTTGGAGCATGCCCTGCAGCTGCTCAGGAGTGAGGCCTCCCTGCCCCAGTAGTGCCCTGTGCCTCACTCTGGTTTAGCATCGTGACAAGCATTTAAAAAAAAAAGAAAAAGAATGCGGCCTCTGTGCTCCATCTCTGTGGGAAGATTCTGTGTTCTATGGCAGGAGGTGCTCAGACACTACTGTATTTAATGTAGCACACATGCCTTCATAGACAGATTTTATACCACACTCTTTGGAACAAAGCTGCTCTAACTCGTATCACATTTCGGCAATAATGACCATATTTTATGCATTTGTCTGGTGCCTTTTGGCAATGGATGAGACAAATGCATACACGCAGAGGCCCTGATCCTTGGGACTGGCCAATGGGGACAGGGCAACAGCGATTCACCCAAAGTTGCATTTCCCCCTGTCCTGGGGCCAGCTTGGGGATGATTTGGCCCCTGGAATAACTCTGGAAAGCCTCAGTTCTGCTCTAAATCATGCTGGCTAGTAATGGCACCCCAGGGGTCATTACACAGGTGGGGATTGCTGGAGTATTGACCAAGTCACCTCCTGAGCCACCCACCCAACATGCTCCCTGCACTGGCTCTACACCACTCAGGGGTTCCTCTGCAATGGATTGGCACAAAACAGCCTTATCAAGGGGCCTGTTATAGTCCACTGTATATAAATATAAAAGATTGACTGCCACCACCATAGAAATGCAAGCACTTCTGGGGTGAAACATGACCTTTCTAACAACACACAGCAACGCTGCAATACATGATGTGAATAACGCATACCGCTGACACTGAAGCATCACTTTACATATGCAGTTCAATAGCCTTTGCTTTCATTTAAACAATTTACTTACTTTATTTACTTAGGACTTTATTTACTTAGAATCCTTTAATTACTTAGGATTCTTGATGGCCAGAGTGACGTTAATGCTAGACTGAGTTACGTGCAGTCCTTTGATTTCTCAGATAAGTTTGCGGGTTGGTGTCCCTTATCAAACCAGATAAAATGGAGGAACAATAAAGAAAAGCAGCTTTCATTAAATTGTGCTTTCATCCTTCCCTCTTTCCAGAGTGCAGTAATCTCCACATCGAACATCGTTAAAACATTTTTTTTCTTTTGGTGAAGGAAAACAAGTCGATTAAAAAGAAAATGTAACATGACAGCCTTTGGGTTCCACAAGCTCCATTTATCAGAGTTCAAAGGAAAGGGGAGAGAAAGCCTTGATGCTTTAGATCAAGGCATATTTGAGCTTTGAAGATTATATCAGTTATGGATGAATTAGAACACAAATACAATCATTAGCACTGAGAATTATTGCAATACCTGTGGAAATGGAGGAAGATTGCCCGCATGCTGACAAAACACACCAAGTGCAAGAAGCCATTTCTGATATTTACATAGGGCCACATTGTAGTCATTCAGCACCTCAAACAGCTCCTCAATTCCTCCTAGGCTGGGCGTAGTTTGGAAGACACACAGGCATGCTCCAGTAACGGCATTGTCCTCAGCTCTGTGAAGACCCTTTGTGCCAAACCATGTTTACTTTCCAAACACTGTATTCACATAATCACTGGCAGTGTGAATGTGTCACATTTGAACCGCACCACAGGTTGGAATTGGGTTTATCGTTGGAAAACACTCAGTTATTTGCATTTATTATTAAACTTCAACACGCGCTAGGAATCAGTGCCCAGAAAGGGATATGGATGGTATAACACTGAGACCCCCACTTGCTGGAATCCTGTACTAACCCTAAAGATAAATGAGTCGTGAAGCTGGAGATAAGATAAAAGAACAAAATTCCACCACAAGAGTTTAGGAAGACATCTTAAGCTTATCTTTTTGTGCTTCTGTCAACTGCAGATTGGAGGCTTTTTTTTTTTTTTTTAGTTCCAGCAGCAAATTAAAAAGGAAGAGGGTATGAAAAATGCAGCCTGTATGTAAAATATGAGACTCAGATAAATACCATGGATACGTTATCTCATTAAAAAGTATTTAACTTCAAGATTTAAACATGTGTGGGTTTTACGATTCTAGCAGTTGACTGAAGTAAAGAATGGCAATACATTTGCCAATTACTGCTGATTCTTGCATCCTTGTCCAACTGTTTCCCCTTTTGTTCGCCTGAAATGTTTATGCAGAGCCACTTAGCTTCACTCTGCCTCTATATTTAATTTGCTTGAAAATCAGCCTAGTAGCTCAGGAGTCTTTAAATCAACATATCATTAACAGGATATATTGGAATGCAAAGCACCTGGGAGCCGTTTAGCTTGGCATGGCAAAAATTCATTTAACCCACAGGGTAGGACTTGACCACTAGGTGCTGTTTGGGGCTGTTCTCCTTCTCCCATGAATAGTCTGGTTTAATCACTGAAAGATAGCCCCCGATGAGGGGTTAGAGCAGAGAGGGGGGTGGAGTGAAACCAGCTGTTTTGAGTTGATGGGGTGGTGAACCCAGTTCTTTTTGGAGTTTTTAGGTTTACATGAATGCAAGTAAAACTAGAGTAAATGCTACTAGAGTAAATGCTGCACTCTACCAAGCCCTTGGAACATCCTTTGTACATTGGCTTGGCTTTTGAAAGGCGCCAAGCACTGCCCTAACTCTGCTCCCACTGAACTCATTGATAGAGTTAGGCCAACACTGAGTGCTTGTGAAAATTCCACCCCATGCCACCTCCTAGAGAATGAGGAGTTGGTTGCTTTGAACTCCCACCTGAGCATCCAGCTGGCTTCTTTTCTCTAGTCGAAGTCTTCAGGGGCTCCACAGCCCCTTCCACCATCCAGCCATCATAGGGGGAGGGATAGCTCAGTGGTTTGAGCATTGGCCTGCTAAACCTAGGATTGTGAGTTCAATCCTTGAGGGAGCCACTTAGGGATCTAGGGCAAAAATCAGTACTTGATCCTGCTAGTGAAGGCAGGGGGCTGGACTTGATGACCTTTCAAGGTCCCTTCCAGCTCTAGGAGAAAGGTAATAATTTGAGATATACCAAACATCTTTGGGGGAAGGCATTTCCTGACTGCCCACTAGCCAGCAGATAGGAGACTGGAAATGGTCCTGCTGATCTCTCTATGCAATTCTGCAGCCTGATGCTCTGCACAATAATGAAAACTGTCCTATTGAAAGAAGACGGGCTGCTGGGCATCTAGACCCTCAGAGACTATTTAAAGTAGGAGAAACACCAAGGTATCTAGAGAAGGAAGAAGTCTTGCAGGCTGGCCCAATGCAGCCATGAGGTTTGCATGCACCTCAGCAAGAGAAATGTACAGACTTGGATGAGTTCAGAGTTTGCATATGTGAAATTTTCATACAGTCCTACCCAAGTCTCCCCCAGCCTGTTCCCAGATCACCTGTCCATGCCTCAGTCCATCCTTTTAGAAAATAGGCCTAGTAATGTTTGCCTACCTTAGGAGATGTTCGCAAATCTGCTTAGAGCTCCTCAGAGGAAAGGTGGGTGCTGCAGAAGTGCAAAGGGGAGTTAAGAAGGTCAGGACTTGAGTCTTCCTCTCCCAAGTGGGTGGAACTCAGTTCTGTGCAGAGGCCAACACCTAACTCCCACTTGAATTTCAGTGGGAGTCATGTGTTGCATTGGCCACAGCAGGTAGGAGGGGAATTTTCAGAAGCTCTCAGCACTGGCCTACCTCTGTTCTTCTAATAGCACATGGAAGTATTTGAATTCAATGGGACCAGCCAGGCCAATACTTAGTGCTTTTTGAAGGCCCATCCTTGACATTGACCAACTCAGAATCATGGTTTCTCTGCCTCTTTAATTGTTTAATTTTGTTTTATTTATTTGTGTTTCTTTCAGAGGCTTTTTAAAATGTCCATTTCTTATTTTATCTCTAGAGAAGAGATGGCCAGGCCACTGTGCGGTTACTGCTATTGCTTGAAGTCCTAATAGACCTTATAGCCTGGTGAAACGACTACCGTTCCAGCAGATAAATAAGAGGCAAATGTCTTCCTGCCCCCACACAACACACACACACTAACCAGCCTGCAATAACAATGTTCAGCAGAAAAAGAGAGGGCAAGATTCCTATCAAATAATTTGTTGCCATGTGAGTAACTTTTAATAACATGTATTGGAGGCTGCTTTTTTCGGGTTTCCTTCACAGAGGGAAATTCGGAGCAGCACAGTTAAAGAATTCCAATGAAACTATGTTTCCACCTTGAAGCATGTAACTAGATCTGGCATTTTCCCTCTGAGTAAAATTTGCCCCCATATGCAGGCACCTGGCCTCCACACTACTTGAACTGTAGGAGACTCTAGTGTTGTCTTGGCCTCAGCTGGTGTAAATCAGCATAGCTCCATTGACTTAAGTGGAACAACATCAATTTACACCCGCTGGGGATCTGGCCCATTGGCATCAATGGAGATAAGCAGATTCATACCAGCTAAGGGTCAGCCCAGCTCATATGCAGACACAATTCTGAACTCCCTGTAATGGTTCTGTAGTTAGAAATATCCATAGATATACAGGGCATTCTTTGTGTCTATCTTTACCCTTCTTTGTTTCTTTCACCCTTTGTAGTTAGTTTTCAGCTCTGATCAGAGACAGCACCAGGGCTAATGGCCTGGCACGGAGTTTTGCTAAGATTTTTCATTTCGTGAGGAGATGTGAAAGATGTAAGAAACCTTCCTGATGAATTCCTAAGAGTCCATACTTCTAAAAATACCATTTTAGCGAGCTCTGTAGGGGAAAAGAGGAACAGAGCCAAGCGCCTGCAGCTGGGGAAGGTACATTATTATATTTAAAACATTTGAATGTATTCCACTTTTCTCTTAACACCTGGCCTTTAAGTGACTCCTGCTGAGTTCATCAGACCTGCTAACATTTGGTTCATTTTTGCCTTAGGACAACAGAAAATAAGGGATGAAAGAGATGGATCAAATAGTTGTGTGAACTTGAGCAAGTCCCATGATCACTCCGTGCCTCCATTTCCCCATCTGTAAAATAGAAATACAAGCACTTAGCTTCATTCGTAAAGTGCTGTGAGCTGTATGGATGAAAAACTTCTCTGTGGGTAAGAGCTAAGTGTTGTTATTAAACTGCTGAGCCAAACACCTGAGCCATGTGGTAGCTCTTAGGAAATCAGCAGTGACTGAAGTCAGTGAGACATTTAACTGTGTTGGTAGGTTACTTAGGTCTATACATGCTGGATTTCTTTCTTTCTGGCTTCATAGAATAACATTCAGAGCTGGCAGAGCTTATTTGGCTGTAGAAAACAAAATTTTCCCTATGCAGAAGGCCTACTACGCATCACTGAAATCCCACTCAAGCCCTATTTCAAGGGCCTAAGTGGGACTTCAGTGCTGCACAGATCTCAGGTGGCCTCTCTGCCCAAGGATGAATTTCATGCCCTCTGAGAATCATGTATTGTAGTTGTGACCATATTCCTATAACAAAGGCTGGAAAACATTTAATCTCAGATCCTGGAAATTGCATGCTCCCTCCTCAGGGAGCACGGCTCTACTATTGCTAGACTTTCTTGTTGCCACTAGATGTCACTGAAGACTGGAGATGGGGTCGTATGGAGCTTTGCTGGCTGTGCCCTTGGAACAGTGATGGGAGGAATTGTAAGACCGAAATGCAAAGAGGAGAAGCTCCATTTACATGGACTGGAAATTCCACTCTCCTGCTGCTCAGTCTGCAGCCTGTAATAATAAGAATACTTAACATCACTCTAGCTTCTTGCATCCAAAACAGCTGAGCACTCGCTTTTCAAGTCTAACATTATTTTATTTTTCTGCTTTTTCCAGTGTCCCTGTCTCATCTCCAGGAGCCTTCACATTAACAATTTAGAAACAAAGACGATTTAAGCATCACAATTCTTCTCTGAGGAAAGAAAGTATCATTATCCCCATTTCATAGGTGGGGCAGCTGAAGCATGGAGAGGCTAAGTAGCTTGCCCAGGGTCACCCAATAACTCAGTGGCACAGTTAGGAAGAGAACCCAGGAGTCCTGATTTCTAGTTCCCTGCTCTAAACACTAGACGACACTGCATCCCCTCAGAGGCAAATGTGACTGCCCTGTCATTTGCTTGGAGTTAAGCAGCTCCTCAAGTCCAAGCCCAAGCCCTACCTTCTTTCAATGGTTATAGGCTGGCACTGAGCTTTGTCTGTGAGCCACAAAGGCACATGTTTAAACATTGCAATAGAGGAACTGTCATAGTGAATCAGACCCAAGGTCCCTCCAGTTCAGTATCCTGTCTCTGACATTGGGCAGCACCAGATGCTTCAGAGGAAGGAGTAAGAACCCCACAGTAAGGCAGATGTGTGATAACCTGTCCTCATCAAAGTCTCATCCTGGTCTATTATAGTTAAGGGTTGGCTCTTAACCCCTGAAGCAGGAGGTTTAATATCCCTTCCAAAATTTGTTATTAATGATAACTCCAGATATTCTTGTAATCCAGAGGTCGGCAACCTCTCAGAAGTGGTGTGCCAAGTCTTCATTTATTCACTCTAATTTAAGGTTTCGCATGCCAGTAATACATTTAAACGTTTTTAGAAAGTCTCTTTCTATAAGTCTATAATATGTAACTAAACTATTGTTGTATGTAAATTAAGTAAGGTTTTTAGAATGTTGAAGAAGCTTCATTTAAAACTAAATTAAAATGCAGAGCCCTCAGACCAGTGGCCAGGACCTGGGCAGCATGAGTGCCACTGAAAATCAGCTCACGTACCGCCTTTGGCACCCGTGCCATAGGTTGCCTACCCCTGTTGTAATCAATAGAAATGTCCAATCTGTTTCTGAATCTTGTTAAATCCTTGACCTCACCAACTTCCTGTGGCAATGAGTTCCACAGTCTAGTTATGTATTGTATGATAACGTATTTCTTTTTTCAGTTTCAAATTTGCCAGCTTTATATGTCACTGAAAGCTCCTGTTCACATGTTATGAGATGGGGAGAACAGAAGATCCTGATCAACCTCCTTTAAACCTTTCATTATTTTATGTACTTTTATTATGTCCTTTCTTATTCAGCTCCTTTCGAAGGTCACACAGCATGAATAGCTTATGATTTCAATGGGAGTTAGGCACCTAAATACATTTGAGGAGCTAGGCCGTAGTGATGATGGGAGGGTCCCAGAGCTCGGCCTGCAGCCTGAGACTGAACGTCTACACTGCCCCTTAGCCCGAGCCCCGCGAGCCTGAGTCAGCTGGCATGGGCCAGCCATGGGGGCAGTGTAGACATATGTTCTAAAGTCAGTAGTTCCCAGGTCTGTAGAGAGAAGATGTATTTTCTGTGTTTGCTGTTTGCATTTTCTTTGATGTATTCTACCTATTTTCCATCCCGGCTGCCAGGCACCTCAGTGGATTTCTCACTTAACACTACTACTGCTAGTAACAGTAGCGGCAGCAGCATGTAGCAGCCTCAGACAGGCCTTAGAGGAATGCAGTAGCAGCAGGAGGTGTGGGGGTGCAGGGGACCTGGGACTTCAACTGGGCCCTGCTAACAACAGCAGTGTTAATGTTCTGGATGGCTTAGGGAGCACATTCTGTGTGCAGAGATCCATATTAACAGGGCAGGGTTGCTAGCATAGATCTGCTGGGATAACAGACACAGCCTCTCTTTGAGGGCTGATAACATTTTAACGGGAGTTGTGATGTCCCAGATCACCAAGTGAGTCCAGAACAGGAGAGATAACCCAAGACTCCTACCCAGTCCTGGGACCCGTGAGGCACTCTTGTGGTCCTGCTGTTCTGTGTAGAAAGGAGGACTGAGTAGACAGGGCACTGGAATGGGACTCAGGATTAAGGCCTTGTGGAAAAATTGCAATTTCATGCAGAAATAGTGAAATTAGCTCAATGCCGTGATTTTTCCAATGCTCATTAAAGCAGGAGAAGGAGGCACAGTGGCCAGTGGAACATGAGCCACCGTGGTCTCAGCAGAGAAGCAGAAGTAGGTGTTTGCGTGTGCTGGTCTGGTGCATGGTGTGGCTTGTAGCATGCGGCAGCATCGTATCAGAGAAGCCGATGGGGAGGTCTTGGTTGCTGGTTTTATGCAGTAGTGATCTTTCAGTGACTGCACTCTGTGCATATACCATGCAATTCGATACTTAACCCATGACACTACTATGAATTTTCTAAATAAAAAAATCTTTGATTTTCCAAGGGCCTTACTCATGAGACCTGCATTCATGAGTGGTTCAGCCACAGTCTTCCTATGTGATCTTAGGCAAGTCCTTCAAGCTACTATGTTCCTCAGTTTCCCCCATAAAATGGGGATAATACATTCTTGCCTCATAGGAGTGGGATGAGGATCAATTTCATTAACGATGGTGAGGCACTCCGATACTATGGAGATGAAGGCTCTATTAGTACCTAAAGAGATTGTTAATACAGCACATTTCTTTGCACTCTCATTGAAAGCATGAGTTCATCTCCAAAGTGAACACGGGCTCATCACAAAACAGTCCTCACACTATATGCGCGTGTCGGGGTCAGGTAGTCCTCACCTTTAATAGAGGTTTTAGGCTAAGGTCTCTTGTGGTTAGAGCTGGATGGGAAATGATTTTCCCATTTGGTGAGAATTTGCTAAATAAAAAAAAAATTCTGTCTCAAAGTGGGACAAAAAAGCAAAATCTTGAAAATTTTTGCAACCTGAAAATCTGAAATTTTTTTGGATGAGGTAATTGAAATGTTTCAATTTTGACCTTTAAAATTTTTTTTTAACTATAAATTAACTTAAATTTCAAAACAAAGTTGTTTCAAAATGAAAAAAGGAACTGTTGGCTTAGAAAATGTCGAATTGTCCCACTTTTGTTCTCAATTTCTTTTTTCAAAATGGGAAATTCAGTGAAACCGATCTTTCCCGCGAACAGTTTTGGTTTCAACAAATCAGCATTTTCCAAAGAAAAAAAATTTTGCTGAAAAATTTCCCTACCAGTCGTAGTTGTGGAAGCTGCAGATCCAGAAGTTAAGCCGGTGTAATGGCCATCATTCTCTCGTCAACGCGACAAACAAGCGAGCAAGTACTGGGATGTTCCATTTTTCTCTACCATCACTGCATTGCCAGTATGCAACTGCTAAGTATTTTAACATTACTGGACTATGAAAAGTGCTATTTTAAAACCAAATTCTATTTTGTTCTCATACTGCAATGAGCTGCAGATGAACAGCCATGAGTCTACTTTACTGACACCCATAAATCAACTTAAAAGTTTACATTGTTTAAAATATATTTGATTTGAACTGCAAAATATATTTTTTAATGCTCTATTTGCCCAAGGCATTTTTTGCAGAAAAAAGCGTGCCCTGTATATACCAAGAATAGATCTAGATTGGCTTGATGGGCTGGAATAATTTATAACCACATAAGGCAGTCTCAGGCAGAATGTTCTGTCAGATTTCCAAATAATTTTAACTCGCATGCTCAGAGGGTGTGAGAACCACAGAGCAGAGCTGAGCAGCTCTGGAGTCCAGGCTGTCAAGGAACAGGCAGGAGCCAGCAAGCTTTGCCATCTATGTGTTAAAAGGAAAATATTCTTGGGGCTGCTGTATGCAACTCAGTAAATGGCATTTGTAGTTTATTAAGTACCACAGCAATATCATTTACAGCAGGAGAGTTCTGTGTGATTAGTCTTACATGATATAGCAGAGCCTCAGCCCAATTAGCTTAAAGAAACTTGTCTTCTTCAGAAGCGATGAGCTGTTGTTATTAAGTTTAGAGGACTGTTCCATGGTCTTGATACAATACTACTCAGAATCTCTCTTTACAGAGGAAAGGAAAAATCATTATGCCCATTTTTCAAGTGGAGAAACTGAGGCACAGAGCAGGGTAATGACTTGCCCAAGCTCATGTAGCAAGGCAGTGGCAAAACTGGGAATAGAAACCTGATCTCCTAATGCTCATTCCCAGGTTCTATCTCCAGCTCGCACAGACTTGGCTCAGTAAATTTGTAATTTAGTTCACTGAGCTTTAAATAAATGTGGGATTAGATTTTCCCTCACTCCACCACACTGATTTTAGTATGTGTGAAACAGGAATTGTAGGTTTACATATTACAGTGAGGAGACAGAAAGTCACTCTTTATACATGCAGGCAGTTTAGCTGCCTGATGTCTCACGCTCTCATCAGAGGAAAGTAAGTGAAACTAAAAGAAGCCAGGAGAATCTCTCTCATTCCCCATGTGTGCTTTTGCCTTGCTCTACCTTACTGGGTATCATTAAGCTACTGGGGATTGATGCTGAACTTGGGGAGCTCTATCATAAGCCTAACTCCCAAATCTGGACCTTAGCGTCCAGAAATCTGGGTGCCTAGCATGAACCCTTCTAAGCTTAATTACCAGCTTAGCTTTGATCTCGCTGCCACCATCCAAAAATTCCAGGGTTTTGGCCCCCTCTGGTCTCCCCAAAACCTTCCCTGGAGGGAGGACGCCCAAGACTCAGAACCTGGAGTCTTACGACAACAAAGGGAAGATAACCCACTTCCTTCCCCTCTCTCTCCCACCCAGACTTTCCTCTCTGGGCTAACTGGGAGTACTGATGCAATCTCTTTACATCACAATACCAAGAAGCATGTCTCCTCTATTCCACAAAGAGACAAACCCAAATACAAGGAAACAGAAAAGATTCTATCTCTCCCTCCCCTCCCACCAATTCCCTGGTGCTGCAGAGTTCACCTCCGTAGATCTAACACAAAGAGAATTCCTCCCCTTCGTCCTTACCTACCCAAAATTCCCTCCCTGACTTTGAAAAAATCCGGTTTCCTGATTGGTCCTCTGGTCAGGTGTTTGGTTCCCTTTGTTCCCTTTACAGGTGAAAGAAACATTAACCCTTAGCTATCTGTTTATGACAAGCTCACACAGTAATATTTGCTGATCACACTGAACGATAGAACTGTCCAGTTCAAGAGAGGTACAATTCATCTGGACTGCTCTGCCAATGCACCTCATCCCTGACTCCCACAGCCCTGCTACCTTTTAATCCTGACCTGCAAACACCACCTACCATTTCACTCCAAAATTCAGAAGACGCCTTTTATTTCTCTCTGTTGGTTCCTACCTCAGCACCCACAGCCCATGGAACCAACAGAGCAATAGACCTGTTGTTCTGCTTCAAAACCTAGATGCTCGCCGAGCCAGGCAGAAAATGGTTGAAAATTTTCAACTGGAATTTACACTAGGGCTGTGCTGTGCACACCAACGGTGTTTGGAGTCCTCTGAGGCAAGGGCACTCAGACTTTGCTGGTCCAGGGCCACATTGTCCCTGCTTGAATTTGAGGGGACTGAACATAGTGCCAGTGACGTTCGCCATTGGCTGCAGTAGGTCTCCTGTTCTGCAACTCTTGTTAAAGAGGAAGGCAGCAGCAGGACACTGTTAGTCCATCGGAAGCACTTTGGACATCCATCAAACTTATTTCTACCTGTGTCCCTAAGGTGAGTTTGGAGCCCAGGTTTCTGTAAGGAAAAGACTAGTCCACCAGCCCACTATAATACTGTATGGACTCACTAACCCTGGAACAGAAATTTGGAGTTCTGATGATCCAATGGGCCACAAACTCTCTTGTGATGAGACAGCTGTGAAGTCGGTTTATTACCGTCCCATGCCTGTTGTGATACGTCCCCAGAGACATCCCTGCACAATGTGCCTCCCTATGTGACTGGAGGAAGAACTCAGGTCTTTCTGTTCCAAAAGCATAGCCACCCAGCAGGAGAATTCTGGTTAGCTTCAACAGAATGAAACCCTATGACACACACTTGAACATGTCTGACTGCATCCAGCAGGGGGCATTGGTGCACAAACATACAATAATATAGCACAGCCATGATCTGGCAAGCAGTAAACACACTGAGCAAAAGCACAGTCTTCCTCATGTTATAATTGCAATAACACTAAGAAGAAGGGAATAGGAAGTGTTCAGAAACTGATTAAAGAAACTCTGTCATCACTGCATAATAGAGTCCCATGGGATATTGGAAGGAGAGGGAGAGTATGAAGCCCATTAAAGTTGGGGATGGGGGGGTTGAATTCAAGTTAATTTCATGCAAGGAAACTACTGTTAAAGCTTTTGAAGAGAATTAAAAGCTTAGACAGTACAAATAAGCCTTCAGTTATTGGATTAACAGTACTGAAACAGAAGTAGTGACTGATGGAACTCTTTTTTATTCTTGTCATTCAGGGCAATGGAGTGTCAAAACAGCTTGGATGCTTTCCAAGAAACCATTGGCTTTGTGACTACTATTGCTTTGATTCTTGGATAGCTTTTTTAAAAAAAAATATTAAAAAAAAAACAAGACCCACCAGTATCTCTCATCCCCAAATGAACCTGTGTAGATCTTGTGCGGAATGAAATCCTTTTCAGACACTATTGCACAAAGAAATATAGCCAGCAAATGACAAAAAATTTAATCTGTGTAATATATGCAGAATTTGTTGTGTACAATGGAACCCATACTACCTCCAACAAAGGAGAAAAACCTGTGTAGAGAATAAACTGCCAGCATAACAGCTGATCACAAATTTAGAAACAAAGATTTGATCTGCTTAATGAATACATTCTCCATGTACCACATTGAAATATCATTCATAAGAGAAGCATATCCCCTGGAAAAATGTGACTGTTAATAATTCACAGGACATCTATCTTCTTCCATACCCAGAGATCTCCCAAATTCTTTGTAAACTGAAATACTAAAATGCAGCCACCTCTGAGATGGGACACAGATACAACACTCACCAATTATGCTGAATGTGGGAGTCAACCAGGAGGTAGAAAGCTGAGTGGTCCAGTGGATAAAGCACTCCTTTCGGAGTCAGGAGGCCTGATTCCTATTTACAGCTCTGCCAGTGACACACTGTACAATCTTGAACTGTACCTCAGTTTCCCTGTCTATAAAATTATATACTTATTCTTTGAAAAGCACTTTGAAATCTACTCAGGAGTAGCACTGAGAGCTAAATATTATCATCAATAATAGTGGAAGAAAGAAGATATTTTGGCCAAGGACACTAGTAGAAACTCCTGCCCTTGAGAAAAGGATCACAGAATCTTTAATAAAAAAACAACACTTTTTTACCCACAAAAGCTTATGCCCAAATACATCTGTTAGTCTTTACGGTGCCACCTGTCTCCTCATTGTTTTTGTGGATATAGACTAACAAGGATACCCCTCTGATAAGACTCTTTTAATGTTCATCAGATCAGAAAGGAATGTGTTTATCATCATCTAAGTCAGGGGTCAGCAACCTTTCAGAAGTGGTGTGCCAAGTCTTCATTTATTCACTCTGATTTAAGGTTTCGCGTGCCAGTAATACATTTTAACATTTTTAGAAGTCCTCTTTCTATAAGTCTATAATATATAACTAAACTATTGTTGTATGTAAAGTAAATAAGGTTTTTAAAATGTTTAAGAAGCTTCATTTAAAATTAAATTAAAATGCAGAGCCCCCCAGACTGGTGGCCAGGACCCGGGCAGTGTGAGTGCCACCGAAAATCAGCTCACGTGCCGCCTTCGGCATGCGTGCCATAGGTTGCCTACCCCGATCTAAGTTCTCAACTGAAAGCTACTGATACAGCAAACAGCATGGAAATCAACTTATCTGTCTCAGGGCAAAGGGTTAAGCGGACAGCTGGGATCTGAGCTCCTTGTTTCAGTGAGCCTATGCACCAGATTCTCAGCTGGAGTGAACTGGCATATCTCCATTGACTTCAACGGGAAGCTACACTGATTGACCCCAGCTGAAGATCTGGCCAAGCATATTTCATATTTGATGCTGTAGCCACTAAATTATCCCTTTTGCCTTAAACAAATGTAGTTTTCTGTGGACCGAAACAGAAGTGAGAGAGAAAGTTGTCACTCCTAGACTGACGCCCCAAATTTCAGCCCAGAGTGAACATTTTACAGTCAATTTATAGGCAACGATAGGCAAGATGTGTTGGAGAAGATAAGAATGGAATGAAGCCTTTGCCCAACATTTAAACTGACTCTGTCTAGTGTTCAGAATATGTCGGAGAAGTCTCATTTAAACATATTTTTCATTTCTGCAGATGTTTCTGCATATCTAGGTCCTGGATGAGGCTAGAAGCAGATGTGCTCAAATACCATATCAAATGCTGTGTGTGTGATATCTTCAGCTGAACCAGAAGCAACAAAATATTAGAAGCCTCACAAGAAAGCCTCTTCCAATAGGCTTTTCAACCATTTACTGAAAATCCAAGGGGGTTAGACAAACTCAGGAGAAGCATGTAGATGTTTGGGGCTGGTCAACTGAATCATCTGTATTTCACCCATCACTGTTTATAAACCTGTAAATCAAGTGTCTTTGCTGGAAATTCTGAACCAACCTAGTCTATGGTCTAATATACAGACCAATCTCTCTTCAACACCACCACGCTATAACTCCATTAAGGAGCTGGCAAACTATGGATGTGAAAAGAGTCACAGCTCTATGATGGATATGATATTTCTTGGGTCAAAAAGGGTTTTAAGAAATAGATCTAGACCAATGGATAAATGTACAGTAAACAATATTGTACTTTGCCCCTATATAGTGCCTGTCATCCAAGATTCTCGAAGAGTTTTATAAGTGCTCATCAACCAAGCTGTGGTAAACGTCTGTCTCAGATCTGGACTTTAGTGTCCAAAATCTGGGTGCTTACCTGAACCTCCCCCAAGCTCACTACCAGCTTGGATTTTACTTCGCTGCCACCAGATAAGATTTAGGCTCTTATCAGCCTGGGTTCCCCAAATACTCCTTGGGGGACCCCCTCTGTGGCCTCCCCAACTTCCTTTGGGAAGACCCCCCACGACTCAGAAATCTGAGTCTACCGGTAAGGGAAAAATCCCCCCTCCCTTCCCTCTCTCCGGCGTCCTGCTCTGAGCCACTGGAGGGAATTGATGCAATCTCCTTTACATCACAATACCAAGAAAACCTTGTCTCCTTTCTCTCCAAAGAGACAGTTTCAAACACAGGGAAACTAAAGTGATTCTTTCTCTCTTTCCCCGTAGCCTGTTCCCTCCCTGGGGACGATAGGAAAATAACCCACAGCCTGGCTTTTCCCTTCCCTTTGCCTCACTAGGAAAGAAACTTCCACAAGTTTTAAAAAGAAAACTTTATATAAAAAGAAAGAAAATACAGAACAATAATACTGCATTAAGAGATCAATACAGGCTCTTGCTTATAGGAAAATATGAATAACCAGTCTGATTTAAAAATTAGCCAATTCAAATCAGTCCAGCAAATCAACATTCCGGTCAATACAAATCAAAGCACATCACAGCCGATTACTTTGTTTCCTTTTGTACTCACAGACTTTTAGTAGAATATTTGAGATAAGATGGAGTTAGAAGAAAAGCTTGTTTTCTCACAGCCGAGGAAAACAAAAAGACAGAGAACAAAGCCAAAAACCTCCAGAGGTTCCCACCCGTACTTTTGAAAAATCCGGTTTCCTGATTGGTCCTCTGGTCAGGTGTTTGGTTCCCTTTGTAAACCCTTTACAGTAAAAGAAAATTAACCCTTACCGTACCTATCTACTTATGACACCCCTATATAGTGCCTGTCATCCAAGATTCTCGAAGAGTTTTATAAGTGCTCATCAACCAAGCCTATGAATATCTTGTGTCAAATATTGCTATAGGTGGAGAAGTGAAGAATGGGAAGGTAAGGGACACAATCTTCATACATGGGTACCTAAACTTAGGCACTTAAATGACTGGCCTGATTTTCAAAACTTCTGAGCACAAGTGAATTAAAGAGAAGTTTTCTGTGAAAATGATGCTGCTTGGTTATGTCCCTAAGTATAGATATAGATGCTTAACTTTAGGCATCCAAGTTTTAAATTTTTGACTACATGACTTACCCAAGGTCATTGATCTGCAGAGCCATGAAGAGAACCCAGGAAACCCAAATCACACATCTATGCTCTAAGTACTGGAGCATTTACTGCTTTAAGGCACTGCTGCATTTTGTACTAGGCGTTACATTGGAAAATTTCAACTCCTGTTAGTCAGGGCTCAAACCAATAATTATTAAAGAGGCAAGGCTGTAATTGGCCTGTAGATTTATTAATCACGTGTGAAGAATTACACTGCCCAGCAGGCAGGAATGGCTTTTATCTCTGCAGGGACCCCTCACTGCCTAGAAGTAATCAAGGTAGCCAGCTTCAGAGCTTAATTAATACATTCACAAATGATAATTTATCTGTCAAATTTAAATTCTTTTTCTGCTCATGGAATATCCACAACAAGGTCACAATTTCTATGAGGTTATTTTCTGTTCAATTACTTTGCCTGTGAATGTTTTTGAACTCTATGGATTGATCACAAAGTGAATCTCTACATTGCAATGTAAACCCAGGGTTATTAAGAACTTCAGTTAGCAGACCCTGGATTTGTTAAGCTATGGTTTGAGTGTCCACACTCGTTTGTAACTGTAGGTTAGGAACTGTTAAACCCTTGGTCCCAACCTGGGGCTCCTGGTCCAACTACCTGTATCCCAGACATCCTAGCACCAACTCAAAATAAGGCTCCTGTAGCCCTTTTTTAGTAGTGCAGGGTGGGAAAACTTGACTGTCCACCAACCTTGACTGTCTAGAGGACAAAGAGAGTCACCCATGGGATTGAGGAATACTTTTTGCAGACTCCCAGAGTATGAAGTCCAGTGGGGTTGAGTCATGAGACCTGGGTCCAAACCCTGACTTAGTGTAATGTGTATGTAGATGAAAGGGGGATAGTCTTGAGTTCAAACCCTGATTTTACATTACAGGGTAGATATACTCAAAGAGTACTCTATCTGCTAACTGAGTTGTGTTGCTTAGCTGTGATTGGCCCAATAAGTTGCATAGTATTGTTTCTGTGCTCAGGTTGGAGAAGGGAACAGGCACATCTGGAATGAATACTTGAATGAGCAAATCTAAAATTCAGTTTTTGCAAATGCATGTGTATACATCTCTAGTTCCTCTTGGCAGAGAGGAGTAAGAACTCCTTGTAGAGAATATAAAGGGGATCCTTACTGAGGCTACTGGACACAGACAGATTCTATTTCTTTCAGGCTTTTTAGTTCCAAGACTAAATAAATACAGCCTGAATTACATAAGATCACTACACAGGCTGTTGTAAATCTTGGTCCAGTTTAAGCAAGGAACTGCTGACTACACTAAAGCTACTTTGAAAGTCTCTCTCGGCAAACATGCCAGTGCAAGAATCATCACAGAAAGCAAACCCAGAAGGCGCACATATGGGGCCAGAGCAGATTAATTATAAAATGTGAGTGAATATTTGCAGAAAACTGTTTGCAATGTTTACTCAGCATCACCCAGCAAAATCCTGAAGTCACAGCTGCTCCATAGCAATGTATAATGGCTATTGATCAGCTATTGCTGATCCAATGGTCCCCATGGCTCCAGTTCCCCTGGGAAGCCTTTTCATCATCTCCTATTGTGCCAACCATCAATCCCACTTCCACTCTAGAACATTTTCTATTTCCTTCTATCCCTGCTCCAATCTTGGCAGATTGTGACAATCTCCTATGCACAGAAGAGGCTGAAGTTAGGCCAAGGAGCTAATCTAGAGCCTCCAGATCCCTGATTCTGTCTCACATAGGAATCAGGTGGCATGGAGACTCCAGTTCTTGTAGAAGGTTAGTACTGCAGCTTCAGGTAAAGCAGCCGTCATTGCCATTGGCTGTGCTTTATGCAGACAGACACACTAATGGCTTGATTTGCAGAGGTGTGAGGTGTTTGTATCTCCCTTGAAATCAAAGGAAGGGGCAGGTGCTCAGCACCTTTGATTTTCAAGAGACTTTGGCAGCTTTTGACATAGAGAATCAGAACCAACATTCACCCAATGAACTGAAGAGAGACAGAGAGGATAAGACCTGTTAGCTGGAAAGGTCACAAAAATAGCATCCTAATGCACAGATAATTATATGAATGCAGAGTGCATGGGTCATCTCACCAGCACCCAGAAGTGCTGACTGACGGCAGATAAAATGGCCTCAAAAAGCTTTACGCTATTAGTGTTCCATTACTCAAGCTGAAAGTAACACAGAGCAACCAATTTTCTTCTTTCAGAGACAGAGAACCCGGAGACTAGTGCGGGGAGGACGCAGAGCAGAGATGTCTTTTTCTCAGATTTCTGAGGAAAAAAAGCCAGCTGTATGCACCCATATGAGTGTAAGTGTGCGTGTGTGTGTGTATGAGAGAGAGAGATTGTGTGGAAGGGGGCAAGGGAGAGAGGAGGAGAAACTGGAACCTGGCAATCCCTACTACCTTCTCTGTGGCAGTGAAACACTTACAGCCGGCAGTACTCATTCTAATGTAAACAGAGTCAATTCCAGGCATAGCCACTGCATGGGGATTGTGAGCAAAGCACATGGCTACATCTGCCTCTCTTCCTCGTCACTGCCAAGGGATCTGATTGCACAGTGGTTCATTTCCAGGCCAGGCTTTCAGAGCTGAAGGATTAGATGTTTCTGAGGTTAGTTAGCCTCTCCACCTAAAGGGGATCTCTACTCCAGGGGACCATTTGGGAGCAGAGGCAGGGAAGCCGCTGACAGATGCCTCGCTATGCAGTCACAGACAACCAAGCCAAGCCTGAGTCCACACTGGACTGGTACTACCCATGCTGATGCCTGCACTGTGCTGTCTTCATTGCTGTTGTTACCTGCGCTAGTTGGATTCAAGCTAGCGTGGGTAGGCTAGTCCATGCCCAGTTGCTGCTGTGGAGACAGGCTATTAGAGAGGAAGGTTTGTCCAATAGTTAGGTACTGGACTTGAACTCAGGTTCAAATCCCTGCTCAGTCACAAACTCCCTGTGCAATCTTGGGCAAGTCACTTAGTGTCTCTATGCCTCAGTCCCTCATCTGTACCATGGGGATAAAGCACTGCCCTGCCTCATAGAGGTGCTCACGTAGTATGACAAGAGTTGATTATAAATACCCAGATAGAAAGACACTGCTTCAAGCCTAACCCAACATGGTAAAAAGAACTAGAAGGCCTTTGCCATCTCTTTGGTGGCCACCCATAGGAAATGACACGGGGATGGGGAGAGAAATCTCAGTTTACTCCCGAGGAGAATGTACTCCATACATGCCACCCTTGCTGGCAGTCTCAGGAGGGATGCCAAGGACTGCATAAGCTATGGAGACTGAACAACTCTCTCTCACCTAGCAGCAGTTTCTCCAAGCCGCAGAAGAGATCCATTGGCAGAGCACAGCATATATGAGAAGTTTTCACTGCTGCTGACCATATTGCATCTGCCCTGTGATTAGAGGACTTCAGTCACTATGGCTGCCAAGTAGGCACCTCTCCCCAGAGCAGCCCTGGTCGGTGTCATTTTTAAAGCCTCACGCATTAAATCATTAGGTGCTGATCTTCTGAACACGGAGCCAGACTGTCTGCTGTGGCTGCTGCTGCTGCTGAAACACAAAGCCACTGGATTCCTCTGCTGATATTCAGACTGACAATTTCTTTTCAGTTAAGAGCTCCAGTTTTAGTGTATTGTGCTGCCTGGCACAGGAGGATTCGTCTACACTTTTAACAGCAGGTGTTTCATTTTTTCCCCCTTTTGGTGTTATTAAGGTTTGTATTAAACTCATTGATGGGAGTGGAGCAAAGACTGTGTAAACAAGCAAAGTTAGGAAATGGGGGGCAGATCGCCGTACCAGTTCAGACTGATGCCGTGCCCTGAACTTGACCGTCAAGATTGTTCAAGATCCTATGGCATTTTCTGCAAGAGTAGGGGTGTTAAACCTCAAGTTGTGGCTAAATTCCAACGTAGGTAGCTACTGTCCCACTATCAAATTCCCTCCAGCTGTTCCTACTGGCTATGGCAGGGGTAGGCAACCTATGGCACGCATGCCGAAGGCGGCACACGAGCTGATTTTCAGTGGCACTCACACTGCCTGGGTCCTGGCCACCAGTCCGGGGGGCTCTGCATTTTAATTTAATTTTAAATGAAGCTTCTTAAACATTTTAAAAACCTTATTTACTTTACATACAACAATAGTTTAGTTATATATTATAGACTTATAGAAAGAGATCTTCTAGAAATGTTAAAATGTATTACTGGCACGCGAAACCTTAAATTCGAGTGAATAAATTAAGACTTGGCACACCACTTCTGGAAGGTTGCCGACCCCTGAGCTATGGTATTCTTCTTCACTTCCTGTCCTCAGTGGCTGTGCAATGTCGCTGTTAAATACCCGCTGCGTTCCACCTCAGAGGTGGCTGCATTTCAAAGGGGGCTCACTTCAGTCACAAAACAAATACGTCAATAAAAGATAAGGAAGACATAGTGCTACCAGGCTGTGTTCCTGCCATCCCCCCTTTGCTCTGCTTGGTCAGTATATGCCTTTCCCTCATCCTTCAACTCTTGCTTTTGTCTTTTTAGATTGCACACTCTTTGGGGTTGACACTAGATCATCTTATATGTTTGTACAACGCCTAGCACAATGGGGCCAGGTTGCTGACTGCGGCCAATAGAGATAATAAATTAATAATTAATCAATGATCCTTCTCTCTATAGGGTCCAATCCAGCAGACACTCTCATGAGTTATTTTTACTCACACCAGAAAGGATTTGCAGGGCCAGGCCACAGAGTGTAAATCAGGATATTGAGTTTATTCAAATGCATGTGAATTGTTCTGTGTGAGCCACCAGTGAATTGTATTATACAGGGAATAAAGGGGCACACGTGACCCGCAGGTCAGTGTGTTACACGTGTCTCCCTCTGTGCTTGATCCACTGAGGATACGAGTGAGTCTGTTTCAGCCACAGCTATATAGCCCGTCCCTCTAGCTCAAGCTGAGACCTGTACTTTCAGCTCTAGAATGCCCCAGTTCACTCTCTGGTATGGTGGCCATCACACAAGCTTCAAACTATAATTAGGCACTTGCCTGTAGTAAAATTTTCCTGTTCACGTCAGCACCTCTGTATCCCCACCCTTAAATCGCTAAGAAACTGCTCCCCGTTATGGGCATGCTACATCCACCCAGGAACAATACGGGCCATCATCCTGCACCAGTGAAGGAGGGGTACAAGATCAGGCCCTTGATCAGATGCTCTCTGTGTCCTGTCAAGGCCACATCTTTGGTTTCCAGACAATATCAGCACTGAGCAATACCAGGCAACCCCTCATCACTACAGAGCAAACGTGCCAGCTCAGGGAAGTGAGGAACTTGAGCAGACTGCTTCTGCAGAACCCTGCCTCTCCCTGCCAAGGAACTTCTCCCAAGTAGATGAGCGTGCTGGCTCTGCAGCCTTCTGGTGCTTTCTGGCCAAGGGAGCAGGAGACTGTGGGCCTGGTTCTCCCCTGCTTTACATCTCAATCAGTCATTTACGCCTCTGCAGAGAGGGAGGAAAACTTTTCTGCTCACACTGGTGTGCTTCTTAGCCGTGTTACAGTAGTGCTTAGGGATCCTTCTCAGGGTCCCACTGCACCAGGCATTGCACAGATGATTACACACCATGCAAAGCAGGGGAGAGTCAGGCCCAGGGAACAGGAACATAGAGTTGCCCTACTGGATCAGATCCCAGGGACCTGTACCAGATGGAAGTGGAAGAAACCTTGCCCAGAGAAAGCTACCCGGCTTGACCCCAATAGTCAGAGGCTGGCTGATGCCAACCAACCTAATTTGGGGTCTGCTGTGTAGCCTAAGTTTTATCTCAATAGTTTTTAAGGGTTTCTTTTTTCCTTGGAATTGTGTGCAAAAAAAAGCAAAGAGAAAAATAAACAAGTTTCCTTCCTTCAGACATTGCTGTTTCAATCGATGCCCTGGTGCTTTGGAATGCTTGGAGGACCACTGAAGTATGTCAGGCCTCAGGACTCCTTGAGGTGCCCTGGAAAGCTGGGATACAGCCTGGAAATTAGACGCAAGAAGAATTGTATGCATTGCCCTTGTACCTGGGTGTGTCCATTTTTAGCCTGATTATGTTAAAATATGGCTTTTTCCAGGGCTTCATTAGTCAGTTTTTGCACTGTACTTTCAAAAGGTAAAGCACTTTTCTTAACATTGAATGGCTCCAGCCTGTTGTCAGTGTGTACTTTAGATGGATTCAGACTCAGAGATTTGACATGATACCTTGTAACGGCACCTGCCAGGTGCCCCACTGTGCTATAATCACTGAATAACATTGACAGTCACATGCTACTGTATTTATCTATGCAATGTGTAGTTAGACTATAGCTATGAGGAAATACTGTTCCTCTGCAGTAGGTCATTTGTAGATGTCAGTGGGACAGGGACAGCCTATAATAAAGATCTAAAGCAGTCACCCTCTGATACGTTCAGTGGCCTTTGTGAAGTAGATGTACTTGGCCTACTTCATAATGCACAGACACATCCATTGCTAAAAATTACCATCGCAATTAGCTCCCTTGAATGGTGGCCTCAGAAGAGAGGCCAAGTATGTAACGGGAATTGAGACTGAACTGTGCACTCACTCCTAGAGAAGATCAGTAAGCTGCTGGACCAGTTCACCTGCCACTACCTCAAATAACACGCCCAACAGCAAAGGGATTTCAGTCTCTCTCCAGGGTTGAGTTTTATTTCTCCAAATCAAAACAGTTCAGCCTATTAGCTACCCCAGGGGCTCCTGCAGAAGCCTGCCTACTCCCTGCAGGTCTCACTCTCAAGTGAGTGGATCATCAACCTTTTATCTAAGGATTAGGTGGCCTGCAGATTATCACCTGCTCCCCAGCCTCAGACTCATCACTTGGGAGGCAGCTAATTAGTCACAGGTGGGACTAAGCCCAACTTCCTTAAAGGTCCATCCCACCCTATACAAAGGACCCTCCATGACAGGGCAGGGCAGGACAGGGTGAGGCATCGCAGCATAGTGTGGGGACAGCTGGCTATGCTGCTGCCTGTGCTGTACTTGTTAAGGGGATGAGTCAAGGACTCCTCTCTCCAGGGGACAAAGGTGTCAATTCGGCACCTTTCACCAGCACTATGTTTACTTAAGCAACAGAGCTGCCTGAGAAATCTTTTATTTTTCCCTGTGGAAATTTTCAAAGAAGATTTTTAAAAAATCTATTTGCTGTGAAAAATGTCAGTTTTTTGCTGAAAAATTAAAATTTTTGACAAAATCTGAACATTTTAATCAAAAATGATTTTTTTTTCACATACACCAAAAATCATTTTTGATAAGACTGTTTTAAAAGAAAGGTCAAGCAGCTTGATGCAATTGTCTTGTGACAGAACGAGCACTGGGAGGACTGGGTCACTATGGGAGCACAAAGCTAATACATGTGTCTGTCTTCACTGAACTCGGCTTGTGTGGGTGAAGAATGAGAACAGAGAATGAGAAACTCATATGACGGTACTGGGGTAACGCATGGATTACCTAGATTTTTACTCAACACAATGGAACTTTATCCCAAAAACATGTCCCAGATTTACAGCATAGGGCAAAACTGGATTATGTGGTTCAAGTCCATTGGCGTCATTGGCATTGTACCTACTTACTTCAGGGCTGAAGTTCGCTCACTACGTCACAGTTATAAGAGCCTCATATTCATAATCACATAATTGAACATGATATATAATCTGTCATTATCAGATCATGGACAACGTTCGGCAGACAAACCTCATCTGCCAAGAGATTTATTCACAATAAGGCAAAGGCCTCTCCAGGCTCAGTTCTGCTTTGGTTTACATTGGGGTGTAAATTTGGAGTAAGTCAGTAGAGTTACTCTGGATGTACAGCAGTATAACTGAGGTCAGAGTGTGGCTTTCAGCCCATCTGGGACAGTTTGGGGTGGCACATTCCCTGTGGGCCAGTCCCAGGCTAGTGCTGGGATGGAGTTTAATCCCAGTATGTCAGATACATTTATGGTTTAAAAGAGACCTCTTGGTTAAGCAGTATCTCAATGTCTGTCCTCAGCTCAGGTGCTAATTAAACTGAGGCTGTATCCCTTGACCTTGTGGGAATGAAAAAGGCAAATACTATGCAGGTAAAGGGACAATGTTGAGGTTGGTAGACCCTGCATCTCATCATATATTCTTTTATTTGCAAAGTCCATGCAGTTCCTTGAATGGCTTTTACCTCGTAAACTAAGCTTTTATCTATTTTTAAGTCTTTTTATCTCAATTTTACTCATGTTTTTAACTCAAAACTCCGGTTCTTTTTTTTATTAAATAAATAAATAAATAATAAAAAAAAGTCCACGCCCATGACCCTGAAACCCCAAGGGGCCCTATAGGGTCTAAACTGGGCCAGCTGATCTTTAAAGTTCTTAACAGTATTGCCCTTGCTCTGTTTAAGATCCTTCTCCTGAGCCTTGTCCATCTGTACTACAGAACTTTTTGAAGGACGTTCCACCCCCATGTTTGCTTGGGAGGTGATTAGGTCTTTGCTGCAGGTCCTTACACAGCCTCTAGTACTGTTGTGTCTGAGGTTCTCCATGACATTAATGAATTTATCCTCAAAACAGCCCCGGGAGGCAGGGGTGTGCTATATGAATCTCCATTTCACAGACGTGAACTGAGTCACACAGGGAGAGATTTTCAAAGCACATAATGGGACTGGTGCTTCTAAATCCCTTAGGTGCTTTTGAAAATCTGCCTCCAGAGAAAATAAGCAATTTGTCCAGCATTCCACAAGAAGTCTGTAGCAAAACTGGGAATCAAACTACAGCCCAGTGATTTAAGCCCAGAATGGAGAAGCAGAGTATCCTTCTCCTTACATCTCAGCTCTTAACCCACTTGTCAACACCTCAACACCTTCTCAAAGTATTTGTCTTTATTATTATTCTCCCTGTTTTAGCTATTTTCCACAGCTAGATCCCTTTCCACTCAGTGTAAAATTCCCCCTTCTTTATTCCCACCCTCCCCGTCCCAGCAGTTAAAACACAAGAGTGGGACACAGGCGATGTGGGTTCAATTTCTGGCTCTGCTATGGACACTCATGGTGCTCTTGATCAAGTCACTTAGAGCCATATATTAAAGGTATTTAGGCACCTATCTCTCACTGATTTCAATGGGAGTTAGGCACCTAAATATCTTTAAAGATCGCCCCTTTAATCTCTCTGTGGGTAGGTCTTCACTACCCGCTGGATCAGCGGGTAGTGATCGATCTATCAGGGGTCGATTTATCACATCTAGTGTAGACGCAATAAAATCGATTGCCAATCGCGCTCCCAGTCGGCTCCAGAACTCCACCTTGTGAGAGGCAGAAGCGGAGCGGACGGGAGAGTGGCAGCGGTTGACTCGCCGCCATCCTCATATCCAGGTAAGTCGACCTAAGATACACCAACTTCAGCTACGCTATTCGCGTAGCTGAAGTTGTGTATCTTAGGTTGACCCCCAAACTAGTCTAGACCTGGGCTGTGCTTCAGTTCCCTGTCTGTGATGTGAGGATAATACAACTTCCTTTCTCCTATCCAGGCTTGTTCACTTAGAATGTAAGCTCTCCAGGGTAGAGCCTGTCCCTGATTGTGTTTGTACATCACCTAGCACAACAGGCCATCTTTTGGTGGGTGGGGGGAGGGGTGGCCCTAGGCACAACTGAAATATAATTAAAATAATAGCCAGTCTGACTCGGTGGCATTTTATGTCCACTTTACCCCACATAAGTGACTGAATGAGGTGCAGGGCAAAGCTGAACTAGACCTAGTGTCTGTCTCCCAGTGTTCATGAACCAACTATAAGTCATTGTATAAGCGATAAAGAAAATGGGCCATGTATCAGATTTTAGTTTTATGCTCCCAAAGGTTTATTGGGAAGGGAAAAAAGAGAAAGGATTTAAAAAAAAAACAACAAATGATGAAAAAATTCCTTCTTGATCATGTCCTTCCTTTTAATCAAAATCTGTGTAATTTTCACCAAAATGACTAGTCCTGATTAGCTTCAATGGATTTGTTTTTCATGCTGCTTTTTACACATGCCACTCACTGGCCTTTGGCAAGGAAGGTCAGCTAGTTTACAGACTATTACAACCAACTGAATTAAACCCCCCCCCCCACAGTAACAGTTGTGCTAAAAGGTGGACAGTAGCTATGAGGCTGGCATGCCTTGGGAAGCCTTTGCATGTGAGAGCCCAGACGCTCATTCTTCTCTGATCTAATATTATGTTTTAACTAGGGCATGGCTCTCTACACATAATAGTGAAGGGAAAGATCAACAATCATAAGGGAAAAACAATGGGAAAGCAGACAGAGAGAAAAATGCCCATAATAAAGTTTTGCTAATAAAAGATATGATGGGGTAATAAATGTAATCTTTCCTGTGCTGCTCTTGCTGTTTCAGAAACCATCCATTACTTTAAAGTGCGGGATGCTAAAAACAAAAAACAAAAAAAACCCCACTACTGAGTAATTTTGGCTGGTGCCTGTGTCATTTTGTCTAGTTTAGTGCATTGAGGTTGGGCTCCTTGTATTATATGAGCAGTTACTGAAAGGCTGGAAAGCTTGGCATGGGCTGGGATTTTTTCTACCCATTCAAAGTTGGCTAATGTGCAGACATATTTAGTTAAGCGTTTGCTGCCCTTCACAAGCCTGGAATAAGCAATGTCACCCTCTCGCACTCCAGTGGGATTCAGAAAGGTTCCATGTGTTTTCTCAACACTTCCTCAGACCTTCCTTCAGGCTTTTCATTTTTACTTTAATCAATTATGGTTCTTTTTTAACTGGACATGTAAGCAGTTGATGACATGCCTCTTGAAGCAGGAAAATGAGTCAGGGAGCCTAGGTGGAACTTAAACAGCTTTGCCATGGGCTTTGTCTTCAGCCAAAGACCTTTGCTTTGTTTGGGAGCAAAGATGCACAGAGTAGGTGCTGTTCGTAATCATTATCCCTGACTCTCCTATTTTAAAAGTTTGTCATCCAGCTAGGAAAGAGAAAGGAAGAACAGCTCAGTGGTTAGGGCATGACCCTAGGACTTAAAAGACCAGGGTTTAAATCCCTGCTCTGTCACAGACTGTCTGTGTGACCTTGGGCAAGTCACATAGGCCCAGGTCCTAACTTCAACTTATTTCAGTAGACATTAGGACCTAAAGATCTTTATGGATCTGTACCTCAGTTCCCCATCTGTAAAATGGGGATACTAATGCTTTCCTACCTCACAGAAGTATTGTGAAGATAAATATTTTTAAAAGATTGTGAGGTGCTCAGATACCTCAGTAACAGGCCCCACAGAACAACATAAGCTAGGCAGACAAAAACAGAGACAATACGGCAGAATCCCTTGTAGCAGAAGAGAGGCAGGACTATAAAATGAGATTCTGTACTCTGTCTGCTGTACACAGATGAGACTCTGCAATGGGCCCTAGCTCCTAGACTGACTAACACAACCCGTGCTGCCTTCTTTCATGGGGAATGAAGTCTTGGCCCTCTGAAGTTGATGGCAAAACTCCCATTGACTCCAGTGGGGCCAAGATTTCACCTGGAGTCTCCTTAAGTCCTGGCCTGAAGTTTCATGGAGGAGTCTGTTAACTACACTACAAATACCACCACTCGTAAACCACAGCTAATGAACAATCAAATGGGACCATTTCCAAACATTCCATAGGCTGAAGTTTGGTTGCACAAACTGGTGAATACAGGGTACATTCACAGAAACCAATTAACTCATGAATGATTTATGTACAGGATAAAGGGCTAAATCCCCTAGATAATTTATTAGCAATGAGCTAATTCAACTGGCTCTAGTCTTCATAGAGGACATTTTCAGCTGCATCCTGAGGTTATTGCTGATGGTTGCATCACGGAGATGGCTACAAGCACGTAAACTTCCGTAACTCCTATATGGGTTAAGGAGCTTTGTTCTTAAACCAAACCAATCAATATAATGAATAGGTCTTAAAATCAGTTGGGATTTTCTTTTCACTTCTACAAGTGCAATCTGTTCCAGGGACAAAAACAGAGCTGTTTGGAATGAGGATAGCAACAGGTACTCAATGCAGGGCTGCTATCAAGACAGAAACAAAAACAAATTGATGTTATTTACACCCCCATCCCTCTTAGTTATTGAAGATGACACTAAAGGCATGAATCAAAAGCCTGTGATTTTTTTTTTGATTTTGTATCTTTCATATTCTTTGCACAGCCCCTGTGTCTAGGTAAAGCTAACACTGCTACACAGATTGAAGTTGGAAGATTAGAGCAATCAAATCCATTTCCAGAGGATACATTTAACTGGGCAGGTTTTGCTTTAAACCTAAGTACCCAACTGGGGATTCATTACCAAAACCTATTCGTTTTCCATTTGTTTTTAATGGGAGGAGAGATGGGTTTTGAATAATTAAAAGCCAACTCCTTTCTGTTTGTCTGCATGTCAGAGGGGAAGCCAATGCCGTAACACAGATATGCCTGCTTACCCCGAGAGCTGGGCTTTTTTTGTGCTCAGAAAGGAAGATACTCTGCTGACACTTGCAGGGTAATAAAAGTGACTATAGATGGTCTTCCCAGGCAACTGGCAAGGCCAGGAAAGAGGGATTCCTTGGGGTATGAATGAAAGGTGCCATTAAATCAGGAAGAACAATTGTAAATGTTAAGCTGATGGGAGTAATTCTCTCTTTCTACAAGTTATAGCTGCTGCTGTTGTCTGTGTTGATCATACTTGTAGTTATTTTAAGGGAAAATGTCTGAGCAGTAATGCCTAGGCAGGTTTTGCCACAGGCTCTTTGCCGTCTGCCGCAGGTGATGCATAGGGACTCCCTCTTCTCTTGCCAAGGGGATCTACGACAAACATTTGGAGATGCTACCAATTTCTTCAAGCTCTCAATCTTTACTCAGGCAGAGAGCAGGATGGACCTGGAGGATGGGCATATTCTGGGCACCTTACAGCTCCTTTCACATGGAGAACCATGTGTAACTCTCTGGTCAGTGTGTGTTCTGTGTCCCCCCTGTGCTCAGTCTATGGAGGAGGTGTCTCTGTTACAGCCACACCTGCAGAGCTTGGCTCTTTAGCTCAAGCAGTAAAGACAAATGCCTTGAGGTGTGGAAACTGCTGGTTCAATTCCCAGTGCTGGCCAAGGTGAAGACCATCACACAGACTTACTACCTCCCAGACCTTCTCCTCATTGCCTACTGCCAAAGGGCCAGATCCAGTGCTCCTTAAAGTCAAGAGAAGGCCTCTGACTGACTTCAATGGGTACTGCATCAGGCCCCTGGCAGCATGCTCAATGGAGAGGCTGCAGGCCTAAACACTGTGCCAAGCCAGTGGAGGCTGTCATGCATCTGTAATAGCATAAAGCATCTCCACAGCATTGTGCTCCAGAGAGCCCGGCTGCTGTGTGAGCATGATGGGCTGGGGGAGAGGAGTACTTCCATACCCTCTTGCTGCCTAGCACACCTACACAGGCTTTTAGCCAGTGTTTATTACATTTATGAAAGGGGTAAAGTGAGGCACAGAGAAGTTAAGTGACTTGCCCAAGGTTACACAGCAAGTCAGTGGGAGAACCAAGGAATCCCTACTCTCAGTGCCATGTTCTAGACCCCACTTTAAAAGCTTTTCTAATACTATGGATACAGGACTGTCCTGGGTTTGTGGAATCGCAAGCTAAGATCAAGATAAATGGGTGATGCTGATATTGCATTATAAAATGGCGTTTTGGGGAAAAATAACCCACACTTTGGAAGGGTATTAATTGTTTTGTCCAAATTCAGTTTTATTACAACTCCCTCTCTAAAAGTCAGAGCTAGCGCAGATAGATTTGATCCTGAAATTCTTTCCACTTTAAAGAGGAGTGGGGTCAGATGACTACAAATTTGCTTCAGTTAATTAAAAAAAAGCATACAAAAGCTTTGAAGTAATTTATGAGCATTTATTCATTTTGTCTCAGAGTGGTCTCTGTGGAAATGCAAAATTTAGCTACTGTATATAACTTTTTCTCTGCCTTGACTGGAAAGAGAAAGTAAGTAGATTTTGTTAAATTAATTATCAACATTGATTTTTACCATGAGATGATGCCTTCAGTAACTTTGAAGAATCTTGGGTAGTCAGGCTTGGAAAACTGATCTACTGGTTTCTATAAAGTAGAATTTCTAGTGCCCCACCCTCAGCTCCGCCCGATACATTTTAAATGTTAATTTGCAGGCTCAAAAGGAATTGGGTGATTTGTCATTATATTTTTCTCCTGAGATATAGCTATACATTTCCTTGTTAATTGATTTTCATATTTAGATTCAGTTGTAGGAAAAGTAATTCAGGGAATCTGAGTTAAAATTAATGGCGGACAACACGCTGAAACTTTAGATGAAATGTCATTAGGCTATCAAAAGCTACCAAACTTTCTCCGTCTCTCTAGCAGCTTTAATTTTCTCAATCCATTATAAATCAATGTATTGAAAAATTGCTGCTAAGCTATGACACTGCACTTCTCTTGGTAGTTTTGTTGGCACAATGGAGGCTAAAGCGGGGCGAAAAAGGGCGAGAAAGCATTTGCAAACATTCATTTGAATTCACTTCCCCTTAGAGATTCAAGTGCACACACAAAGTGAAATGCAACCCTCCTCAGAAGGCCATCAGAAGGTCTATGCACACTGGGGGGGGCTTAGTTAAAATTCAAAGGTGAATCAGCCTTGGGTTCTCTGTACAGGAATGAAAGTTACCCAGAAAGAGAAAGTGTCAAAGAATTGTGCAAATATGTTTCTCACAAGTAGTCACACTGGAAAGGTTTGTGCAGCCATCTTTAATATGCTTTGGGTTTTATTACAGTTATTTATGTTACAACAGCACCTCACCAAGATTGGGGCCTCATTATTGTAGGCGCTGTACAAAATAGAAAGAGAAAGCCCTTTTGCCAAGGAACTTACTGTCTAAGTAGACAAGGCAGACAAAGGTGTGGGGGGCAAAACACAACTTGCTTAAGGTCACACAGTTATTCAGTGGGATAGCTGGGACTAGAACCTAGCTCTCCTGAATCCCAGTCCAGCACTTTATCAGTTAGACAGAACGGCCTCTCCTTTACTGCTATTCTTTTAGTCAAATCATCCATAAACCATAGCAATCAGGTGACCAATCACACACCTTCTGCCTTGCCCCTCCTTCCTCCATTCAATCATGGGCCTGCCAACATATTAGCAAATATTTGATGCAGCAGTCATAACAGTTTATGAGCAACCTATTGGCTGAGACAGATGTACCAAGAGCCCACTTGTTAAGCAGTGTATCACCTCCAGCACAGGCTGCATGAACTCTGGCAGATTTTCCGTGAGGTTGGATAGTGTTGGTTGGGGGAACATGTTAATCCCTTAGCACTATCTTGAACTTCCCATGCCTACCCTGCCCTACCCCTTCTCAGCAAGACGGAGTGGTCTCTGCAGAGTGAGATTCAGACAGGTGATGTTATAGTTAGGTGACTCCTCTCAGCATCCTCTCACCTTTACTCCTGCCTGCCTGTTATGCTCTTGTGCCCTCCTTCCTCCAGCACAGCGCTCCACCATCTCTGTGCATCTAGAGCAGAGAGAATACCCCAGCAGCAGACACAATTTTCTACACTCTGGGTCCTAGCACCCCATCCTCCCAATCTGGCACCTGAGGTGGCCGCCTCAGTTCACCTCATGGTAAGGTCAGCCCTGGAGGAGGGCTATCTTCCTTCTTTTCCAGCAGGGCATGAACATATTTTTCTGAGATGTGCAGAAAGCGCTGAACTCCCACTGAAATTAGTACAAGTTTGGGCCTGTAAGCAGCGCTAAATAATTGAAATCAAAGAGATATGCACTGCAACTGAAGGCAGAGTTTGAAATAAGGTCAACTGCCTGCAGCATCCAGCATGCAAAATGCAGGCTAAAATGTCTATCTGGGGAAAAGTTCCCACTTCCACTAGATAATGAAATCACTTTTGTCTGCAAGTCAGAGGGCTCCTGTGGGAGACTTCACAGGAACTCTTAGGCCAAGCTTTCAAAACTAGGCATTTAACTCATGCCCAAACTCAAAATGTGTGTGTGAGGCATCAGCAAGTGAAATGCATTCACAAAGTATGCAGTGTACATGTAGAATGGATAATGGCTTATGCTTTTCGAGCATGCAGTTATTGGTTTGACATCTATAACAGCATAGTTTACATATGCAATTAGCTGCAAGTTGCACACTTTCTTTGGAATCTTTGCACCCTTCAGATGCAATGTTCTCTGTTTACATTCAAATATCGTGGGTCACAAAGAACCAGGGAACGGACAGAGCAAAACTGCTCCAAATCAGAACATTTTTCAAAGTTCTCCAGGAGGCACTTGCAGCGGGATAAATTACAGGGCACAAGTTACATTTTTGTTTGCAAAGTAATCACAGGCTTCATCTGATAAATGCTCAAAGCATAGCAAGATCATATGCTCATGCTGATTACTGGGTAAATGCACTTAACAGGTGCTCTCTTCCGATTGGTTGAGAGGTTCTTCTCTGTAGGAACATCTGCAGCACCCAGGACCTGACCATGACTCCCAGTGCACCTTAGGCAGGTAGATATAATAATACAGTGTAACATTTGATAGTACTTTGCATCTGCAGAGCACCGCAGTATCGAGTTATCATTAACTAAATCCCTGTTATAACACTCCTGTGAGGCGATTAACACGACATCTATTTCGCAGATGGAGAAACCGAGGCAAAGAAGTGGAGAGATTGGCCTAAAGCCACAAAGTTAGTAGCAGCTCCAGGGTTGGGCCTCAGAACCATCTCACTCCCACACTTACCGCTGCAGAAGAGGGGAGCCCACACATCACGGTGATAGGTGCGTTACAAATCAGACGGGGACAGCACTGCCTCAAACTGTACAGGTCAACAAATCTCACACTCCTAGGGAGCCATTATGGGAATTCCAACCACATAGAACAACTGTCTTGTTACTTTTATTGTGTTAAAATGGGGACATGGAAGACAATTGAAATACAAAATGTAGAAATGCAATGAGATAACCTTGTCTGACTGAATTGTCTGAACTTCAGACTGAAGGCTATCCAGCTAGCTTGCCATTTATCCCCCGTAACAGGCATCTGTGTGAACTGGATGGATTGCTGGCAATAGCTTCTATGCCTCCCTAGGTGCAGGGATGCCAGGTCTCTGGCCATCTGTGCTGTGTCCAGATGATAGCTGAATATATATTGGCTTTTGATCTTGATACATATGGGGAGTGTGCTCGTCCTAATAGAAATAACAATTAAATACCCACAGATGGTTATGACTGATCTTGAAGGACTGCTAACCCCCAAAACAAAACAGCCCCCAGCCTCACTCAGACAAACCAGGAGGAAGAGATGTTCTGTGTTGCTTCTCTCTGTCATTGCCAGGAAATCCAGATATGAACAGAAACTTCCAGACCTTTGTCTTATTGACACAAAGGCCTCTTCCTTTTGCAGTACTTTGGCAGGATAAAAGGGCCTTAAAGTCAATGCAAATGTAATTCACACCCACTGTAAAACCCCTTCACACTGCCAGAGTGTTGTAAAGAGACCTTACTGTAAGAAGAAGCTGCCCTTTCTTCTTTAGAACAAGCCTCTTCCTGCCTGGTGCCACTCTATAGCTGTAGGGGAGAAAAATCGTGAAAATGTCATAAAACGAAAAGGTCCTGATTTTAGGTACCACACGGTATGTAAAATGTAAAATTGACAGTGAGAGGAGAATTCGGCCCAGCCTGTGTGTCTAGGGCATTAGTGGATGCAATATGAGGTTGAGGTCTTTTTCTCACTATGGAGTGAGAAAAACATGGGCTCCCTGAATCTCAGGCTATCAGTGACCAGTCACAGGTGTCGCCATATCAGTTCAACCCTCTAGCGTAAACATGCTAAACAGCCAGAAGTCATGATTTACATGAGTGGAAACTGGGGTAAGCTGCATCATTGTAAATTGCAGCTTAGACCGTCTAGGATAGGAGTGTGCACTGGTGCAGCGACACTGGAGCGTGATGGCTGAAATTGGAGCAAATCCACAATAGACACATAATCCCCAGCCTTTCCGCATGCACTCAGATCTGTGCCCACAGAGAGAATGTCATCTCAACCTTAATCTTGGGTGTGTCTGTTTATTTGTTGAAAGTCTTTTCACTACATCTTGTAAGACAAGTAAATAAATAAATAAAATAACTGCTAAATATATTTTACTTTAAGGCCATTTTAATATTGGCTGCAAAAAGTCAGTACCTTCCTCATCTCTCTCCCTACGGCTCCAGATGCAGTAAATTTTTTTTATAAATTAACTCGCACACTGTCGCACTACATTTCTCCACCTTGGAATATTTTTATTCTGATCCTTGCATGGCTGACAAAAGGAATGATGCTTGGATTTTCTCTGGGGATATTTTACCCATAATGTAACTTATTAAAATACAGCTGACTGCAGAAGAAATAGCACTTTTTCAGTGGGACCTGGGTTATCCAATGGAACACACAGACAATGAATAATGGCTTATGGCAAAACTGATAATGCAGCAGCTATTATACTGACTAGCTCTTTGGCTTTATTTAATAATTATAAATTGCTATACAAGATGCCATTTTCCACCAGATCTTTCTACACGAAAGATGGAAAATTTTGAAAGGGAAACTATACAAGGTCTGGCTCTTTCTTTAATAACGTATGGCTTGGCTTCCAGAGGTACAGTTCAACACCTATGGAAATGGAGCCAGACTTTTTTTTTTTAATCTCAATAACTATTTGCTCCATATACCATATGCAAAGGCCTTTGTGCTATGCCACATGCTAGACCTCAGTTATGTAGCAAGGCATCCAATTATTCAACAGAGCAGCACTGAATTATTCAGCAAGCAGAGAATTATAGATGCCTAGACTCTAAGGCCACAAGGGACTATTATAATCCTTGTCTAGTCAGATGATTTCTGGTATACACAGCCCATAGAATTTCATCCCATAATTCCTGAATCAAGTCCGATAAATTGTGGTTGAACTAGCTCATATCTTTTAGAAAGAGACATCCAATCTTGATGAAAAGGCCCCAGGTGATGAAGAATGCTCCAGAAAGGGCAAATATATAACCACTGCATGTTGTGATTGGCATTGTAACAGACGAATTGAGCTCTCCAATACCACAGCGAAGGACTTTTAGAAATGGGTGAGTGGGTACACAGAGACTATCTGACATTTTCTAATCTTTCCACAATGGGAAAAAACTTCACTAAGAGAGAAGAACCAAGTCAAAGTCAATTTCTTTTCATGCCATATCTCTGAACCAAATAAGAAACTGCAGACATTCTCTCTGTGTAGGGACTTATGCAGCCCCCATTACTGCAGTACCTAAGCTTGTAATGGTCCTCACTCGGGGTTTGGTTCGGAAGCATGGCCTCATGGTCAAGGCTGCAACCTGTGGCTGGCAGTTAGAGGAGGTTTGTGGAGGAGCCCAAGCCCTCTCACTCCACTGGGCTCTGACCATTGTCCCTTTGGGCTTCCAGTGGTCTGGCAACCCAGGCTGCTTCAGGTTGCCTGCCATGGGCCACTTCCTCTCTCCCCCTCTCCCTCTGGGTCAGCTTAGTCCAAGGCTGCTGGGGAGTCCAAATCAAGAAAATAAGAGGGGATTACCAATGTCCAGGAACCACATAAGGGAGAGAGAGGAATACTTCCCTCTCCGATTGTTTCTGGGGTGGGTCCTCCCTTCCCTCAGGGAGGGCCCTTTGGGGCAGTTGTGTCAGAGACTTCAGTCTTTCCTCTGCTCTGTGCCACTGGAACTGTGGGCTGCAGCTCTGCTCTCTTCCAGGTCTGCCCCCAACATGCTGTTTCCTTGTCTTTTAATTCCTCCACCAGCTGGGGCATTTGCTGCAGGTGTGGCAGGGCGGGGCCCAAAATAATCCCTTAACCCCTTGTTGCTCGGTGTGGGGTTCTTGTATACCCCATCACAGAACCCCTCACAAACATTAATACAGTGGTTCTTAAACTTTTGTACTGGTGACCCCTTTCAGAAAGGAAGCCTCTGAGTGTGACCTCCCCCTTATAAATTAAAAACACTTTTAAATATATGTAATACCATTATAAATACTGGAGGCAAAATGGGGTTTGGGGTGGAAGCTGACAGCTCGTGACTCCCCATGTAATAACCTTGCAGCGCCCTGAGGGGTCCCAACCGCCAGTTTGAGAACCCTTGCATTAATGAACACATCCTCACAGAAACAACTCAGAGGCAGGGAAGCTTTATCCCTATTTCACAGAGGGCAAAGTGAGGCACAGAGAGATTAAGAGCCTAATTTTTAACGGTATTTAAGAACCTAAAGATGCAGATAGGAGCCTAGTCAGATTTGCAATTGGATTTAGATGCCTAGGCACTTTTGAAAATCCCATTAGGCGCCTATCTGCATCTCTAGGCACCTACAGACCTTTAAACATCTGGGCCTAAGTGACTTGCTCCAAGTCACAAAGGGAGACTGTGGCTGAGCTGGGAAGCAAACTCAGATCTCCAAGCCCCAGGCCACTGCCGTAACCACAAGACCATCCTTCTTTTAACTGGAGGCTTGAGACGGGTGGTGGTTGAAGGGGGGTGAGGGGTGGTTAAAGCAGCTCCAAGGCTGGTGATGAGTGGGGCTCAACTTCAGAAATCCCCACTTAAGGAGGGGAGGGGGGAGAGTTCACATTTGCTGCTGCTGTTTTTCTTTATCATGCCAGGTTTCCCTGAGGTCCCTTTCAACTCTGATATTCTATGATTCTAGGTGTCAGAGATTCGTCGATTCCAAGGCCAGAAGGGACCACTGTGATCATCTAGTCTGGCGTCCTGTATAACACAGGCAAGAGAACCTTCCTCACATAATTCCTAGAGCATATCTTTTAGAAAAACAGCCAGTCTTGATTTAGAAATGGCCAGTGATGGAGAAGAATCCACCACGACCCTTGGTAAATTGTTTCAATGGTTAATTACTCTCATGGTTAAAAATGGATATCATATTTCCAACCTAAATTTGCCTAGCTTCAACTTCCAGCCATTGGCTCTTGTTAGACCTTTCTCTGTTAGCTGGAAAAGCCCATCATTAAACATTTGTTCCCCAAGTATGCATTTATAGACGGCAATCAAGTCACCCCTTAACCTTCTCTTTATGATGCTAAATAGGTTGAAGGAGAGGTGGAATGGGTGACAGTCTGCAGCAGCAAGGCATTGGAGGTGTGTATGGCACTGGCAGCTGCCGCCCCCTGCATTCCTCCCCATGACCATACAAGTACTGTGATCTCTTCCATCACTGGTTTCCCATGCTCTACCCACTCATGGATCCTAAGGCCAGAAGGGACCATTATGATAATCTAATCGGACCTCTTGCAGAACCAAGGTCACAGAATTTCACCCAGTGATTCCTGCACCAAGCCTACCTCCTAACTACTCCTTTATCTCGCTGAAGCCTCCTTTCCTGGGTAGCTCCTGAAATGTATAGGAGGCATGATCCACACCTGTGCATTAGCTGGGATTAGTGGCTGATACATGGCATTCCAAGCGCTTGCTTCTGCATCCTAATGCAGGCTCTGGGAATGCCACAGCACCTACCACAAGGGCCCTGATCTCGGTTGGGACCTCCAGCTGCTACTGTAATACCAAAAATAAACTTCAACTGTGTATGTGGGCACATGTATGTGTGTATACATCCTTAGGTCATCTCCTCCACCATGATATTGCCTCCCTCTGCAGGAGAGGATCCCATCTTCATCTTCCTTCCAACCTAGGGATGGTTTATGTTGCTTTACCTTTTCAAAGTTCTTTTCAAAGAGTCACGGAGTTTAAGGCCACAAGGGCAACAAAAATTATTAGGGGTCTGGAACAGCTTCCGTGTGGAGAGAGATTAATAAGATTGGGATTTTCAGCTTGGAAAAGAGGCAACTAAGGGGGGATACAGTAGAGGTCTATAAAATCATGACAGGTATGGAGAAAGTAAATAAGGAAGTGTTATTTACTCCTCATAACACAAGAAGCAAATGAAATTAATAGGCAGCAGGTTTAAAACAAACAAAAGGAAGTATTTCTTCATACAACACACAGTCAACCTGTGGAACTCTTTGCCAGAGAATGTCACGAAGGCCAAGACTACAACAAACTTCAAAAAAGAACTAGATAATTCATGGAGGATAGGTCCATCAATGGCTATTAGCCAGGATGGGCAAGGATGGTGTCTCTAGCCCTGTTTGCCAGAACCTGGGAATGGGTGACAGAGGATGAATCACATGATGATTACCTATTCTGTTCATTCCTTTTGGGGTACCTGGCATTGGCCGCTGTTGGAAGACAGAATTGTGAGCTAGATGGACATTTGGTCTGGCTCAGTATGGCTGTTCTTACGATCATCTAGCCTGACCTACTCTATATCTCAGGCCATTGAATTAACACCAAACTACCTCTGCATGGAGCCCACTAACTTGGGTTTGACAAAATAATTTGTGTTTGGCTAAAGCACCTCTTATAGAGAGGCTGCCAGTCTTAATCTGAAAACAGTAAGAGATAGAGAATCTACCACTTCCCTTGGCAGTTCCAATGGTTAATCACGCTTCACTGTTAACAAATTGTGTGTTATTTCTAATTTGAGTTTGTCTGGCTTCAGCCGCCAGCCATTGATTCTTGTTCTGCCTTTCTCTGCTAGGTTAAAAAGCCTTTACATACCTGGTCTGAAGATACTGGTACACTGTAATCAAGTCACCTCTCAATCTTCTTTTTGATGAGCTAAACTGATTGAGCTCTTTAAGTCTCTCACTGTAACGCATTTTTCCAGCCCTCAATCATTTGTGGCACTTCTCTGAATCCTCTCCAATTTTTCAATGTATTTTTAAAAATATGGAAACCAGAACTGTCTGAGGTATTCTAGAGTCTTGTCTTATCAATGCAATGTACAGAGGTAAAATCCCCTCCATATTCTGACTCACTATTTCCCTGTTTATACATCCAAGGATTGCATTTAGCCCATTCTGCCACCGCATTGCACTGGCAGCTCATGTTCTCTTGCTATTAACTGGGCTAGAAATTTCTACAAAGGAAAGGTGAGATTCTCCCCTACATTATGGGGGTGGGAGCTGCAGCCACTGCCATGTCTACATTGGAGATTAACTGTAATCCATCCCAGCCTTGTGTGTCCAGTAACCTTGCTTGAAACCAGTGTAAACTGCTGGGTGGCTTCACCAGCCACGAAAAGGAAATAAAGCTCCAAGCATTGGTGCCCTTTCCTCAAGGCTTGTCCTCAAAACAAAGGCAAACTGACGGAAAACCAATGTACACTTCCCATAGACTTCCCTTAACCAACCAGTAGGAAGAGGATAGCCAGCCCGAGTAGCAGTGTGACAGGCAGAAACCAGTTAACCCTTTATGGACTGCAGTGCCCTTAAGCTCGACCAGGAAAAATCACAGCTTTCATCATCTGCACTAATGGAATGTCTTCACTACACAGTTAACTTGATTCTTATTCCAGTGGTGTTCCTAACCATCCCTAACCCATATCTGGGTATGCAGACACGAGGATAAAGGTCCCGAGGCATGGCTAAAAATTGCTGTGTAGATTTTTGGGCTCAGGCTGTAGTCCTAGCAGGGCCATCCCTACAGGGGTGCGGGGCCCAGGACGGAAGTGACAAATCCGTCACTTCTGGGATCGATCACACTGGCCCACGGGACCCTCTATAGCACGGGGCCCAGAGTGGTCGCCCTGATTCGCCATATCCAAGAGGCGGCTCTAAGTCCTACCTCTGGGACCCTGCAAGTTTGGAGGGTCCCAGAGCTCAGGCTCCAGCCCAAGCCCAAACATCTACACAGCAATTTTTCAGACCTCAAACCCAAGCCCTGTGAGCCAGAGTCAGCTGACCTGGGCCAGCTGCAGGTTTTTTATTGCAGGCAGACATATCCTCTGATGGCTGAAACGGAGGCTAATCTCCAATGTAGACAAACCATAGGAACAGACAATCCTTGCACGAAGGATCTTTCAGCCTAAAAAGGCAAGATACATAAAGGCTATGAAAAAAGGATGTTGTGTGTCAAGTATTTTACTAGGATGAGAAAAGATATAAACAAAAACAGACCAGATTCTCCAGTACATATTGGCTGCTTTACACTTCAAAGCACCCAGAAAGCTATCTAAACCATCCAGCTAAGTCAGGCTTTCACCAGCTTTGTGTCATCGAAGCAGCTTAAAGCAGATGGAGGGAACCTGGCCCAAATATGTATATCTTTGTCAATGTGAAGCAGTTATTTCTGCACAGAAGTAAGCCATAAAATGCATAGTTATTATTTCAATGGTAATAAGAAGAATGAAGCCTGCACAGATTTGCTACCTCTATGCCAAACATATATTAACAAGAGACAATCAAAATAAAAACAAACAAAACCCCCAATAACCCACAGTGCAGCCAATGAGTGAAAAGGAAAAACTGCTTGAGTTTTTTAGGCCTGGTCTACACCCAGTTTTTTGTTGGTATGACTATTTCAGTTAGGGAGGTGATTTTTTTACTGATAGAATTATACAAGCCCTCATGTGGACATGCCTATACTGGTATAAAGGTACATTATGTTGATTCAGCTTATTCCCCTTCCCCTATACCAACATAAACCCATTCATACCAGTATAACTGTGTCCACACTGGGTTTTTACAGCTTTAACTATACAAGCCCTAATAGAGATCAGATGCCAGATGTTGGTCATGTTGCTTGATGCAGTTATGGAAGATGCTCAGATACTAGGGCTATGAGAACAGTATAAGTACTGGAATAGAACAGGGGCAGAAAGGGCACCACTCGATTGACTCAATTTTTACTTAAATGTAGAAAATATTATAGGGGTCTGGGACTTTGGGATGATAAATCCAACTCCTTCTCCCCCAAATATTAGTACACAGACAGCTATGATGTAAAAGACTTAACTAACGCTTCCCTCAAATTTTTAGGCTAGGCCTGCACAGAGTAGTGTGAACATGAGACAAACCCAGGGCACAATCCATACTAAAGAACAGCTGTATCACTCCTTGCTTCTAACCTGGGGTGCCCTTTACAATACTTTGCTGGTGTTGCCTCCAGTCTGGACTGCTCCCAAATAGCCTCCAGCTTGCAAGTCACTCCCAGCTATGTCTCTGTGTGTGCTGCAGCCAGCCAGCCACACCTTGGCTCTTACCGGCCTGGGTTATACTACAGGGTGACCCCAACACACCCCCAGTCTTAGATTTTCCTGCAGAAATGTAGGTCTTGTACTGCCCAGGCCTCTCCTAGACATTACAGGTTCATTTGAAGTCCATATTTCTTTAATAGAAATAATATGCACACAGCTGGTTACCCCAAATGGAGTTTCACAGACACTTCAATTTAAACACATTGGATTAGATAAAACAATAAAAAAGTGTATTAACTCCAGAGATAGATTTTAAGTGAGTACAAGTAATGAGGCATACAAATCAGAAATCGTTACTAGAAAAATAAAGATAAAATGCAACTGGTGCCTAACTTAAACTATGTTAAATTCAAAGCAAAGTTCTCTCACCACATGCTCTCAGCAGTATTACTGGCAACACTTCTTAGGCCAGGACCCGTTCTCCAGCTGAATGGCTGCTTCCTTTGTCCCTTCTGGTACACTGAATCAATGGACAGAGAGAGAGGGAGGAGGGGTGCCTTGAGGTGTTTGTTCCTCATTTTTATAGGGTCAGCCCCCCTCTTGGAAAACATTTCCAGTGTAGGGTGACCATATTTCCCAAAGGGAAAATGAGACATCACCTGGGGCTAGCCTGAGGTGCTCCCCACATCCCCGCACGAGGCAAGGGCTGGTGGCCCTGCGTGCCGCCTTCTCCCCTGCGAGGCTGGGTCTGGCTCACTGCTCCATCAAGCCCTACAGTCCTCCCTGCACAGAGCTGGCATCGTTGCTCACTCCCCCCACATGTTCCTCCGCACCCCACTCTTTTGGCAAAACTGGGCATTTGTCCTTCCTGCTTGATTACTCTATTTACTGCTTAACTGCAAATTAAGCACAGCGTGCATTCCTTTGTCTGGGACAGGCCTGTTTGCCAACCTCAGTTTGAAACATGCGTTAAGAACATCACACAGTGGAATCTTGTAATTCTACATGTAACACTGCCACATGCATTTTATCATGACTATAATGACTAGCAAATTATGAGTTTTCAAATGATACCTCACCAAGGCATACATTGTACAGAGATTACTAGAATAGCGTGTAAGGTGTGGACACAGGGGTACATTCTGTCACAGAACACAATGGCTAGGCATTGGTTATGCTTTGGGGATGGAATGCAGCATAAAATTATTGTGCTGGTCCAGGCAGAAATGCTAAGGACAACCCAGAGAGCTCCTAAACTCAGCTAGAGCAGGCTTTTTGGCAGACTGGACGGCAATATCCTACCTTTGGGAGAGCCTACTGAATTAAGTGCATGTATCTTTGAAATCCATTGTATGAAATCCAAAGATTATGTATTATTGTGGGCCTGGATGATCAAAGGACTGTATTGAACAATATGACAGACAAGAACAAACTTTGGGGACAATGCATGTGAAGTAGATTTCTGGAGAAGTATCTAGTGGGGAAGGGATGCAAATCCCACTGCCACCCACCTCTGGATATGCAAACCGCCAGTCCTTTTAAGCTGTGCCCTGAGGGGAGGGTGATTACCTGCTGAGTGGGACTGAGGGTTCCAAGGTCAGCCCCAACTCTATAAAGGAGTGGCTCTCAAATTCTTGGGGGTGCTTGTTCTGAACTAACAGCTGTTATGAACTTGTAACCACAACACACACACAGCAATGGAGTTTGAGCACAGATTCCGTGCCAGACCCATTGCTGGAGCTACGGTGATCTCTAGTAAGCTTATTAGCATGTGTTGGGTTCTCTATGATTTTAATGGTTTCTCTGTGATGCTTTTACATTGAGAATAAATGTGCTTGCCTAGAAAGGGTTGTGTGGTAACTTCTAACTGTGGGCATTACATTACTGATAGCCTCTTAGGAGAAAGAAAAGCTGGCCTGCTTAGGCAGTCTGATTTGCTGGGTAATTTGCAGCATAGGCATGGAACTGTGCAGCCTGGAAATACCCTGGTCAGGAAGGAGAGAGATGCGGATCTCCACTCAGGAAAGGCAACAACTGGGATCCATAAACCTGGACCACAGAGTGGGAAATACAGGTGCAATTGCCCTGAAATGTGACGGCAGCTCCTTCAAGTTTCCCTTTCTCCCTACAGGTGTTGCAGCCTATTTTGCTGCCAATGGGCTAAAAATGCCCTGCCAGCCCAAGCAGAGAAGCTCAGCCGAGATCCTGCTCTTGAGAGAAGGTCCAGGCTAGCTGCCATGTTGCTGATTTTTATTTGGAAGGTTTCTGGTGTCTCTCTAATGGCAGCACCATTCAAGTGGGCACCCCGCTGAACTCAGTCTTTTGGGGAAAACATGGAGGAAAGAGAAGGGAGGGCAGAGTGTTAGGGGTGGTTGCGCCAGTGCTGGGTTTAGCTGCATACACTGGGATTTGCATAGTGATCTGCAGGGCAGCCAATTGCTTTATAAATGGGGCACTGCGCTATGCATGAATATAGCCATGTGGCCAGAACAGTGAAGGGAAAGAAGGAGGGAGGAGGGAAAGAGACTAAAAAAAGTAAGCAAGGAGAAGAAGAGAGACTGAAAGCACTGACTGTAACCATCTTTCAACTTTAGGAAGCTATTTTCTATGTCCTCATGACAGACAGCAAAATATCTCCAATTATTCCATTTTCACCCCTATACCTACCGCTGAGCAAGGCCAAATAGGAGCCTCTTCACAGCTAATCTCAGCCAACAAACCCCCATCTGCATTTCATTATGCTGATTTCCCTCTGAGTTGTCTTTTTGCTCTTTCCTCCTGAGAAAAATGCAGGCAGCAGATTGCTTGCTGCAGAGATGCCATGCCTTTCCTCCCAAGAGTTCTCTGCAGTGCCTGTTATCATTTCGTTCTTTAGCTGGCGATTACGTTTAGCCTCTGCAAATTTAATCTAAGATGTGGGAGCAGCAATTGTCAATCTAAGCATAGCTGGGTCCGATTCGCCCCTACCTTGCATATTGTGGAGTCATTTACACTTGTGCCAAGTGAGTGTACAATACTACCAAATTAGAATTCTCCATGCTTACACAGATGGTTGAATTCCACACCCATTTGGGTCAGGTATAAAGGATTCTATAAGGTGCAAGATTGTGGAGAATCAGCCTCCGTATCCTATTCATACCCATCCTGGCTTTCCATCACAGCTATCTGGAGAGTGAAGTTACGGCCTCATTTTCCATGGCTAACTTAACCCTGAAAATAAGAGGCAGAAGCACAAAGAGTTGTTTTGCTTGTTTAGCTGTTTAGAAAAGAGCATCAAGTCAGAGGGCAAATATAATAGAGGTGGGAAAAAAGTGTCAGATGGTATCAAATCAAAGATCAAAGCAGATCTGGAAACTCTAGTCAAAGCAGGAGTTACATCATCTTTCATGCACACAGCAAACAGCCAAATCTCAATGCATTTGGAGACTTCAAACTGACTCTAACACAGTGCTATGTGCAGCTGGGAGCCAGGCATTCCTCGATTCTATTCCTAACTCTGCCACTGACTTTAGTGTGTGATTGTGGGGACGCCCTTTAAATGTTGTGTCTCAATTTCCCCATCAATACCATATGGATAACAATTCCTGACAGAGGTGCTGTGAGGCTTAATGTTTAGAAAGTACAGTGACCGTTTCTGATGCAAGGTGCTAATGGAAGTGAAAACTCATTATTTAGCTGTTTGGAAGATTATAAATGAAATGAATTTGATAGAAACCAGTTTCTGGCATGAGAGCTGAATCAGAAATATCTTATGGGCTGTGATATGCTTTATGGATGAAGGGCTGTGCCTCTCAGAGCTGTATTCTGCCTTGCTTTACACCCTCTGCAAAATCAGCTGAAGTCAAAGGGTCCATAGACTCTTGGATTCAGGATGTAATACAAAGTGGTGTCTTGAGAAGATATTTTAATACCATAAAACATGTGCAATAGTTTTTCTAGAAAATCATTGTCTCAAGTGTTCTAAAAATATCTGGCGATTATAAGCCGGAGTGACTGTATGCCCCACAGCACTGGGCCACAATGATGATGCAAAGTAGCTATGAACCCGACTCCAGTGGCTCAAAGCAGCTGGTACACACTGCTGGACCTGGACATAGGCATTTTTCCATAGGTATTCTTGTTTTAAGCCAGGATATCAGGTAAGTAGCTTCTCTTTTAGCAAAAGTGGTTAGTTCCCTTTAGCCACATAACAGTGGATTCGACCTTGTTGAAGATGGAGTCAGAAATACTGGGCTCAGTGCTTTTCTTTGAGGTGGGGAGGGATAGCTCTGTGGTTTGAGCATTGGCCTGCTAAACTCAGGGTTGAAAGTTCAATCCTTGAGGGGGCCATTTAAGGATCTGGGGCAAAAATCAGTATGAGGATTGGCCCTGCTTTGAGCAGGGGTTTGAACTAGATGTCCTCCTGAGGTCCTTTCCAACCTTGATATTCTATTCTAAGATCCATTCAGCAAGGAGTCTGTCAGGGGCAGGCTAGAGTTATCTGATTCTGTGCTGGCACTGGCTCAGCCCTAGCATGGGTCAGAGCAACCTAAGGGATGCTCTGTCTTATGTTATGGGCATAAGGTTTCTAAAGGACCTTATGCTAACTGAGGATCTGCATAGTGTAACAAAGCTCTGCCATATACCCCTCACCCACAGCATGCTCTTGCCATGCCTCCTTGATCACCCAGCACCCCACCTATGATGGAAGTGGGAAAACTGGCACATGAGCCAGCTTTATGCAGCCTGGAGTTCTTCTTCTCCAGGGGAATTCTCTACTGGCCATTTATGGCCAGAATCTTTATACCGCCTAACTGCTAGAAAGGGACAGAGGCATAACAGAGAATCTGGCCCACATGCTTACTAAACACTTGGTCCCTATTTATTTCTCAGCTCAGCGTTTTGTTTTATTTCTAAAACTGCCTTGCCAAACTGATGGAGCTTTGTACGTACTGTGTATCTGTCCAGCCTGAGAACCTCTGACCAGTGCGATTCAATTTTGTATCTGGATGTTGGTTTTTCAAACAAGTCCCTTTACATAACCTAACCTGTACCCATTCAGAGAATAAGGAGCAACACCAAGCATTTACTCTGGGTGACCAAAGATGTTTGGCAAATGAATCAAGGATCTCATGAGGAAGGCGTAGACGTTTCCCTTCATTTTAGCCAATTTAAACGGCCCTGTACCTAGTCGGTAGGCTGGAGGCTGACACATTTTATATGGACCATAGGAAGAGTGCCCTTCTCTAGTATAAGTACTGAGAAGAATCTGGCCCTAGATCTTGTTACCTGCAGGATCACAAGTATGTACACTGCAGCTTGTATAATATCCGGCATTACTTACAGTACTGATGTCTGAATATAATAAGCTTTAATGTGATCATAGTACCACAAGTCTTCCTTTGAGCTCATTCAGAATATTTGCTCTTCCCTTATGAAGAGCCCAGTCCTGCTCCCATTGAAGCCCAGTCCTGCTCCCATTGAAGCTGCAAGTCCTGCTCCCATTGGCTTCAAAGGAGCAGACCCAGGCCCTATGTACTCAGCATGCTGGTTCCATGCTGGACACTGAGGACTTTGGAAAATCTTGCTATGAAGTGCCACAGTGCGAGCTGCTAGGAGCCAAGCACTTTTGAGAATCTGGCCCTGCGTGCTTTTGGAACTCTGACCCAAGGCGGCTATCTGGCAATTACTGACTTATCTGCTATCTAACTGCTTGCAAATATTACAGCCCCTTCACTGTGTATGGTAATTTACCACCAAACAAAGGATGGAAGCTGCACTACTTCTGATAATTTGGTTCCTAAGGGAGGTTTCGATTAAATGACCATTTCTATTGTAGTAGAAACTAGGACCCCACTAAGCACTCTGGTGTGCTAGGCACTGTACAAATAAAGACAGTCCCTTCCCCAGAGATCTCCTGATGTAGGGTTTAGACCAGACACAACAGGTGAATAGATATGAATAAAACTGAAGGCTTCAAAGTGGTTAAGTAGAAGCCTCTATAGACCAGATGCCACAATTCTGACTCAGGCAGATGTCAACTGAGGAAAGATGCAGAGGAATCCAGTCTCATTTGTGTATGTTTATGCCTCATGCTGAGATCCTTAGAAGTGCAGAATATTATTTATCAATATTTTCCAATACACTCTAAGGTGTATCTTTCTGAAGATTTCTGCATGAGAGTTTGTTAAGTGACTTCAAGTGAAAAAAAAATCAGCCATTCAGCAATACAAATTTTCCCAGAGCTCTCTGTTATTATTTATCATCTTGCCAGTTTGAGTGATTTATCCTTCATGTTCCTGGCTTGGCATGCACTTTGCAAATTATTGCTCCCATTGTTGCTCCTGTCTCAATAACTGGCTCTTGTGGCTCAGACAGAGGGGATATTCTGCTTGTTCCTTTTGTTAGGGGATACTGTTTCCCTCAATAAAGCCAGTCAATAAACTGCATGCAGCTCTGCCGTCTGCAGAGAGTACCCAGGGCAAAGGGCTGCTGATCTGCATTCAGCTAAGAGGGGTTGTCTTATTGACTGTATGCAGGCTAGATAATTGCCAGACTGACTTCTGTAAGTAATTAAAAGGGATAGGATGCACTTTTCTTTCTCTCCGTATGGACTGTGTCAACCTTCTGCCTAATGACTTCTGCTTCTTTCCAGCAAGATTTCCTCCCCTCTTTGTCTCTCAGCCTCTCTCTTTCCTATTATGCTTACATGGTAAGGAAAAAAAATCATTTCATTCCACAGGGAAGCAGGGTGGGGTTCCCTCTCTCTCCTTTGGGTCCCTGAAGATCCCCGTTTGACTCTCCTGCATACAAAGTCAAGTGCTTCTGGGAGATGGGAAGCACATAGCACAGCTCCTGGCCTTTCTCAGGAGGAATGGGAGGTATCACTGCTATGTTTCTTAAGAGCGGCATCCCACAGTTGTATGGCCAACCCATGCATTCACAAAAAAATCATGAGTCAGGCCCCAACAGATCATAATTGGCTTAAAGATAGAAATTTAAAAAAAATTAATTTGGGGTCTTTGTTTTCTGGTTTCTAACCTTTTAGGCCACACTTGGGTCACATTTTCAAGCTTTTTCTCACTTAATCACAAGACTCCAGGAGGTGAGGCTTTAAGTAAAACATCAAATAATACCAGGTTCATGATAAAATTGTGAGAGTTGGCAACAATCCATACTGGGAGACTCTCAGAAAGCACAGCCCTAATGTGTTACTCCCCAAAGCAGAGAACAAGCTTATTAAATCATAATTGGGGCTGATCAAACCAGAAGTATTTATCCAGCACTGCATCCCCCTAGCTAGGCTCCAACTATAACATGAGACAAGGAACAAAGCAAATAGAGCTTCTGAGAATCTGGCAGAGAAAAAGAGTAGAGCCCAGTGAAGTCTGCTGTGGACAATGGAACGTGTATCTAAATGACCAAGTTCGCTGCTTAGATTCTCAGGGGATGGGTGCTATAGAAGTACCAAAGCTAGGCAGACTTCTGAGAATTCAGACAAAAGGAATCTGGATCCAAACTACCTCATTTTGTTTTGCAGAACCAAATCCTGATGGGCAAAGCTTCCCAAGCCAAATCCACCTGCAATTCCCCCCACCCCCAATCTCTTAACACTGTGCCTGGCAAGAGCATTAGTGACTTTATAGACATTAGTGGCTGATTCTGTTCAGTCAAAACCACCACTGACTTGAGCCTAATTAAACCTTACCCAACCCTAGAGAATAGGGATCCTTCACCCACTACTGAAATGCAGCCATCCCTGAGGACAACCACAGCAGCATGCTAAAAAAGAGCAGTGTAGCCACAATGGCATGGAGAGTAGCTCAGGCCAACGGCCCATGTATAATCTCTTCTGAAATCCTAGGTATGAATTTGGGTGGCTACATCTGTAACTACCCAGCTATTTTTAGCATGCTAACTCCATCAAAGTGCAGGTATGTCTATCCACCTGCAGTGCATGGGACCGAGGGCGGCCTGGGGGGTGGGGGGGCAAGTGGGGCAATTTGCCCCAGGCCCCGCAGGGCCCCCCCATGAGAATATAGTATTCTATAGTATTGCAACTTTTTTTTATGGAAGGGGCCCCCAAAATTGCTTTGCCCAAGGCCCCCTGAATCCTCTGGGCAGCCCTGATGGGGCCAGATCTGAAGGGAACCAGTCTGAGGACTTAGATGACACAACACATGTGCAAGTCAGCTATTTGCAGGCAGTGTGTTTCTGCCTCCTGCCCGTAACATCACCATTGCTGCTCACACTCATATCAGATTCAATCTCTCTGAAGCTTGTAACTCAGATGGAAAGCTCACTCGCCGCCACTGTCTAGCTTTTGCTAGCTTGTGACCTCTCATTCTACTATACTGGACACGTACTATATGGAATGTGGCTGAGTGTGTTTCAGACACAGAGAAACTAAGGTTCTTCATATATGAAAGGCAAGATTTTCAAGGAATCTCCTGGTATCTTGGGGGAAGGATTTATATTTTATTCTCTAGACAATCTTGTTCACACACAGACACAGCTCGATATTCTCCAGCAGCGAAAAAGGATATGGTGAGGGAGAAAAAAGTTCCATTCAACATGTGCTGATATTGAAGGGCACAAAGTGTGCGTGACCATTTGCCCCCGTAAGAAATCCACAAGCTGCCTGTAATGCAGCAAGGAATGGAAGCACTCAGCTCCCATTGACTTGGGTAATTATGGTGCCCCTGTGCCACATGACCAGGATGTAGGCGGTCATGCCTACTGGTTGGAGCAGAAGTCGGGCCTAATGATTACCACAAGAGCTGGAAGCCAGCAATCGGAGCCTAGGGTCAGAGCTGGAGCCAGATGCCACAGCCAAGGATCACAGCCAAAGTCAGGAATCAGAGTCAAGGGTCAGAACCAGGTTAGTGAGGCAAAGCAGGGGTAAGGCCAGGCAGGGCTGGCTCTAGCTTTTTTGCCGCCCCAAGTAGTGAAGCGAAAAAAAAAGATAAAGCTGATCAGCGGCTCTTTGGTGGAAGCTCAATTGCGCCGTTTCATTCGTCGTCGTCGGGTCCTTCACTCCCTCTCTTCCTTTCGGCGGCAGCTAAAAGAGGAAGAGAGAGACTGAGGGACCCGCCACCGAATTGCTGCTGAAGACCCGGATGTACCACCCCTTTCCATTGGCCGCCCCAAGCACCTGCTTCCTTCACTGGTGCCTGAAGCCTGAGGCTGAGATCAAGGCAGGAGCAGGGGTGGAACAAGGCTGGGAACAAATAGGCACAGAAGCTATTGCAGCTGTAGGCGAATGATTTAAGCAACTTCTGAACTGCTGCTGCTGGGCATAAGAACTAGTCTGCTGATGCTTACAGCCTGTGTAACCAATCAGGCAGCCTACTATGGGCGCTCGTTAGGTTGCCCAGAAATGGGCTCAGCTGCAAGCCTTGATTCCTGCCACCCTTCAGGACTAGTTGCCAAACAGCCAAGGATGTAGCACTACAGTGGAAGCAGGGGGCAATCAGGGCCGGGGTGGGGGACAAGCAAAAGAAGGGAGTTTTAAGGAGAAATTTTAGGTTGGTCCCTGATGCCACAGGATACAGAACTTCTGGACCAGCATGACCCTGCCCCTGCTGGGATGACCTCGCGCCACCGCACAGAAGATGGCATTTTACAGAGTACTTTGCCCTGCGAGGTCATGCCGGCGGAGGTGGAGCAGCACACTCTGAAAAATGGCACCCTTCGTGTATCCACAATGATACTGAACAGAACTACATCTGAATTTAGATAAGAATCAAGCAGGGATGAACTTTGGAGGAGGGCACAGGAAAAGTGAAGCATTTTCAAACATCTAGGGCAGCATAAAAAAAAAGAGAGAAAGTGAAGAATGAGAAAGAGACAAAGGAAGGAGTAAAGGAAAGGAGCTGTGCAGAGCATAATGTGTGGGATGGGGGGAGGAAAGGGAGAGGGTTGAGGGAGTGAGAGCTGGGATATGGGCACAAGACTGGGAGCCAGGAGCAACTAACGCCAGTTCTGCTGCTGACTTATCCATGTCATTTCTCTGCACCTCAGTTCTGACCTCAATGGAACTACACTGATTTACACCAGCTGAGGATCTGGCCCATAGCTTCTAGTTCCTTACTCAGACAATTAGGCCCTACAGCATGTTAGAATGTCAACACTTTCCAACTTGGGGCAAGCACAAAATGAGTCCTCAATGCCTCCCGAACATGGTTTATTCTTTGTGTTCATTTTATTAAGTGAGAATTCGCTGTATTATCTAGGAAATTCATTTCTAATCACAGCTTATCATTTGTTCTTAAAGGAAACAGTGCCCTGTGAAGCAGAGGGACAAGGAAAGCAAGGATATTTCAAGGTTTTAGTAACTTCCTTTTAACAATCAGAAAATAGAATGAGAAATCCACAGCAGCCTCTGTCAAGCTCTCACAAATCCATTTTATCACTCTGTATTCCCAGAAACGATGTATTAAGCATTAAGAAATGCTCTGTTTGGTTTTTGTATTCCCTTTTTAGTTAACTCCAAAATGAAGGATTATTAATTGATGGAGTAACCTCTTTACATGAAAGCACTTACTCTGCTTTGCAAAGAAATATGAACTATAATTAACAGTTTAATTGTGTGTGTGTGTGTAAGTGTGTGTAAGAGTAACCTCAAAACAAACTCTCAGGAAAACTCTGTGTGTGGGATGCATAATTCATAAGGGTTGAACACAATCCAAGGGGGCTAGTTCTCAAAGCATTTCAATGCAAGACAATGTAGTAAAAAGCAACTAGGGAATTCTGTCTTTGGTATTCTATAGCAACTAATGGCTTTGCATGCTTCCATTTTTGGGGTGTCACCTCAAGGCCCCTGATTTTCCGGAAGTGGTTGGCACCCACTCTTTTAAAGTCAGGTCCCTTTAAGGTATCTCAGGTTGGATACCTAACGTCACTAATCACTTTTGAAAATCTTGTTTTTTTTTTTCTTTTGTTTCAGCCATTTCTCCAAGTTTCTGCCAGAATCACAAATAAAAAACAAAATAAAACAAAGCAAAAGCAGTAAGAAACAAGAGTTATTTATACCTCATTTCAAGGATTGAGGGGTGAGAAGTAGAAAGTTAATGGTCATCTTATTGTAATATACTATAGTGGCAAAGAAATTTGTCATTACTCCTGTACGGTTTAGCAGAGAGAGCACTTTCCTTGGTTGCCATAGCAGCCAGCACCAACTCTTCCAATGATGCAGTAACTAATTTTAGTTTAATTACATTTCTAAACATTCTGTCTAGAGGAATGAGCAGGCAGCACAGTTACTGCTGTCCAGGGCCTACATTTTCAAAAGTAACTAATTATTCCTGAAAATTAAGCCCCCTTGAAGGTGCCTTGAAGTGACACCCCAAAAATGAAGCACCCAAAAATCACTAGTCATGTTACAAAATGTAGACCATTCCTTAGAAATAGACTTTCTAATCATTCACCAAGCCGTCCCCTCTAAAGAAATACAGAGCAGAAACAGTCAAGGAGTCAGCTATGAAGCAGTTAAATGTTGTCCATTGTCACTATTCAGAATGGGATACCCAGACTACAGAGAAAAAATTGGGAAGGGAGCGGGGGTGGTGGTGGCGGCAATTACATGGCCATTTTCACTTCTTCCACCTTTCTGGCCAACTGAAATTCAAAATCTGACATTTGTCAAAATTTGAAACACTTCACTTGCCTCTAGTTCTGAAATGTTGGTCAAACCTGTTTCACACGAGTTTGTCCTTTTTGCATCACTGTGTTTTGTTGCTATGGTGGAGAGCAGCCCAGAGGCCACTGCACACTGACAGTAATGCTGTTGCAGTCACAGGTGGTGCCCAATGCTGAACCCATTAGAGTCGGTTTCTAGACAGTCCCTTACTCAGGAAGAACCCCAGTTGACTCCACACCATGATATGGACTCATAAGCACATGCAGCACTAGGAGAGTGTTCTAGTACAGGTGCTGTCTATCTGATAGGGCATTTCTGTGCCTTACTTGCAGCTATTCCAATACAAATCATCATCATTATCCAGTAGCACTTCTTTAAAAGAGTAGAGGGGAACCCAGTGACCTGGGCAGAGCTGGTCAAAGTTTTTCTGTCAAAACAATTTTCTTTTTAAATGGAAAATATTTTTTCCCTGATGAAATGGAAATTTTAGTGGAAAATACTCATTTTTGTCAATATTTTTCAGTTTTTCATTGACAAAGCAAAAATATGGGACTTTTTTGACAAAAAAACAAACATTTCAAAGAAATTTTTTTGATGAAAATATTTTTGTTTCCATAGAAATTTTTTCATAGGGAAAAAAATATTTCCCACCGGGTGACAACTGCATCTTAGTAAGGTAACTTCTAACACCTACAGCTGTGTGAGGACTAATGAAAGTATAATGGCTGCCACATTTGCACTACCAGGGTCTGACTCCATTATGGAAAACTCTTGGGGACACCTTGGAAAAGGACCCACGTGAAACATTCTTTAATCTTCTTCTTAAATCCTAGGAACCAAACTCTGAAGTCTGCCCTTGACCCTAAAACAGGGAAGAACTTCCATTGAAATCAATGGAATTTTGCCCATGTAAAGAGGATGGAGTTATTTAGTTAGCACCTGGATACTTGGCCCAAAGAGAATTCTAGCTGCCTAGGAAAAACAGACTTCTGCCTTGAAAGGCCCTGGAGCATCACTGTAAGGAATATGTCCTTTCTTCCTTTCCTTCTTTCAGTTTAGCTAACTTTGTATTTCTTTTTTCCAACTGTGCCATGGAGAGTAATGAACTTGGGTGATTTGCCATCAGACAAATGGCATGCCATTAGCTGCATGTTTAGAGACTATATTTCTTCTTTGTGATGAGAGCTCAATATCTTTCCAATGAGTTATTGCTCTGAGATCTTCTAAACCTGAACTTTAAGTATCAAGCAATTACTTGGTCGTAATTCCAGGGCTGTCTGCTTCGCTGTTAGAAACAGCCTCTTTAAGTCTTGTCTGGCTGACTAGAGATCAATGTGCACCTTAGTTTTAAAAGAATGGTTTAACAGCCTCACTTTCATGCAACTCTCTTTCACTTCTTTTCTCTTTCATTTTTCTGGTTGCCCTCTGCGTACTCCTCTCCCTGCTTATTAACTTCTTAGTAGAGAGCAATCCCTAATTATCAGCTCTGCATCCACACTTTCATGTCACTGGAAGTGGAATGAAGTGCTAAGCATCTAGCTCTGCTTCTGACTAGGATATGCACTGCAAAAGAAGCATGGCAACCTCACTTTCCCTGCTGTTGGTGAACAGAGAGGAAAGGAGGCAGAGGAAAGACATGGAAAGCGCTAAGAGAGGGAGAGAGAAAAGGTTGGGCAGAGGAACAGAGAATGGAGAGAGACTCTGGGAAAGATGAAAATGGAGAAAATGTAAAGGAGAGAGAGAGAGAGAGAGAGAGATGACAGATGAAGAGATGATTAGAAGGAGAAATTTGGTGGGGTGGAAAGGAGAGAGTGATTGTGGGGATGGGGTTGAGGAAGTCCCTGTAGGCTGGGGAAATATTAAAGTTACTTCCTTCCACTGACTCAGTCTCCATTTCCTGTTTCACACTAGAATGCAGTGAAGCTCCTGTCAGAGCTCTTCAGTACAGAAACAAGCAGGCAGACCCTCCACCGCAAATACCCTTGCTGATTCCACTAACATGTGCAGAACTCTATTAGCTTTTTCCACCCAGGATGCTGCAAGCACAGTACCTGGTCCTGCTTCTAGTCAAGTCAACCTGAGTTTGGCCATTGGCTTGAGGGGAGCAGGGCTGGGTCCCCAGTGGGGGAAAACCTCACTGCAATTCTCCTACTGTTCTAGCCCGCCAGTTCCCGTGGCTACTGCATATGCTCAGACACTGGACAGGACAGTCACAACTTAGAGTGCTCTGGAGGAGCAAGGAGAGTGAAGTCTGAATGCTTCCATCCCATCCAGACCAGCCCACAGCACCCAGGAGAGAAAACATTGAAGACAAGGCTGCAGGTGCTGGCTCCTCGCCAAACCCTGCTACCACCCAGAGCGGCAGCATCTCCTGCTGCCCCCATTGTGAAGACAAATGCACTTCTTGGCACCAGATGTCAGAGAGCTAGTAGCTCCCCCTCTGTGCCCCCTTGGATTTATGGCCTCTCAGGGAGGCAAAGTGATGGTTTAATGAGACACTAATCTTGCTCCGTACTACAGAGTGGAACAACAGCATGTCAGAAATAATAGGAGACCTGTGGGGACTCTGTACTTACACATTCATTAAACCAACACATTAGTCCAGTGGTTTCTCTTCTGCGGCTATCCATCCTTGTAATAAGCTAGATCCCTTGGAAATCTTTGCACACCAGAGAATAGATCTACTTGAACATCCTTACAGAAGCCTATGGGATAGCCCTGTGTGTATTAGAAAGGTGCAGTTTGCACTTTTTTGGTGTTTTAGACATAGAACTACAAAACTGAACTATTGTCTCTTGGGGAACCTGTGAAGGAGCCCTCCCCTCATCTCAAGAGGCAGGATTGTCAAGTGGTGAGAGCCAGCAGGCAGGAGTCGGAGACCCTCTGCCACTTTGAGTGATTTTGGAGCAAGTGACTGAGTTGTGCCTCCGTTTCCCTGTTTTTAAAGGGGGATAAAAGTCCTTCCACCTTTGGAATGTGCTCTGAGATCCTTAGATGAAAGACTATAGAAATATACTTACAGAAGCTCCCCGGGTTACGCAAACCCTCGCTTACGCAAACCCTCACTTACGGAAAAAGTTCCATACGCTTGGGTTTTTTTTGCACGTAACTGTCGGGTATACGTCCCCGACTTATGCAAAATTCGACTTACACAAGGCATTCTGGAACGGAACTCTTGAGTAAGTCAGGGAATGTCTGTAGTGTTATTAGTATAGATAGGTGCTTCCAGTGAAAATGAGATAGAATCAGAGGCTAACATAGGGAAAGAACAAGTTAAAAATTACTGAGACAAGTTAGATGTCTTCAAATCAACAGGGCCTAAAAAATACATCCTAGAATATTCAGGGAGCTGACTGAGGAGGTAGCTGAAACATTAGCAATCATCTCTGAAAAGTCATGGAAGATGGGGGAGATTCCAGAGAACTGGAAAAGGGTAAAAAAAGAAAAGGACTTGGTGGTGATGGGGGACTTCAACTATCCAGACATCTGTAGGAAAAACAACCCAGCAGGGTACAGGTTATCCAACAAATTCTTGGAATGTGTTGGAGACAATCTTTTATTTCAGAAGGTGGAGAAGGCTACTAGGGGAGAGGCTGTTCTAGATTTGATTTTGACAAATAGGGAGGAACTGGTTGAGAATTTGAAAGTGGAAGGCCATTTTGGTGAAAGTGGTCATAAAATGAGAGTTCATGAATTCTGAAGATGGTATGAGAGAAAACAGCACAGTAAAGATAATGGATTTCAAGAAGGCAGACTTTAGCAAACTCAGGGAGTTGTAGGTAAGAGCCCTTGGGAAGCAAGTCTAAGATGAAAAACAGTTACAGAGCTGCCAGTTTTTCAAAGAGATGTTATTTAGGGCACAAAAGCAAATTATCCCATTGTGTAAAAAAATAGACCACCCTGGCTTAACCAGGAGCTCGTCAATGATCTGAAACTCAAAAGAGTGTCAAACAAAAAGGTGGAAACTAGATCAAATAACAAAAGATGAATATAAACAAGGGTAACGAGAAAACATTCTACAGATACATAAAACAAGAGGAAGACCAAGGATCAGGTAGGCTCGTTACTCAGTGATGGGGGATAACAGAACATGTGGAAATGCCAGATGTGCTAAATAACATTTTTTTTTCAGTTTTCACTAAAAAGGTTAGTAGGCATCGGATGTCTAACATGGTGAACAATGGTGAAAATGAGGTAGGATCTGAGGCTAAAATTATTTACAGGAACTAGATGTCTTCAAGTCACCAGGCGTTGATGAAATACATCCTAGAGTACTGAAGGAGCTGACTGAGGAGATATCTGAGCCATTAGTGATTATCTTCCAAAAATCATGGAAGACAGGAGAGATTCCAGAGGACTGGAAAAGGGCAAATATAGTGCCCATCTATAAAAAGGGAAATAAGGATGACATGAGGAATTACAGACCAGTCAGCTTAACTTCAGTACCTGGAAAGCTAATGGAGCAAATAATTAAGCATTCAATTTGCAAACATCTAGAAGATAAGAAGGTGATAAGTAACAGTGAGCATGAATTTGTCAGGAAGAAATCATGTTAAACCAATCTAGTAACTTTCTTTGTCAGAGTGACAAGCTTTATGGATGGAGTGCGTGAGAAGAGGTAGACGTGGTATATCTTGACTTTAGTAAGGGTTTTGATACAGTCAAGTAGGAAGGGTGTATCGAGTAGGGTCCTGCAGAGATCAGTTCTGTTCAATATCTTCATCAATGATTTTGATAATGGCATAGAGAATATGCTTATAAAAAATTTGTGGATGATACCAAACTGGGAGGAGTTGCAAGTGCTTTGGAGGATAGGATTAAAATTAAAAATGATCTGGACAAACTGGAGAAATGGTGTGAAGAAAATAGGATGAAATTAAATAAGGACAAATGCAAAGTTCTCCACTTAGGAAGGACTAATCAGTTGCACAAATACAAAATGGGAAATGACTGCCTAAGAAGAAGTACTGCAGAAAGAGATCTGAGGGTCATAGTGGATCATAAGCTAAATATGAGTTAACACTTTTGCAAAAAAAGCAAACAATTCTGGGATGTATTAGCAGGAGTGTTGTAAGCAAGACACGAGAAGTAATTCTTCTGCTCTACTCCACGCTGATTAGGCCTCAGCTGGAGTATTGTGTCCAGTTCTGAGTGGCCACATTTCAGGAAAAATGTGGACAAACAGGAGAAAGTCCAGAGAAGAGCAACAAAAATGATTAAAGGTCTAGAAAACATGAACTATGAGAGAAGATTAAAAAAAATGGGTTTGTTTACTCTGGAAAAGAGAAGACTGAGAGGGGACATGATAACAGTTTTCAAGTACATAAAAGGTTGTTACAAGGAGGAGGGAGAAAATTTATTCTCCTTGACTTCTGAGGATAGGACAAGAAGCAATGGGCTTAAATTACAGCAAAGACGATTTAGGTCGGACATCAGGAAAAAACTTCCTGTCAGGGTAATTAAGCACTGGAATAAATTGCCCAGGGAGGTTGTGGAATCTCCATCACTGTAGATGTTTAAGAACAGGTTAGACAAAACACCTGTCAGGGATGGTCTAGATAAGTAGTTCTTAACCTGGGGTGCAAAATATATCTAGGTTTAAGGGGTGCGAGAACATATTTTGATTAGGGATGTGGGAACATATTTTGAGAACCAAAGGGGTGCAGGCTGCAGTAAAGGTTCAGAACTGCTGGTCTAGCTAATGCTTGGTCCTGCCATGAGTATAAGGGCCTGGTCTAGATGATCTGTCAAGGTCCCTTCCAGTCCTAAGATTCTATGATTCTCCTCAGAACCCCACGTGACAGCAGAGCACTAGCTCTGCTGTAGTTAAAGTTGAGCAATGCTTTCTGTTTAAAAGTCGATTTTTCTAAGTGCTCCACAGTCCATGTTTACTTTGCCTTCAAATTTTCAGTGAGTCATAGGGGGGGCTGGGTAATGCTAGTGGTCCAAACCTGGGGTCATGTGAGCAAGGGGGTCCCAAGATACAGCTTCTCATCAGCATTTTACAAAATGAATAGGTCCTTACCAACTTTTTTTGTTGTTGCACACACTCCTGGGGTTCAAACTATGCTCTGGTCATCCCCCATATTATCTCAATCACTGGGCTAAGTGCATGGCAGCCACTGCCCCTTTGGGGAAGCACAACTGAAAAAACTTATTACAGGAAAAGTTTGAGTCTCCAAAAAGACTGAAAGAAGCATGTCCAGCAAAAGAATGTCTAGGCAGCACTCTGTCCCATGAGATGGGGGGGTTCAAGGGAATGCACTGTAGTCATTGAAACTCAGTCACATTCATGCATTACAAGTTTGAACCTTACTCTTGGCAGAAATTGGAAAATGAGCTGTAGGCATGTTGCTGCTATCTGCCTTTGTTAAAGGTTGGGTTTTTTAAACTTTTTGGGAAATGTGTGTTGCTATCCTGTACAGCTAATTTAGCAGAGGCTGGAACTATTTTTTGAAAGCTAATAAATTACACAGACAGTACGTTCCTATGTGCTGCAATCATTACAATTACATCTTAATGGCAGTGTAGACATACCTTACACACTCTCTACGCCTAAAGCCAGGATTCTCAACCTTTTTCTTTCTGAGGCCTACGCCCCAAACATGCTATAAAAGCTTCACAGCCCACCCATGCCTCAGCAACTGTTTTTCTGGATATCCAGTAGACTAAAAGTTGGGGCTGGTGTTAGGGGGTAGCAAGCAGGGCAATTGCTCAGGGCCCCACACCACAGGGGGCCCTGCCAAGCAAAGTTGCTCTGGCTTCACCTTCAGCTCTGGGCAGCAAGGCTTGGGCTTTGGCTTTCTGTCCTGGGTCCCAGCGAGTCTAACACCAGCCCTGCTCTCTGATTTATTTTGGTGGACCCCCTGAAACCTGCTTGCAGCTCCCCAGAGGGCCCCAAGCCCCAGGTTGAGAACCGCTGGCCTAAAGGACCTCAATGCACTTGCTAAACAGAAACCAAAGTAAGTATGGAAGGGTATCGGGTAGGCACAGCTGGAAGAAGCTGGAGCCAGGGCGGGGTGCCTACCTAAAGGCACCCCTGCCTACTGTGCTAAAGGCCCTTGAAATAGAACTGGGGAGAAGTGGAAAACTTTTCCTCCACAATTTCTCAGCAACTTTTTTACCATTTAATTCCAGGTCATTTTGCCACATAGAAGCTGTGTAAGTTTTCATGCTGCACTTTAAGGCATATGTGTTTCCATTAGCCTTTCATTTTAAAGGAAAGTTGCTCAGTGTCAGTGCAGCATGGATCTGCCCTAGCTAAAGCACTATGTAACTCTGAGATCACGCTCATTGTGTGGCCTTTCTAATACCAGATGTTCTGAGGGGAAAGTAGACACTGTCATATAATCAGGAAATATGCAGGAAATATTCCATAGAGTGCATGGAAATGGTCAGTGGCCTCCATTCTGAACTGCAAGTTTCTGGGATGCCATGTCCTCACACTCCTCTGGCAATTCTGACACAGCGGAACAGGAAGTCCTTTACACTCCCCCCTCCCACCACCCCATGACAAGAGAAATCAGATTCTGCTGTAGCCCTCCCCCAGAGCTGAGCATTCCTCACCACCCCCCTGCCAACCAACCTTTGGAAGGACATTCAGAAAGAGCTTCCAGTTTGTGTTTTGCTAAAACTGAGAGCTGTCAGTCCTACAGCCCTAGTTCAAAACAGAAAAGGAAAACACAGGAAAAATAGCTGTCTTCAGTCAAAGATCTGCTCCTTTGATCAGTAGCTCAGACATGGTGTCTTCTTAGTTCCTTTAACTCCCCTTAGCAAGGCCTCGCCCATCCCTGACTGCAAACCTTGGGAAATGACTCATGTTTCCTGTGGATGGATGGTTGAGCAGTGAGCCTCACTCCACAAAGCCCCGATTTATCAGAGCAAAAGCTCTTGAACAACAAAAATGGCACTACCGCAGAATCCATTTTTTAAAAACATCCCTTCCTCATTTTTCCCCTGCGCTGCACTTAATATTCGGAAAAACTACAAATGACTTTTAGGGGCTCAGTAGAAATATTTGCAGTCCTCTTTCCAGGGGAGCTGTGTGTTTAGCATCAGATGTCTCAAAACACAAATACGTCCCCCTTACTTTATTCCTGTATCCCACACACAGGGAAGAATGCAATAGGTAAAAGGGTATGGCATTTCTGCGTCTGAAGCCCCAATTGCGAAGGGCCTACTGGCTGCAGTATAACAAGCTTCGGAGTAAGTGCTTTCCTGAACTGAGGCCTGAAGAGGGAGGTGCAAGTCAGGTTGGTCACCAGCTACCCCCAGCCACTTGCCTTGGAATCTGTTGTGTCATCCTAAAAGGGATCACAGGAAGTGGTCTCACTGTAGTAGCTCCCCACCAGGCAGATGTTCCCATCACAAAACCACCACCACAACTGGCATCACTCACCACCTGCACTGGCACTTTCAGCAGAGGCATGGGAATGAACTCCCCTCCTATGCCAAGAGGTTCCCTCACCAGCTCAGATTTTAAGGGTAAAACTAAACTGCTTCCATTAGTGTTATTAGGCAGGGGACTCCAGTTCCAGCAGCCCTTCTGCCATGGCAGGGTATGTACAAATGAATCTCGTTCAAATCAAGGAGAGTTACTCATATCTTATGGTGAATCAGGGCCATGGGCTAAGAATCTGGCACCCTTCACTAGTACAAAATTAATGGCCTCTTCCTCTCTCCAGAAAGGAAGAGGTTAATTAATTTAAACCCATCTAATAGCAACAATATATTCCCTCTGAATAATGAAAACCTACAGTAGATATTTTAGTCTTCTGAATTGCTGGCTGAGATGGATTCAGGCGATGAGGGTAAAATTCAAGATGTAAAAAGAATCTCAACTAACAGTTACATTGGGGAGTCCAGATTTTAGGATCTCATGCCTCAGGCAGGTACCATTCAAGTGCATCTCAGCAGCATGCTAACTAACCCTACATGCTCTACTCAAAATCTTTGAAAGATTTTTTTCAAACTTTTTGATTACCCACTGAGAAATGACAAGGCAAACAGCAATTACATTGGAAAAGCATTTTTGGGGGGAGGGGACTACAGCTCATAAAATAGCTTTAATAATATATACAAGTTAAATGGCTCTAGAGCACAGGATAACTGAAAGCACAGAAGTGTGGGTTTGAAGGGGTTTGTTGCAGTAGTTATAGTCAGTAATTTATTTTCAAGCAGAGTGAATGGAACAAAATCCATGCAGTGATGCAAGACTCCCTGTGGCACCTGCTGAGCAATGGTGTCACACGCTGCTTATTGTTTGCCGTAGCTGTGGTGCGAAAGAGAAAGCGAGACACTGAAGTCACTGGAGCTATTCTGATTTATAGCAGTTGTGGATCTGGTCCATTACATGCAAGGGGGGAGGCAGATATAGAATAAAAGAATCTTAGCTCTAGCTCCTGTTGGCATTATTGGACAAGTCCAGGAAGCACATAATGATGACCTATTTGGGGCAGTGTTTGGATGGGAGATCTCTAAGGAACACCTTGATGCCACAGCAAATGGTGATGCAGTAGGTGGCGCTCTTCCTGCTGAATCTCACCAGTTCTATTTAGGTTCTTATACTGCACCCTTCACTGCGGTATCTGAGTACCTGTTGAACCAATGGTCCTCCACAATGCTAGCTTGCCAGGTGATACCAATGAGGTACCATCTTTTGCATAACACCTGATACTGGTCTGATGAGCTGCAGTCATTAGAGAGCCCCTGTGACTTCTGGGTATTCATTCTGGCCAGTTTCCAAATGAAGGGATTACATTCTGCTTTCCTACTGTGGTTACCTCTGGGCGACTAAGCAGGAGATGATGCTTTTCTTTTACTCCCTGCATTGAAGTACTATGTAGTACTTCCATGCACAAGTGCTGTGCTCCACTCCAGAAATAGCTGCATTTTAGCAATGGATGAGCCACATATATTCTATAAAAAGCAACAAACAGTCCTGTGGCATCTTATAGACTACCAGATATATTGGAGCATTAGCTTTCATGAGTGAATACCCACTTCATCAGACATAACAGTTTGTTGAAAGTGCTTGGGATCTGTCAGCATGGAAGGAGCTATGTAAATATGCTGTTATAGGGTTTTATTTTATTTATGGAGTGCAGTGTCTTGCTTGGGATGTCATCTGGAGTGTATGATACACAGAATCCATTTCAACAAAGAAAAGAGATCCAGTCTAGGATTTCCTTGTGACTGAAGACTTAATATAGTCTGTGCTGGGGTCAAAGACACAGAGCTGTCTCAAGCTGTTGGTTACAATACAATGCAATTTGTTTTGTCATAGCATTGTTCATATTAAAGTATCACCCAGCACATTTGGCCAGTTACAGTCATATTGTATGTGCAAATAGAAGGAAACTATCACCACTTAGGAGGGAAAGAAAACCTGGACTGTAGTTCTGTGTCTAGCCTAGAAGAATTCCTGGCTGTGATTGTCCCTGCCTGGCAATCAGCCAGACAGAGATTTTGTTCTTCAGTTTATTAGGTGCTACCCTCCACTTGTTACACTGGGAAAACCATCTGTACCAGAAACTGGGCTTCCTTCTTTGCTCCTCTGCCCACACTTGAGAAACAAATGTGACTTTCCCAGATTTAATAAAAAAAGGGGGAACACTTCCAACTGAACTAGCATTCTATCAGCAATGGATTGGCCGCCAGAGACTCATAGATTCTAAGGCCAGAAGAGACAACCACTGTGATCATCCCATCTGACCTCAAGGTAAGAGGATGCTTTCTTGTGAAGCAGCATGATCTAGTCATTAGGGTAGGAGTCTCCTGGATTTTAGTCTAGTGTCTGCTATGGACTCAGTATGGGATCTGGGCATGTCACTTTATTTCACTGCACTTCAATTTACCTATCTGTAAAACAGGGAGAATAATGTCTAACATACCTATCAGAATGGGATGCTGGGGGAACACTGCATCAGAACAGCATGTCTAGTCCCTCTTTCTGGAATGCCTCAAATCAAACGGTCACATTTGACCATGCACAGCTCTCTGACATTCAGGACAGACATCTGTGGCCTGAGCCATCCTTAGTGAGAATAATGAAGAGCCCCAGATGCTGCTACGTCTGTGGTAGTTGAGGATGCTCTACTATACCAGGCAGGATCTGGGCCTAGGTGTGCCATGTCTCCTCATCCTGTTGGCCTGGTGGAAGCAATACACTCAGGAGCAAGTGTTGCTGATCTGTTATACTTGTGAACATCCATTAATGGAGTTACTCTGGCTTTACACTGTTGGCCAGATTCAGATCTCAAGTTACCTCATTCTCTGGCCACAGGCCTACTCAATCAGCAAAAGCTGTAATCACAGGTGCTGTTATCCCTCTAACAGGAGAAGTCAAAGGTACACAATTCACAGCTTCTCCCTAAAACGATACCGTCTAAACTTCCAGAAATGACTAGTGATTTTGGGTGCCTCAGTTTTTAAATCAGGCTGCTTTGAGGCAGCTTAAGCTGGGTATCCAACATCACTAGCCACTTCTGAAAATTTAGACCATACTATCTTCCTTGAACAGACTTCCCCATGGTCGGTGCATTTAAGAAGGCTCTACCGGTTTATGATCAATGCAAAAGGGACAAGTACATATACATGAAAAGTACATTAATGCACTAGTACAATACATTGGAACATGTGTCCTCTATTAGGTTGATTTTCTAAATGCATTTCCCTCTCACCAGTGCTGCACTTGTCATGTATGCTTTTAACACCTTTGTTTTTAAGCAGGAATTTTTCAAAAAGGCTTCACACTACCTTCTAGAGTGTCAGATACAAAAGCGATGGAAGCCATATGCAAGAACCTAATTAGGTAATAGTTCAGTATAATTTTTGGTTGTGCTACATGGAGCACATACTCACTGAACAGCCATGTCCCCTCAATGGTGTTATTAGTGAGATCCAGGGTACAGTTTGTCAGTTTTCAGGATTGTTACTCATTGGGCAGACAAGGCTACAGAAAGGGAGGAAAAAAGAAGATAAATGAGGCAGGCACAGATTCTCCTGATCAGGTCTCAGTCTAACAGGCATCAAAATAAAAGTGTCCAGTTCTGCATTTGGAGGTCAAATTGGCACTTGATTACCCAAAAATGAGTACTGGGGCACTTACATGTCAATTTCAGCTTCCAAACACAGAACTGGGTGTCTCACCTTTAGAAAACTGGGCCCACAATAAGCACATTCCCTAGCCTGCAGCTCTTGGCCCTTATTTTAAAGATTGGTCCATTGTTCCAGTCCAGGTGTAACATACTAGCTACACGTGTTATTCATCTCTCTAGTGACGAGTTCACTTAGACAATAGGAGCCTACAAAGAGCAGTGTTTGACCTCAGGACTTTATATTCTAACATTATGGGCTCCTACTGACAAGCCACAATTGGTGTGTTGCCCCAGTGCAAAGTAAAACAAGTTGATGTTTGGCAATCCATGTACCATGCATTTTAAAAAAAAATGTTTCAGTACACATGCAATCACTAGACAGAGATTATATACACACTTTTCTGTCAAAGTTCAAAGAGTTCTCCTTAAAGTTTCCCCTTCTGGCTTGCTTCACATTTTCAGATACATTGGGAACTGAGAGCGAGTGGGACTTGATTTGGGGGATGGGGAATGCTAATACTAACCTGATTTGGCTACAAAGATTCACCTAGTTGTAATGTGAATGAATGGATCAGTACAGACTAAGAAAACAGAAAGTTACTTTCCTGGAAAGCCAAATTTCAAACATGGGTCTTAATCAATAAGTGATTTTTTTGGTTCAGTGGCAATTTCAAAAAAAAAAATAAATTGTGTTGTTTGGACTGAAAACTTTTTAAAAAGATCTCCTCTAATCAAAAAGTTTAAAAAATTTTGCTTTGGGTCAAACAAAAAAATTTTCATTTGACCAAAATCAGAACATCTCTTTTCAATTTAATGCTTTTGAACCTTTAAAAATAAAGTTCAAAATGCATGCAAGTAAATTTTAAACAAAACGTTGTGTCAAACCAAAAAACTGAAATGTTTAATTTAGAAAATGTCAACACGAATTTCAATTTTTTTGGATTTTTTTAAAACCAAAATTTGGCAAAACCAACATGAGATTCATTTCAGTGGTACCAAAATCAGTGCTTCTCTTCCTCAAAAAAAAAAGTTTTGGTCTATTAATTTCATCCAGCTCTTATCTCACCTATGCAAAGATTTCAGCCCTAGGACTGTGACTCCTAGACTGGTCCATAGCTAAGTAACTTGCTATAATATCATCACTGCTTCCCCTCCCTCCCAAAAGGGATTCATCTCTTAAGTGTCAAATCCTTCAAAGTGTTGATTAGTCTTGCATCTGTGCTGAGCATAACTCTGCTCTTGAAATGCTGTAAGCTTTGAGGAATTTCTATCTTACAGCTATTCCAAACTGTATATGCAGCAAGAAAATAACTTGGAGATTTAGCGAAAGCAGTGAGTATTAAGATAGCAGCTCTGTGACATTTGACTGTGGATTTTAGTGAGAAAATGATTGACATTCTGGGAATGATACATGACTCAGCTCAGAGCTCCTAGTTGCAGCATGGATGGGTTTCACAGTACCATTTAGGGAGCCATTAGCTTTTTAGCCTCACCTATAGTATGTGGAAGCCATAAAACATAATCCTTCTCTTTGTGGCACCCTATCACCTCTGCTTCAGCAGCAAACAGCTTGCTGAGCCCGAAGGGCCACTGAAGCTGACTCTTAAACATCTATAGGATATAGATATTTTATAGGAAAACATTTACAAGGAGCCCTCCTAGCTAGACAGCCTATAAAATAGACTGTTTTAGATTAGGAGGAAAAACATGCTTGCCCCAGCCCTTGAGCTAGAGTGGAAATTCTAATCAGTAGTCATGTTCCTGAGAGAAGAAGCAGGAGCAGTTAACACAAGCTGCAACTCTGCTGACAATTGTTTCCAATGGAATTACTCAATACAGTGGCCTCTTGGAGATGTAGTCTTTTGCCCATGTTAGCATCTGTCCAGGATAGTGGCCCCCACATATCCGTATCAATACCTTGGGCTTTCATGACTGGCATTCTGAGCTTCTCCTCTGAGCTAGAGCCGTCCACCCTTCCACTAGTGAACTCTAGCATGCAAGGGAGCACAGGGCTGTTTTAAACCCCTCAGATGTGGAGCAGTCAAAGTTCCACTTTGGGGGGAGGGGAAGGGGTTGCACCTATTGAGACCTGGGAACAGGTGTGTGCAAGCCAAATTCTACTGCAGGGCTGAGCACGTAAAACTGAATGAGAGGGCACCAGGCACTGGCCAGTCCAGCAGAGATCTTGGTGTGACAACTGGTACGTCGGCCTGTAGAAGTTGGTAGCACTGTCCTAGGGACAGGACTGAGAGGCGATGGGTAGGACTTTACAAGCTATACAAGCTGAGGGCCTGGACCAACTTGGCGTAGGTCCATTGGAGTGAATGGTTCAAATCCTGAGCTGGTATGACATCAGTGGAGCTACACTGATTTATATGCTCAGACTAGTGCCTCTATAGAGCTAAACACATCACATCTAACAAATGTCAGACCCTAATTTCAAGTAAGGTCACTACCCACAATCCCACTGCTCTCACATTCAAAGGCCTGAACGAGTGTATTGTGTCCTAAAAGGTAAACACACTTTAGGAGCAAATTCCTGAAACCCTCCTCCAGGCATTCATATCTAGGGGTAGGGTAGGAATGGGGACTGATTTTCAAAAGGACAATGGAGAACCAAGAACTAGCAGGACACAGAGTGAATTCTGCAAACTCAGATGGCATTTAAGCAACTTTGTGACATGCTCTATTGTAAAAGAGAAAAGTCAATGTAAAAGGATGTCCTGTCTTTAAGAACCAAACAAATGAAACAAGGCTTGAAGCCAAGGGAGAAGGTGAGGGCTCCCTTCGGCCAAGCCCTAAGGTAACTCTAAAGTCTGGTTCCCTTCAGTGAGTTGTGGAGAGGAGAGGGCCCAGGTCTCACACCCCAGCTGGGTAGAGCACATCCCCGCTCACATACAGTGTCCTGGGAGAGAATCAAGGAATTCCTCACAGCTGGCCTGGCCCTGCACATCCTTGCCCTCAACAGGGGCAACTGTGGGTTCTCCTCTAGCCAGATGGAGAGTAGGTTAACCCCCTTCCCTGCCAACCATTGCACTGGGTCTACATACCTGGTCACAATCCCGCTTCTGGTCCTGTGAGACATACAGTCCCAGGCTATAGTTCCTGGTTTAAAGGTTTTTAGCCTCTTTCTCTATCATGTCCTGATTTCCTGTTCAGTTTGTAACTGCAATGACCAGAGATCCCCCAGCATCAGCAGGAGGTGGCATCTATAGCACATTTTGGGGACCGTGCAAAACCTCTCCTGGGCAGGTGCTCGCATCACCTGCATGAGAAGGAACTTGTTATTTCTTCAGCACAGCAGGAGGAGGGGGCCCTTTCACTGTCCTGAGGACAGATGTAGGAGAAGCCGCTTGACATGGAGATAAATGCTCAAGCAAGCTGCATATTCTGATTTAAGCACAGTCTTCACAAGGGCCCGGAGAGATCACTGGAAGGGCAAGAGTGGGGACTTTCTCACTGGCAGACATGCTCATCCAGAGAGCTGTACATGGGAAGCTATTTCAGCCAGCTTACACAGAAGCCCAGCCTGGGGTATGACAGTTAATTTAAACATGTGTTGGGGCGGGAGAGGAGTGCTAGAAAAGGACCTCAACATATTTTTAGGGTTTCGGCAGAGCTTTTAGAGTCTCTTAGAAAAAATAAAACCCTAGAAATTTAGCAAACACTGATGCATCGCATAACCTTAGCTGACCCAGGAGCAGACTAGGGACCAAACTGACACAGAGTCACAGTTCAGAGCCTAGTTCTGCCTTACCTACTGCAGCTTATTTCCCCTTCCATGTTGACTCAGTGATGCAGGGGGGGAAGGCTTCTCCCACTCCCCATCCCTGTTCACTCACTCCCCACTCACCTACATGGGAAGGGGAATTGTAACCTCCTTACATTCTTGTGTTTCAACCCTATGGAGGCAGTTCTTCCACCATGCACAGATTGGAAATGTGGGAGCCCAGCTGGAGTAGAGTATATGCCCCCAACTGCCCTGTATGAATGTGTTGGCTGGGCAAACCAGAATCTCACTCACACTGAGACTCACGTGGTATTTCTAATATATCTGGTATACTCACATGGTATCTAATCATTGCTTCCTCCTGCCCACTCCCTGCTCTAAACTTCACCTTCAGCTGATGGCCGAACTAACCCCTTTCAGGGGCAGTACATGGGGACATCTAGGTCTGCCAGGAGTGGAGGGATAAGGGAGGCACTACGGTAATACAAATAACATGACGTTAGCAGCTACACACTACATGGGGGTGCAGGAGAGGCACTGGACCTCACTCCTGATTTACACCTACATAATTCAGTGTATTTTCACCTGAATCACACCTGTGTGAGAAGAATCAGATCTTTTATTGACAATGTATTTCCCAAAGGAAGTTCAGCTTAGCACAGTTCCTGCATTTAGTTCCTGCCAAGGTGCTTGCTTTGTGCCCTAACTTCTCTGGTACCTGGCTTGGATGAGCTGCAAACCAGCATGACTCCATGGTTCAACTGGGACCAGTAGTAATCAGATTTGCTTAGGCCCCCAGCCCTTTTGCTCTGACCAGTGTGCCCAGCACGACAGCCAATAATTCACTTTGGTTATCATGTTGGATTGGGGATTTTGCAAACGTGGAGCCAGGATGCTGTTTGGTCTGGTTCTCTCCTGCAGGCAGAATGGGCATCTGCTGAGATCACCAGAACATAAGGGAGAGCAGACATGCAGTGTCTGCTTACAGAGAGTGGATCTGGTAACCATGGCATTTAACAAGGTCAGCAAAACTCCCAGAACCAGCCCTGGATCCATAAACATGTGCAGCAGGTCTGGGAAATCAGCACAATAGAACTCAACAGAAAAAGGCCATTGAACAACATGCCAAGGCCAATATTCCAACCACAGGCCCCAGTTGCCCCTGTACTGTTGCAGAGACAGAGATGAACGGGATTCTATGAAATATTCTAGGGCTGTTAGGGGCCAGTTTGGACACTGGCATTGGTTAAGCTGCCCCAGTATGTACCCAGCTACCCACAGCCCTTATGGACATTGTGGAGCACAGCCCAGGTGCAGGACTGTCCTGGTCACACCCCAGCCCACCCTGGCATACCCCTTGTACCAGGGGCTTTTGCAGAGCTCACAGATCCAGCTATGTGGTTCCTGCAGAGGGGCTCTTGTTCTCTGGGGAACCTGTGCAGCTTCTATGCACCTGTTTGCATGGGCTATGGCTGGTGCTAAGAGACCACAGGGCAACTGTGAATCGAGCCCCAGATGCAGCAGGATAGAGGGACAGTATTCTCACAGTGCGTGTATGTGTGTGTGTCTGTCTGTCTGTCTCTCTCTACACCTCCACCAATCCGCTTTATGTCACGTTAATGGAAGTTTCCTTGAGAAAGACCTGAATGAAAACTAAAGACCACAGTATTCGGCCCCCAAATTTGCTGTGACCAAACATTGTTGCACTCTGTTGACCACTTCCTGATTTGCACACAAATCAGTTGGGTGGTTGCAGCCCATTTCCTCACTAATAGGAGTTCACAGCACTAAAAAGCTCTGCTGGAATCGACACCAGCGGCTGACTGTCTCAGCTGAGAGCCCAAGGACTGCAGGGTTGTGTGGTATAGCCTTTTATTTAATTTAAAGTGAATTTTGTAATGTGGTATTACACTCTGGTTGCTAGAGGATCAAGCTTAATGAACAATAAGCTAAGATCATTGGTTATAGTGGCAACATACCTCAGCACTAAAGAGGGGCAGTGTGGCCTACTAGATGTGCCAGTCCAGTCGCATGCCCTATGTCCCCATTGGTAAAATTGGGATAATGATACTACTCTCCTTTGTGAAGTGCTTGGAGACCTTCAGGGTAGATGGCTCCTTTGGAACAGAGCAGACACACTGATGGCAATCAGCACAGGAGAAGCTTGCACTGGCACTGGCACTGCTCTGTCTGTTCTATAGGTGCAGAAATGCCACCTCTAGAGCTGTGGGTCAGGCACCTTCCACCAGCAGCAAACACTAGAGTTGAGATTTCTTCCCGACCTCCTTCAGAATTTGTTTTATTCTAGCTCAGGAACTCCAGGGATGTCAGAAAACCTTTCCAAAAGATGCATCAATATTTTCTTTGGTAAGAGTCTGTGTAACGTGGTAGCCAGCTGAGTTCCATATCCAGCAAATCTCCCCTTCTTTCCCTGGCCCTTTATAGCTCTTTGGTATCAGGCTTCTCAGCCTTAGGCTCTGAATTCATTAAACCCCATTAGAGGATTTGCTTGCGTCCCCCTCTAACTGAGCCCTTGTTTATACCACTCCAAATGCCAGACTCCTAAGAATGGGCCAGTAAAGAGGAGGTGGGGGTACAGGATATCACCCAGTGATACCTTCAGGATATTATCTGGGGTTACTGAAATGTGAGGGAAGAAACTGTATCCGCAATCTCCCCTTTCAGAGGGAGAAGTATCCATGTAGCCCTGGGATGAGCTGGTCACTGGAACACCAAGCCAAACAGCTAGGCCTACATGAATAGTTCAAGCTGAAATTTGGGCCTGTCAGGCCTGCTCACATTAGAGCCTGTCATGCCTAGCCCAGACTTATTGCTCGGTTTAGCAGTCACAGGCATTACTACACTATATTGAGACAGCCTTGTGCGGAAAGACAGGGCTTTTAAGCTGAATTTTCACAAGAGCTCAGCTCCCACTTAGGCACCTAAATGAAATGACCAGATTTTTAAAGAAGCTCAGCCCCCAGCAGCTTCCAGTCAGAACAGCCATGCAGGGTCAGACCAATGGTCCATCCAGCCTGGTATCCTGTCTTCCAAGAGTGGCTGATGCCAGATGCTTCAGATGGAATGAACCAAACAATTTATCTAGTTCAAGCTTCCAGCAGTCACAGCTTTAGGGACAACCAGAGCATGGGTGTCCTTGACCATCTTGGCAAATAACCACTGATGAACCTATCCTCTATGAACTTATTCAAGTCTTTTGAACCCAGTTATACTTTTGGCCTTCACAACATCCCCGGCAAAGAGTTCCAGGGGTTGACCGTGTGTTGTGTGAAGAAGTGCTTCCTTTTGTTGGTGTTAAACCTGCCGCCTATTAATTTCATTGGATGACTCCTGGTTGCTGTGTTATGGGAAGGAGTAAATAACACTTCCATATTAACCTTCTTCACACCATTCGTGGTTCTACAGATCTCTATCACATCCCTTCCTTAGTCATCTCTTCTAATCTGGCCACTAGCGCAAGAAACACCAAACTAATCTAGGATTGGATTCCTTCCGATGAGTAAGGCAGCAGGGCCTCATTCTATACCCTAGGTTTACAATGGAGCAGAGCTCCTTCTCTCAGTCAAAAGATGATGCAAGTGAGAAACTCTGTTATCTAACTAGTGCTCAGCAGACACTTGAGTTATGCACCTCAGATGACAGGCCACTATAGGTATATCTACACTGCAGTTAGACACCTGAAGCTCACGCGTGCCAAGTGACTTGGGCTTGCAGGGCTCAGGCTAAGGGGATGTTTAACTGTGGTGTAGACATACACCTAGGACATGTGCCCTCTGGCATAAGGTAACTCCACTGAATGCCACTGAGTTGCACCCAGGGCTGCAATTTAGGGCAGTGTGCTAATTTCACCCAATTTAATTGGCCATGCAGCGGCTGAGGGCAGCTCAGGGGTTTAAGACCATGCCACTTTGGGCCTGATTCTGCTCTCATTTATGCCCCTTTTATACCAGGTAACTCCCTTGTGTGGCTCCTGATTTACACAGCTGTGAGCTTGCAAAGAATCAGGCCCACCGTTTCCCTCTGTTGAACCATGACAGTGAATAGGACCCTTTTAAAACAGGTGGTGAACGGATCCAGCCTGCCTGAAATGGGAGAAGAATTTGAAATTGGACTTCCATGCCTCTTTGAAATGGCCACTGGGCAAAGGATGGGGGGGAGAACACAGTCATTTTCTGTGCCCGCCTGTAATGGATTCTGACTATGTCCCAGCTCTCAGTGACCACCACAGCCCTGTTAAGTCAGACTGGAAGTAATCTGAAAAGAGTGTGGCAAGAAGAGAGTTTGCCTAGCAGCAGATGTCGCTAGTCCCCAGTGAGCCTGGCCTTCACTAGAAAGCAGCCAAGAAGAGTCTCTTTGCCTCTCTGATAAACACACACCAGGGCTAAGTAGAGACCTTACACTGTGGAGAGGTGTAAATTGGCACCTATTAGCACTCCTAGAAATATCTCCAACTTGTTTGACATAATGAGGTGATTAAATCAGTAGAGGACTCCTGCCTGTTGAAGCCAGTAGGACATCAAGATGTAAATTACATCTCAAACCTCAGCACAATTAGGAAAAGGACAGAAGGGCGAGGGGGAAGAGAAGAGACAGACATGCTAACTTCTAATTTCAGCAATTGCTGTAAACTCTCTGCAGCCACTAGGGGAGCAGTGCTGGAGCTAACATTCAAATTATATTGATCCACTCCTGCCTGGTTTACTAACATTGTCTGGTCAATGGGATTTGCCCCATTGTTCATTTACAATGCCATAGAGGTGCTTGGTACTCCACTAACACAGTGTCACAGAAGATACAGTCCCTGCCCTTACTATCAAAACCAGGCAATACCTGGTACTTTCCTGCAAGCACTGTCTATTATTAAAGCTCAATCCTTCACTCAGTGAAGTCAGTGACAAAACTCCTGCTGACTTCAATAGAGCATTGTCTCGTTTCTTAATAAATGAGCTTTTGCGGTGAGTTTGGTTTTCCCTCCTCACATACTGGAAGTCTGCAGGAAAGGATCTGAATGATCTCTAGGCTTAGAAACAAATTAATGGCCTGATCCTTTGCAGGAATCCCAATGACTTCAGTAGAACTCTGAGTGAACCCTTTGCCAGGTTGGGGTCCAGCCTGCTGAAAAGCAGTTTCTGCAGAGCCTTTGTTCTGTCTGCATCATTAAAAAAAAAAAAAAAAGTCTCTTAAAACACAAAAGAAAGTCAGCAATGATGCTTTGTCCCCGAGAGCTTTTTCAGGAGCGGAGTTCGAATGGCAAGGGGCAGAGATTTTTTTGACGACCAATAGTAATAGCACCGGAGGATGAAATCTGTGCCAACCTAGCCAGGAAACATTTTGTTCTTCAAGATGCATTAAGACTGCTCTGCCTTTGGAAATGGCAGTTTAAAAATATTTTCCAGGCAACAATTCCCATTGAGTGTACCCAGCCCTTATAAGGACCTCATCAAATCCTCCTCTCTGCAAATATCCCTACCATAAGGGCTTTCTTCCTCTGTCATCCCCCACTGCATTCCCATAAATACCCCCAGTTTGTTCACTAGGCTATTAAGATAATAGAGAAATGGCTCAATAGGCAGGAGTATCTTCCACTCGCAGGTCTCTGGTAATCTGACTCATTGCTCACAGCCTATTTCCTTGGATATGGCTCCCTGTCCAGTTCAAGTAGCCATAAAACAACCTGCCATAATATAGGACATTAGAGCTGTGTCAATTAGTTGTGATTAGTTAATCAAATCACATGGCATTGTTTCCATGCCTAGATTGGCTGAGCATGCAATCCCTTCTGGCATGAATACTCAGGCATCCACCTTTGAAATGTGCTTTCTACTGGCACAGTGTCAGTAGAATTCAAATGCACAACTGCTGGTGTGTGAAGGAAGCACAAACAGGAGATGGTTCTGGCAGAAACAAAATGGATCTAGATTGTTAAACCAATAGTCATGGAAATTTACAGTATTCTCCCAGCTCATCTGGAGCAGCATTGGGCTACTAACTCAGATGGTAATCATCATAGCACAATTGTCTTCAGTAAAGGCATGCTGATTTACATCAGCTGAGAATCTGGGCCACTGTCTCCATTCCCCAACTCATTACAGAAGGTAGTCTATTTGGCACATTGCTAATGCATGTTAAATAGAGAGATGTAACCTTTCTGAGGGTCATCTTTGCCTGGTTCCCTCTCCAATTCCTGCCATGCAAATTAATGAACTATAACACCATTTAAGTCACTTGGAAATCATTAGCACAGGAGTTAATGAAGGGCTTGATAACTAACAGCCTCTGGAGGCACTTTTAGGCATTGGGTCTGCCTGCCTAGCCTTATTCTTCAGGGACAGATCATCCTCCTATAACCCATGTGTCACTTCCCTGAACTCTGGAGATACCACTGGGCTTGGTCACTTTTGTAAAATGATTTTTGCTCATTTATCTCCATTCTGCCTTCCCAAGAAGCTATTTGTGTATGCACACTTCGGCCAAATTTATCATCACTATAAAATGGTCATCTGTTCTAGTGTGTGACCTCGACAAGCACCCCACTGTGATGTTTTAGAGGCCTTTGTCTGTTTCTATGGCAACAGAAAAAGACCAGCACTTCAACAGGCTAGGGGAGAAATCCTGAGCGGATGGGCTGACTCACAGGATTCTTGTGACTTCCCTTTATGTTTGTGAGGACATGAAGAGTCCAAAAGAAAGAGAAAGATGCAGAACAATGGAACATACTAGAATAGAGGGATCCTTCCGATTTCAGTGTCTCTCATCCAGCAAGGACCAACCACATGCTGAACATCTGTTAGTGCAGCATTCTCCTCAGAGATATTGAAAGGAAAAGGGTCTATTGATGCTGCTATCATAGACAGAACGTGTGGTTCTCTCTACCTCTCAAACTAACACAGCCTGTCACCACACAGGCACTCCCTAAGATCAGGATCGGACTGGCAGTAACAAAATGAATCAATAAACACGCTACGGTTGGCTTTGATTTTATACATACACACACACATGCCCCAACTCGTTCGATTTTGGTAGAAGGAACAGGCTAAATGTCAGTCAAGAACCATGCAGGCAACTGTGAGGACACAATCACATTTGAAACACACAGAAACTTTGTGTGGAATTGAAACTGAAAGTTGTCCTGGCGCTGCAAACCCTGGGCCTGCTTTTCAGAACTGGGCTGCATGTTGGGCCTGAGCAGCCACAAAATTCTGACCACAAATGTCATGGTGGGAGCTGCTAAGTGTTGGGCTCTTTTGAAAGTCTAGCACAGACTGAGCCTGTTGGGCACTTGAAAAACTGGGTCTGTGTGTATAGTATTAGACTGTGAGCTCTAATGGGGCAGGCACCATCATTGTCCTGTGTTTGTGCAGCGCCTAGCACAATAGGGTGCTGGTCGTGATTGGAGGTCCTAGGCACTACCACAATAATTTGTCTGTTCACGCTTTTATAGCAGTCTGCACAGATTAGAATCTGAACGTTCATTCCCAAGGTGATTGTCAGGTTGTTCGCAACTCTGAACAAAATTTTGTTCCCTCAAAAGTTTACAGCTGAGCACTGATTTAATACAGCTTTTAAACTTCACTATGCAGAAGAAATATGCTGCTTTCTCTCCTTTTTTCCCCCCACTAGTTTATGTTTAACAGTACTGTACTTGCTTTTGGGGGGGTGGTCCTCTACTGCTGCCCGATTGCGGTACTTCAACCACAAACCTCATTTGGAACCAAGTCAGTCAGCTCATAATTCTGAGGTTCTATTTTATCTATTTTTCCATATTTGTTATTTGGACTCAGCTCCACAATGGTAGCTTAGGCACCTGAACCCCAGGCTTAGGCTCCACTGCAATCTACAAAACACTCACCGATGTCTGCAGGCATCTAAACTCACTTGGTGCCTAAATTTCCAGGCTAAAAGTTCCCTCAGCTCCGAAGTTTCTGCCTCTCAATAAGAGCACTGCCGCCTCCCCTTAGGTGTCCAAATGCCCATTACGGGACCTGGCTGGAGAGCAGAGCCAAGGAAGAACCAGCAAGATGCAGACAGTGTCCAGAGGACACTTCTTCCTCTCCCTCAAATCAGGCAGAGGTGGAAATTGAACCTGGGTCTTACACATCCCAGGTGAGGCTCTAATCACTGGGCTGAAAGTTTTAAGGTGAGTGTTGGCACTACCTGTAACACTGCACTTCATATTCTTTGTAAAAATAGTTATAGGACTATGGCATAACTAAGATATGTTTTATGCAAGATAGGTCATTGGAAAGGTTATGATTTACTGAATGCGATTATCCAATTTGTATGTATGCATGTATCATTTCTGTATCTGAAGTTAGGAATATTGACTATGTAACAAATACCACTGTGTGTACACTTGGGGAACACCCACCAGACAGTACACAATAAGCCTGAGTGGGCCATTAGGAAAGACAATGGGTCTTTGAAGGTGCTGATCTCTCATCTTCCTGGATTTCCTTCTTGTGGATGTTACAAATAAACCTTGTTTTGTAGTCGCTTTAACACCGCAAGGGCATGTGATGTCACTTGGTACAGAGTACCACCTTGGACACTGCTGGTATTTTTCCACTGGAAACAAAGGATTCCCGTCTTATGTATATCATATTTAAGGCTGGGAAGTGAGTTAATCAGGGCTCTTCTCCATTGCCCCCACCCCTGCCCAAGAAGGAAGACTGCTAAAAACACCTGAAGAAACAAAGGAACTAAGCTGGGGAAAGGCAAGGGCTGAGTCCAGGTTGAGATAGGGGTCTATCCTCTAAAGAGAAATAATGGGAAAGTCTGAGCTGCAGAAACTCTGCAACCTGCCTAAAACAACATTTAGGGTGAGAAATTACTATTTGTAACCTGTTTCTTTAGCGTATTAAGTTTAGTTTGCATATTGTGTTTTATTTGCTCAGTAATCTGCTTTATTCTGTTTGCTATCCCTTATAATCACTTCAAATTTACTTTTTGTAGTTAAACTTGTCTTTGTTTTCTATAAACCAGTTTGTACAATTCATATCTGGAGGGGACAAAAAGCTGTGCATATCCCTCTTCTTATTGAGGGAGGGGGTGATTTTTATGAGCTTGCGCTGTACAGATTGCTATACAATATAATTTTGGGTTTACACCCCAGAGGAGGTATGCATGTGAGTGCTGGGTAAATCCCTGAGCTGAATCCTCCCATATAGAGCTGATTTCAGTCTGTGACAGCAGCTGGGTGTGGCCTTACCTGCTTGCATGTGCTAAAGAAAGCTTGAGGGCATGGCACGGCATGGCACAGCGAGGATAGGATGAGGAAGCCCAGGCTAATGGAACAAGTGGGCTCAGTGCAACCCCAGTATATCATGTGGCATCCCGAACAGGAGGGGGTCCAACCTGTCACACTACCATACACAAAATGTTTGGAGAAGGGACTGAGGCAGCTGTTTCACTCATGCTCACAAAAAACAAACAATTTAAGCGTTTAAGCCACCTGACTCCAGGCAACTGGTTCCCATTTGCAGATCACTAGCAAGGATAGGCACTGAACTACTTCAGAGAGCTGGGGCTAAGCACACATTCCTCTCCTCAGTGTTTCCCATTGGCTAAATTAGGTGTCTGTCTGTCTAGCATGCTGGCTTTCGTGGATTGCATTCTAAGGCACTTACCCCTCCCCAGGCATTTTATAGGGACCTTAGGTTCCTAACTCAGGTTGTATGGCTCACCCGGTTCTTCCTGTGATTTTCTAGGTGCCCAAAAGTTATGACACTGAGCATCACCATGCCTAACACCCAAGTCCCTTTGTGGATTCTGGCCTTGATTATAATTGCACAAAACTTCCACTGAGGGTAGGAATGCGGAGAATAAACCACTGTTCCTGCCCTCAAAGAGCTTGCCTCTCAAAATTTTGAGATGCACCAGGTAGGTTTAAGAAGCTGCAGGACAGCAGTGGGGAGAGAGGGGAAAGATTCTGCAGTAAGTGCATGCACAACTGGATAGTGCAAATCACTGAATGGATTCTTTTTATATTGTGTATAAAACCAGCTGCCTTCAACTGACACCCAATCTGGCCATCATTGGGTGGCTGGTTCCCTGCAGCTATCATAGCAGACCTGGGGCTAGAAGAGGGATTTGAAGGAGAAAAATGTTTTGGATAAGTTTGTGTATGGTATTCTATGTGGAAGGGGAAGCCTGAAAGAAATCGTGGATGTATTTGTGGGAGATGCAGACCATTGCTTCTGTTTCTCTGTATGAGAGAGCAGCTGTTTCTCTCTGTATATGCATCTATGAGTGCTGCTACATGCATTGTACGTACACTGTATAGACAATACATGGGTGTATGTAGACCTGGAAGCCTGTATGTTCAGTATCTCTTGCTGCACTACTCTTTAGGACTTTGCCACCCTATCTGCTCAAACAATATTTTCCTCAGCCTCTCTCGATCAGCTTGGTTCACAAAAACAAATTGGCTTTTTCTGTCCAGTTCATGCATTGTAAGAAACGCCAGCCAAGGAAATAGATTGTGACCCTGTACATCACTGAGAAGCAGCTGCATTTTCAGTGATTACCAGGTCCATGCATGGTTGCAAGTGGCTACAACAAAGTGTAACAGACACCAGAAGTACTTTTTCCTTAGGGGCCAGTTCCTAGGATGTGCAGAGCTTGGCTTGATGGAAGGCAGTTCAGACTCTTTACTGAGCCGGTTAGTGAATAAGAGAATGCGCAGTGATCTCCAGTGGTGGGCGAAGGGGTCTCATGGTGGAGAGATGGCTTGCCTCATGTGGGTAGTTTTCATAGGATGGTTGGTGCACTGCATAAAGCATGCATTGGGACACTGGAATTTGCATTAGAGGGGGTGATAGTAGCACAAGAAACAGGAGACAATGCACATGGGGTATGAATTTCACAAGGGATGAGTATGCATGAAAGCTTGGTAACTTTAAATGAGGAGAGCATGCATGGCAGAGGGGAATCATCATGGATTGTGCATTGGGGCAGATAAATCAAGATGGAAGGCTCACTAAGGGATGCAAGTAGCAGATGTCTTAGAAATAGGGACATGTGCTTGGGGATCAAGCTGTCCCAAAGAGGGGAGAATGTGTGTGAGTGGCTGGTTTTCTGAGGGAATTTATGCAAGGCGACAGGGCTGTCCTGGGACTCTGCATAGTGTGTGGAGTACAGGAGTCTAATGACAGGGGTATGGAGGAGCTCATCTGGAACCAGCAGGTCTCATTTCCAGACCACAAGGAATCAATCAAACTCTTGGTCACTTCCTATGCCTGTTGTGCTGTATTAGAGCCCTGTGAGTTTGTTTTTTTTTTTAACCCCACTCCTGGCCTGCCCTGCAATACCCACTCCCACTTGCTCCTGCATTGTTTTCTTGCATTTTTATCCTGCTCCCACCTACAAAAACCTTAGGTCCCACAAATCCTGCAAGAAAGATAGATTCACCATCCTACTTTGACTTTTTAAAATGTATTGTATATAAACGGAGCTCAGACATTTTACCATGAAAATAATTTAAGCAAGATTTGTTTTATGTAAAAAAATATTCACTGTTACAATAAGCATCAAATCTTTCAACCCTCACTTAAAGTATTAAATACCTTTTAACTAAGGTCTTGCTTTACCTTGCTGAAATTCTATTTATGACCAGCTGAAAAGAGATTTAGTGTTTCCCTGCAAGGTACTGCAGCTTGTTTATGCGGGAAGGATTGGGTGGACAAAGTATATCTTACCTGCTCCTGCTATTATGGCAGCGGGTCCTGTGGGACCTGCAGGATCCCAGTCCCACTACAGGGCGCTACCCTGTATTGTAACCATCAGTTATGTTACTAAGGGTATGGCTGTACTTGAAATTTCAAAGCACTGCCGCGGCAGTGCTTTGAAGTGTGAGTGTGATTGGAGTGCCAGTGCTGGGAGAGAGCTCTCCCAGCGCTGCACATAAACCACATCCTCTACGGCTGTAGCTTGCAGCACTGCGAGCCGCGCTCCCAGCACTGCGGCACTGATTACACTGAGGCTTTACAGCGCTGTATCTTGCAGCGCTCAGGGCGGTGTTTTTTCACACCCCTGACCGTGAAAGTTGCAGCGCTGTAAAGTGCCAGTGTACCCATACTTGTAGTGTCACTCAAGCCTTTCCACCAATCTTACCTTAAGTCTGGCAGCAGTTCCATCCCCCAGTGTTCTGCTGGGATCTTGCAGCAGAACAAGTCCCTTCCTATCTTTCATAATGCTAGATTCCAGGGCCAGAAGGGACCATTGTAACCATCTAGTCCAAGCTCCTGGATAACATAGGGCTTTCCTTAATTCCTGTCTGAATTAGAGCATACATCTTTTAGAAGAACATCCCATCTTGATTTAAAACTGGTCAGTGATGGAGAATCCACCATAATCCTTGGTAAATTGTTCTAATGGTTAGTTACCCCCACTGTTAAACATAGGTTCAGACTCTAGGACTGGATGGGACCTCGAGAGGTCATGGAGTCCAGTCCCCTGCCCTCATGGCAGGACCAAATACTGTCTAGACCATCCCTGATAGACATTTATCTAACCTACTCTTAAAAATCTCCAGAGATGGAGATTCCACAATCTCCCTAGGCAATTTATTCCAGTGTTTANTCCCCTGCCCTCATGGCAGGACCAAATACTGTCTAGACCATCCCTGATAGACATTTATCTAACCTACTCTTAAAAATCTCCAGAGATGGAGATTCCACAAGCTCCCTAGGCAGTTTATTCCAGTGTTTAACCACCCTGGAATAAATTGCCTAGGGAGGTTGTGGAATCTCCATGTGCATCTTATTTCTAGCTTGAATTTGTCTAATTTCAACTTTCAGACACTTGATCTTTTTATAATGTTTGCTAGCCTGAAGAGCCCTCTATTAATTTCTATTCCCCCATGTAGGTACTTTAGTCTGATTAAATAGCCCCATAACCTTCTCTTTGTTAAGATAAACAGCTAGAGTTCTGTGAGTCACTGTGTGGCACATTTCCAATCCCTTTAATTGTTCTAGTGGCTCTTTTCTGAGCCCTCTCCAGTTTATCAACACCACAATTGGACAATAGTTTGGTAGCAGTCATCCCAGTGCTAAACACAGAGGTAATATAACCTCTATTCCTTTGTCCATTCCTTTTGGCCACTCTGGGATCTCATGTTCAGGTGATATTCCACCCTGACCCCCATGTCATTTCAGTCACTATTTCCCAGGATGGAGTCCTCCCCTGCAAGTATGGCCTCCATTCTTTGTTACCAGAGGTATACATTCAACTGTGTTAAAATGCATATTGTTTGCTTGCACCCAGTTTACCAAGAAAGCCAGATTGCTCTGTATTAATGACCTGCCCTCTTCATTATTTACCACTCTCCCAAATTTTGTCTCATCTGCAAACTTCATCAGTAATGATTTTATGTTTTCTGCCAGACCATTGCTAAAGGTGTGAAGTAGCACAAGACCAGGATTGGAACTGATCCCTGCAGGACCCACTGGAAACCCCCATGTGATAATTCCCCATTTACAACTACATTGGGGAATGGATACATTGTAGTTGTTAATCCATTTAATGTGGGTCATGTTGATTTTATCATTCTAGTTTCTTAGTGAAAATGTTGTGCAGTAACGACTTCTGTAAGACACTTATTTTCCATAAACCGATGTTCAGTGGCATTGTGTTATTTTCTTTTGGTTCTTTACTAATCAGTTCCTGTATCAGCTGTTCCATCATTTTGCCCAGGATCCATGTCAGACTGACAGGCCTGTAATTACCCAGGTCAACCTGTTCATCCTTTTAAAACAATGGCAGATCATTTCATCTGGGGAAAGGCTGTGAGATTCAGCTGCTTGCTTTTAAAATAATCAGCATTACTTTATTTTTCCATTCATGACACTCTCTGCATTTCCTTTCTCCCCAGCAGGGAAGGAATAAGGGTTGGATTCCATTTTTTTATTCCTGCAGATGATTGACTAAGTTCTTGCACAATCCTCAGGGCAGTGCTGTACAGTTCCAGGTTAGAAGATTCACTGGGGATGTTTCCACAGCCTTAAGTAGGGAAAAGAGCCCATGAAAGTCAGTGCAGGTAACAGACCTGGCCCTGGAAGAGATGAGAATCCACCTGCTGAGAGGGGTTTTGGGAGATTACAGGAAAGGACATTAGAGGAACCAAATGAGAGACAGTCCAGCCACTTTACCAGCTATGATAAAGTTGCAAGCAAAAGTCACACCACAAACCCAGGAGAGAGAAAAACCAATAAAGGCTGTGAGAAAGGTGCCAGAAAGAACTCAACGGTAATGCAAATTCAGAGTGCATGAGAGAGACCTTGTAAGGTCACAGCAATAGGTTGATCAGATGCAGAGTTACCTTGCAGAGATCCTACTGTGAGCATGTGTACGGTTTTCTGAAAACGTTCAGTTTGGGGGACAGAGCTGAGCTATAGAGAGTTATTGCTTCCTGAGAGTCTAGAGCAGTGGTTGTCAGCCTCTTTCCATTTGCAGAGCCTTAAATTTCAAGTAGAAGTGCAGATTCCTTTGAAATGGATCCACAGATGACAGGTTGTAAACAGGGGCAGCTCTAGACATTTTGCCGCCCCAGCACGGCATCATGCCACGGGGGCGCTCTGCCGCTCACCGGTCCCACGGCGCCGGTGGACCTCCCTGGCAGAGCACCCCCCGCAGCATGCCGCCCCAAGCACGCGCTTGTTGTGCTGGGGCCTGGAGCCGCCCCTAGTTGTAAACCAGTTCTAGAGGGACTGCTGCAGTAGCCAGCTCCCCATTGGGCTGACTTGATTTGAACTCTAGCTGTAAGAAGCCCTTTTTGCCTTCATTTAGTGAGACTTAAGTTAGGGCCCAGTCTTTCCCTTAGAAAAAACCTGTTCCCTTTGTTTAGTTGAACCTGATGCTGTGGGCTGTTTGTGCCCATCTGGCTTTAATGAAGACATCTGCTATTGTATTATGGACTCTACCTACAGTAGAAATCTCTGCTATTTCCTCCTCCTAGGGTACAATCATTGTTAGGTAGACCACTGAAGTGGTCTGTATCAAATCAGGTAATATGTATTTAAACAAAAATAAAGAGCAAGACCCCTACCCTGGAAAGCCCATAAGCCTGGCCTGCTAACAAATATCCTCATCTGGAGTGGAGCTTCATCTCTTCCCCCCGGAGTCTGTATTATGGGGCAAATTCAACTTTGACTGACGCCAGTGGAAATCTTGTCATTGTCTTCATTAGGAGTTAGATTAGGCCACTTATTAGATCAAACTAACTACTGTGCTTAGCTATGAAGTGCAGTTTCTAGGGCTGTGTACTGGAACTTTGTTTCAATTTGCATTTTTCATATGAATTTTTCCGTTTTAAATTTCAGTGCTTTTGCAACCTCTGGGATTGCTTCTCTTCTCACACCCACAGAAATTGGAAGTAACTCCAATGAAGTCAGGAGTTACACTGGTGAGAACAGAATCAGGCCACTCTGCTTTGTTTTGACTTTGAGCAAACAAACAAACCCTCATGCTGCAAACAAAACACAGCAGAAGTCTCAAGTTTCAGCCATGTCTTGAGACTCTGGCCCTTCACAAACTCATAACGTAACTCCGTTGCATGTCAATGGAGTTTCACAGTCAGATTGTCTAGGACTAAAGTAAAGTCTCCAGGGGGGCACAAGGAGGAGAGGGTGCACGAGAGAGTTTGGGCATACAGGGCATGTCTCCTCTGCAACTATCTGTACTGAGGTTGGACAAAAGTAGCTGCTGAACGGCAGCCAGGGGCAGTGCTTAGAAATGTAAAGCTTGAGAGCACAGAAATCAAAAGGCACCATGGTTTCCTAGTTAACAGTTTATACAAAACTCAAGCAAACACAGCCCAAAGGCCTGAAAACCTCAGGCAACCTTTATAGTCATCTAGGCAGAGTTTCCAGTGAGCAACAAGCTCACAGTGCAATTGGCTTCAAACTTCACAGCTCTATCAATTGGATATCAATCCCAACCTTGTCACTGCCCTCCAGATAGGTAGCAGATGGCAACCCCAACCAGCCTCTGGGGTATGTCTTCACTGCAAGTGAAGATGTGATTGTGGCATGGGTTGACATGCCCATGCTATAGTCCAGCTAGTGCAGATAACAGTAGCAAAGTCACAGCAGCATGGGCTTAATTGAAGGTTAGTACTCAGGCAGCAAGCTATGTATAAACCTAAGCAGCCATGACTTCACCATGACTACCCATGCCAGCTAGACTAATGCTCATATAGATATGCCTACCCATTCTACAATCACACCTTAGCTTTGCAGGAAAGGCATAACCTAGGGGTGATATCCCCCGGGGAGGGTGGGAAATATATCACTGCTACAGAATGTTCTTTTCCCCTTCTATTTTCTGAAACGAGCATGGAAGACTCTGTAACAAGGAAATAACAGTGGTGAAATATAGTTCTGTCATTACAGTTATTACTCTGCTCCATGCCACAGTATGGTTGGTAATGAGAAAACATTGATATGTCTCCTGTAAATGGGAAACTCTATGAAGGCACATTTTAGAAATACAGTGATGGATTGTGGCCTTGGATGCTTGTTATTTGTCCTAGCCCAGTGCTTTTTCTGCATCTTTGTAAGCGTGAATATGTGGCAATAGCCCCATACACCCTGGACACCTTCTGCCTCCTCATGTTCAGTGTGGTCACAGACCACCAAGCGCTTTAACTGTAGGGCTCCAGGGCAGACTGGATAGGAGGGGGGCCATTGTCTGCTTTGGTCACAGTTGACAGTTCTTTGCGCTTATCCAGCACCTTATGGACATGAATTAGAGTAACACCAACCTCAGAGGGGTGCTGTTATAGCCGTTCTACAGATGGAGAAACTGAGGCAGTAGCCTCACACAACCTGAGTTGATGGCAGAGCAGGGCCTAGATTAGAACCCAAGGATTCTGGTTTTCAGCCCCCTGCTCTAGCCAGCAGATAGATTTTCACTTATACCTTTACCCCACACTGACAGTGTCAACAGGCCTAGATTATAAACTCTTTGGGGCAGAAATAATCTTTGTACAGCACCTAGCACAAAGAGGTCCTGGGACATGACTGGGGCTCTGCAATGCTGCTGTAATTGATATAAAGTAGTTCACTGATTCCCACTTTTAAGACCCCTTCACACTGCCAGAATGACATACAGGGGCCTTAGTTTAAATGAGCACATGGACCCACTACCTGGTGAACTGGCTCCTTCAGTTGTCCAACCCTCTAATTATTGCCATGGGACCATAGGCACATAGGACCACCAACGAGCTCACTGGATTTTGGTGTCTCCTGTACATGTTGTCCTTTTTGACCCCTGCTACTACTATTCTCATCCACCTTCCAGTTCCTGGCTTGTGCAGTGCAGTCAGCTCTCCTAGCATCAGCCTGCTCTCTGAGCTCAAATGCTTCCCCCTGGACCCCTCCAGCGTCCCTGTCTGATCCATCAAGCAATTACAGGTTTGGTGTGAACACTGCCCATTCAGCATTTCTGAAGTGTCCCTATTAATGTATCCCTCACAGAGCCATGAGAAACCTCAGCTTTACACCTATGAAGAAAGCTCGAGTTGAACAAGCAGCTAGATCCCATGAGATGGGAACTTGCACACTTCCCGGGCTGAATTCAGCCCTAGTAGAGCTCCCATGAAGCCCGTGGGATTACATCTGCTATTTCAAGGCTGAATTTGTTCCTTTGTGTCCAAAGTATCTTCCCTCCCTAGTGCTTCTGCATTCATCATTGCTGAAGGCAGCAATTGTGTATAGTTGTGTGAAATATTCAGGGTGTCATTCAGGTAAAATTTCACAGTCCTTAAGGGGAGATGCAGCAAAATGCTTCAAGTTATCAGCTCTGTGGGTTGTTCTTTTGGACACAAAATAGCCCAGAAAAATGCAGTTGTATTTGCAGAATGAAAGTAACCATACAATCAATCTCACAGCTGCAGTATTCAGCACACAACCAAGCCCACCTCCTGATGGGGGAGGAAGTGCCAAAGCATGTAGAAGCCCACATGTAGCCCCTCACATGAGATTCCCAGGTCCTGTTTCAAGATGGATTGGCAATGCAATGGAAACAGATCCTCAGTGCTACCTTAGCTTTTCAATTGAGATTTCAGGGCTGTCATAGCTTTTCTACTCAGATCTGAACCTTAGAGTTCAGAAATAAGATGCTAGCATGAAGCCTCCAAGCTTAATTACCAGCTTAGATCTGATATCGCTGCCACCAGACAGGAATTTCAGTGCCTGCCTCACTCTGGTCTCCCCAAAACCTTCCCTGGGGGACCCCAAGACTCAGATGCCCTGAGTCTCACAACAAAGGGAAATAACCCACTTCCCTTCTCCCTCTTTACCTCCTCCCAGGCTTCCCCTCCCTGGGTTACCCTGGAAGATTACTGTACTTAAACTCCTTGAATTACAAAACAGAGAGGACAATTCACCTTCCCTCCTCCTCCTTTTCCCTCCCACCAATTCCCTGGTGAGCTGCCAGCTCAATCCCCTTGAGCCCCCACTAGGAAAAAATCCAACAGGTCTTAAAAAGAAAGCTTTATATAAAAAGAAAGAAAAAAAAGACATAAAAATGGTCTCTGTATCAAGATGACAATATACAGGGTTATTGGCTTAAAGAAACCATGAACAAACAGCCTTATTTAAAAAGAAATACAATTTAAAACATTCCAGCAACTACACACATGTAAATACAAAAAAAAAATAAGCCTATTGTTTTCTACCTTTGTACTCACAACTTGGAAACAGAAGATTAGAAAAGCCTGGAGATAGAGAGATCACTCAGAGCCGAGAAAGCACTAGAACAGAACAAAGAACACACCCAAAAACTTCCCTCCCTGAGCTTTGAAAAATCTGGTTTCCTGATTGGTCCTCTGGTCAGGTGTTTGGTTCCCTTTGTTAACCCTTTACAGGTAAAAGAAACATTAACCCGTAGCTATCTGTTTATGACAAGGGCACAGAGTCAGCATGGAAGTGAAAGATAGTGCTGCATTTGGTTTTGAACTTGGCAAATAGCCTTAAGTTTTAGGCTGGTCTGAGCCATAATCCTGGGTCCAAACATTCCTGAATGCACAAATGTCTGGAATCTAAATCCAAGTGTTGCAGCTTGGGCCCACCATTCTGCTCTCCTGATGACAAACTAACAGGCAGAGAAAGCAGCAGAGCAGAAATAATTGGTGGAGGGTGGTGGACATTGTCCAGATGAAAAGCTGCATGGCTTTAAAACTGGGATTTGCAAAGGGGGCCTGAGAGTTAGGTGCCTTATTCTCACTGGAACTCCATGGGAGCTGAGCATGCAACTCAGACACCCCTGAAAAAGCCTAGTCTAAAAACTGACTCAGTCCAATAAGAGAAGTGGAGATTCTTGGTAAAGCTAGTTGGGTTATTCAGACATCTGTTTTCTTCTGTTGGCAAATCCGCCATCAGACTTTGATTTTTGTCCTTGAGTTCACTATTCCTAATTATTCAAACAACTGATGAAACCACATTTTAGCCTGTGGGGTCAATACTAATTTCACTTTTCCTAGTTGCTGTTTTGTGGCAGGTGGTGGGTCACCTAAGTTACACACCATTTTCTTCTGCTCCCCCATTGAGCAACTATGTTTTTGAACAAGAGACTGATGAACAGTAAGCAGGGCCAGATTAATCTTTTGTGGGCCCCCACAGGGGCAATGGAGCATGGCCTGGGGAGATCAGTCCCTGGAGTGAGGGGCTGGGGAAGGGCATGGCAGGGCCCAGCCCAGCCCATTGCAAGGGCACTATTTACAAACTGGCAGTTGCCAGATGCAGAGGGCCTCACCCAGCCCTGTGATGCTAGCATGCCCCTTCCTCTCAGGGGTGGGCCCATACTGCACCACACTGCCAAATGGCCAGAGCCCTCCCCCCAACTTGCTATGCACTGCCCCCAGACCCTCCCACAAATACATAGCACCCTGTACAACACCTCCCCTGCCCAGCACCCCTCTATCCACAGCACCCCCAACTGCCCAGCACCCCACACAGAAACCCCATTCCCTAGTGCCCCAACACACCCCCACCCATTCCCTGCCCTCCTCACAGCCCAGCACTCCACCTCCCCCAGAGACCCACTCCCAGTCTCCTGGCCACACTCACTAGCCCTGCTGGGAAGGAACTGTGTCTGCAGGGCTGAGTCGGCAGCACAGCCATGGCTGGTCCCAGGGAGGGGAGGGGGAAAAAACAAAAACAAAAAAACCCCATCACTCCAGCCCCTCAGGAGTGACACCATCAGCCAGGCCAGGGCCTGCCCTGGCCAGGCTCTCTCAGGACCCACTTGACTAGAGGGGCCCAGCCAAGCCCCCCGCAACTGGTTAAGACTAGCTAGGCTTCTGCACCAGTCCCAGGTGGCTCAGCTCCAGGCAGACAGGTGGGGCCCAACAGATGGTGGAAAGCAGAGACTGTGGAGACTGGGGTCCAGCCAGGAGGCAGTGAGAAGCCCAAAGCCAACCAGCAGGCAGGCCGAGAGGAGCAAGTGATGGGTGAAGGGGGAAGCCAGCGGGCTGGCAGGGTCTCAGAGCACAGCGCAAGCGGAGCAGGCCTGGGCTCCTTCTGAGCATGGGCCTAGCTCTATGGCACCCCTGTCAACCTGGTACTGACAGCAAGGCAGAGGTGAAAGTAAGCCAGTGCGGTCCAGTATGGCATACCAGCAAGAGCCAGTATGCCATGCTGGACCGCATCGACTTCCATGGCAGGGATTGAGAGGGCTCAGAGCTCCCCGCGACTGCGGCAGCCCAGAGCTCTTTGAATCCCGGCCATGGCTCTGGCGGCCAGGCTGGAGCCAGGATTTAAAGGGCTCCGGACTTCCCTCAGCGGCAGGAGCTCTGGGCCCTTTAAATCTCTGCCTCAGCCCCGCAAAGCTTGGGGTTCCCCCTGGCAGCCAGAGCTCCAGCCCCTTTAATTTGCCTCTGAGCCCTGGGAGGGCTCCCAGCCACCTCTGCAGCTGGGAGCCCCTGGCTGATTTAAAAGCTCTGGGTCTCCCAGCCACAGCTGGTTCCCCAGGGCCTTTAAATCTTGAAAGGCCACGTCCCTTCCAGATGAGGCCATAGCCCACCAGGACTCTGGCAGTACTGGTAAGTCCTGTAAGTTACTTTCACCCCTCCAGCAAGGATCTTTATCTCCCCACCCCACACACACTCACATGGGATATTTGAACACAGACCAGCCATTCTCCAAACATCCATGAATAGAAAGTAAAGCAGCAGCTGTCATTAGGAAGCCATAGGAAAGTTTGCAAACATTGATTTGTAGCATTAACCTTGCTCTAGTGGGTCAGCAAAAATGCTGCTTGTGGATGAGCAATTGCTCTGGGGCCCTTTTATTTTTAAACCTGAAACTAATATCCCAGTACTTACTACTCCTATGGCCCTTTTTATCTGAGGTGCTCAACAGGCTGTCCAAGGGAACGCACAGTATCATGCCTTTTCCATGGGTTCACTCAAGGTCAAGTTGGTAGCAGAGCATGTATATGGCTATGTCCTAGGAGATCTGTCCTCATCTCATCCCCTGCCCTAGCCACCAGCCCATACTTTTACACATGACAGGAACAACTGGGGCTAACAACTCCCCAGGCACCCAGGTTACACAGAGGCTACAGTCTGCAGAGTTTCAGTGTTTGTTTAACTGTTTAAAGTAGGGATCTCAAGCTCAAATCACTATGAGAACTAGTACCAAGGGCCACATCACTGACACCTTTCCATATAAGGTACAAAAGCCTCCCCCCACCCCCAATAAGGTCCTGCCCGGTCTCTTCCCCTCCCCCATTCCAATCCCTTCCCCAAAGTCCTCACCCCAACTCCAAACCCTTCCCAAAATCCCCACCCATGCCCCCAACTCTTCTCAGCCTCTTTCCCTGAGCACATGGCTCCCTGCTCCTCCCCACTTCCTCCTGGAAAGTGCTAAGTGCCCCCCAAAAGCTGTTTGGCAGCAGGAAGTGCCTGGCAGAGGAGTGGGGACATGGTGTGCAGGCAGCAGGGCAAGGGGAAAGCAAGTTGAGGGAGCTTGGCAGCCACAAGAAATAACTCTGCAGCCCACATGCTTGAGACCCCTGCTTTAAAGCAACAAAGGTAAGAGGATCCCAGTCACAGGGTACACTCACTGCTCCTGGTGGTACTTCCTGCTGGCTGTCCTGGGGAGTAGCTACAACCAGGCATTGAACCCTCCCCTAGTGGTGTGTCTGCTATCATCCTCTTGCTCTGCAGACTTTTCTCATTCTGGGAACCACAGCCTCCCAGTCCTCTTCACAACTCAGCCCTCCAGCCAGGTCACCATATGCATTCCATCCCCCTTCCAGCAGTAGTATAAAAAAGTCTTTCCATGACAAACTGTCCCAAGCAGTCCACTGTCCTCTACCCAGCCTACATCCCCACTGGTGGCAGGGAAATCCAGACCTACCCTCTATTCCAAGTTCCTTCTGGCTTAGGGGTCCTGCAATCAGCAGCCAAGGCCTGCACTATCCTACCTTGCTGCTTTCCCCAGAGCCTTCGCCTAGCTGCCTTCCTCTCTGGGTTTACCAATTCCTTCCTCAGGGATTAATTGCAGCCTACTTCCCTGCAGCTCCCTTCTATTGCCAGCTACCTGGCTTTATACAGGCCCTACCTGTTCCTGTCCAGCTGACCCTGCTTCCAATTTGTTCCCTGCTCCCAGGCACCTCCTCCAGGTGCAGCCTGTGGAGTTAATTGGCTTGTCTGGTATATTAACCCTTTCCCATACATTTAGGGGTGGGGTAGCATTAAGTTGTGTGTGTGACAGACACAGAAAGGACAGGCTATTCCAGAGCTCTTTGCAGATTGCTGTCCTAACCGCCTTACGCGTGAGAGAGATTTATATTTGGTTAGGTGAGACAGCATGTGCTTGGGTCAGAAATCTTGCCTCCCTGAGAGAGATAGTTAATTTCTCCATGATCAGGATGCATCAGACTCCTGTTGTTTTAAGTCACCAGGGGGCATACCATGCTCCTGTCGCTGCCTATGCAGTTCATGCCACCTAACCTCCTCCTGTATAGCAAAAAGCCCCAAATCACAGGGCTAGTAAGTCATCTGCATTGGGAGGACAATCCCCAGATTCACCGCAAAACACTCAGTGTGTTCATTTGGGGTGACAGCCACAGACCAACCCTGACCCCATGTCAAGTGGAGTGGGAGATGAGAGAAGGGGGACAGAAATAGAGAGGAGAAAAAGTGACCCTGGCGGAGGGGCAGTAAGGGGCGGAGGCAGGCAGGTACGTGGTGTAGCCAGCTCTATTAGCCTTGCATGGCCCTCCTGCTCATTCCAGCTCGAGGACTGACTGTTAGGTCTGTATATGTTGTTGCGGAGATTCCTTTTCCCCAAACCATTGCACAACGTGGAGTCAGGGACAGGGCACGGCTAAGCCCCGAGCAAGTTACTTACTGCAACTCCAGTACCTGTACACTCAGCTCTATCTGATCAATGTAAAACAACGTCCCACGGCCTATACGTTTGGTTTCCATTAGCCCCCTCTCCCTAAAATCCCCTCCTAAAAGAAGCCATCCTGCCCCCTGTCCTTCCCATTCTGCGTCACCACCCATGTTAGCTGTGTCTCTTGTTCTGGTGGAGGGCGGACACCTTGCACAGGTGGTGGCACTGGTCCCAGCCCCTGGTGCAGCCTCAGGCAGCTCCATCTTACACTGACTGCCAGCAGGGCTGTTCCAGCAGCTGGTCTTCAGCCACGTGAAAAGGTATCCTCTGATCCCTATGCCAGGCCCAGGGATTGGGTTGTGGGCATAGGAGCTGCCACCTGAAGTGTTCCCTCCTCCCCTCAATCAGGGGAATCTCCAACTGTCCATTGAATCCAGGTGTCAATCTGGTGTAAGGCACTGGAGCAGACTTCATGAGGCTGAGGACCTAGCCCAGTGACTAGAGATGCTCCCTCCAGACTGACGGTTGAGGCCCACTGGCAGGGCAATGTAGATGGAGCTTTTATTCCCCTTGCTGTGGGGAGAGCTCAGGCTTCGCTTTCTAGGACTTCCTTAACAGGCACCTGAAAAGTGGGGAAAACAAGAATCAGAGAAAGCGGATCCAGAGAAGTGTGTGGGAATCCTTCACTGATGGACTGCATCTGATGCCTCTGACCTGGCATGCCTTATTTTTCAGCGGCACCATACGTAGTTTGTTAGTGCTCAGTGTGCTGAGAGATTTGCAAAGCAAATCGCAGGCGAGTGACCAGTGCAGAAAATACAAATGTTTCATAGACAGATTCCGACAAGAAATAAGCTTTTTATTCTTCGTGTGCATTCAGGTGGCAGTGTTCCGCTGGCAGGGGAGCCTGGCACAGGCTTCTGCCACATGGCAGGCAGAAAGCAGTCAACTGTAGTTGTATTTACAAGCGGCCACATTTTAGGCAACTATTTTATTTACACATGTGAAGCAAAGGGAGGGTTAAATTGTGGCTGATCCAGAGCAGCTTTGTGGGAAGGTGTAAAAAGAGCAAAACCCCTCCCTACTCCCCTTGTGCAACCATCCCCTGAACAAGAGGCCACCACAGTCCCAGTTGTGCTCCCACAGAGCAAGGATTGGGCAGTCTCGGATTGCTCCTGGTAAGACAAAGGCAGGATGAAAGCTCCACTCCTTTCAGTGGAACTGGGTTGGCATGGAGGGGAGCGGATGCTGCCCCCTGCTAAAGTCAACCAGAATGCTGCCGAGGACTCCTGCTAGGTGGGGGCAGAATCCCTTACAACCACGTCACCCCCCTCCCCCCCTAGCACAACTGACTCCTTTCTCCTGAGCGACTGGCCTGCACGTGCAGGTTGTGGTTTTGCAGCCACAGCATAGCCTATAGCAAAATAAAGAGTTGTGGGAGGATGAAATCTGCACCATCAAGAGTGCTGCTGGGGTATTGGGACTGGAGCCACAGCTAATAATTTAGCTCCATTGCAAGTGTCACTGGGATCTAATTACATGCTACAGAACATTGCTCTAGACTTTGCCATATTTGCTGCATCTGTAACCCAGCTGGGACCCAGATGCACCAATGTATCAGCAACCGCTCCCTTTCTTAGCTGAAGAGCCTGAATAAAAAAGAAGGTGCCTAGGCATTAAGGGCATTCCCTCAGGAAGATATATTGTTTCAGAAGAATTGCTTGAGCAACCAAGTGTGCCTGAGAAACCTAGGTTCTGACTGGGACAGGCAACTGTATCTCCCAGGGTGGGAAAAGGCTCCTACCATCTTTCCCTTGCTTGAGGTCCTGGATAGTGAGCATCAAGAGCCCTGCTCTAAGGGTACATCTACACTGCAATGTAAGCCCAGGGATCAAACTCAGGCTCAAGCCTAACTCCGACTTCCATCTACACAAGTCATAGTCACCCAGGGCTCAATCCCAGGACCCCATGGTGATGTTGGGTCCAAGCCAGAGTCGAGTTGGAACTCAGGAGTCAAGCCCCATTACTTTACAGTGTAGACGCAACCACACATGACTCATGCTGTGGCTGGCTCTCAAAAGTATCTCACACTTCCATGCAGGGGCGGCTCCAGGCCCCAGCACACCAAGCACGTGCTTGGGGCGGCATGCCGCAGGGGGTGCTCTGCCGGTTGCTAGGAGGGCGGCAGGCAGGCTGCCTTTGGCGGCATGCCTGTGGAGGGTCCGTTGGTCCTGCAGGAGGTCCACCAAAGCTGCAGGACCAGTGGACCCTCCGCAGGCACGCCTGCAGGAGGTCCACCGGAGCCATGGGACCGACAATCGGCAGAGCTCCCCGCGGCATGCCGCTGTGCTTGGGGCAGTGAAATGTCTAGAGCCGCCCCTGATTCCATGGCCTGACTTTCTATTTGCTCCAGGCAGTCAAGTTTCCCCACACTCCACCACAAACAAAGGGCTAGAGTGGTCACATTTTGGGAGGCAGGGGTAATGGAACTATTTGTATAGTTTGGGGTGCTGAGAGCCACTGAAGCAAACTATAAACCCTATATATGATGGAAACCATTTCAAAACAGGGTGTGCTGCTGCACCCCAGCACCCCTAGTTCCAGCTCCAGTTGGAAGGGGGCTAGGAAGTCTGGGATATGGGTGGTTGGACTCGTGCCCAGATAATCTAGCATAGACCCAGTGTTCAGCAATTCCTAACCTGGGGTTACAAATGAATGTAGATGCTCCAGCCCCAGGTTAACAAAGCCAGGACTGACACATTTAGAAACCACTATTAAGAGGAGGTTGCACCGGCTCAGTCACATCAGAAGAATGGGAGGAGACCGTATCCCTAAGAATATTGTATACAGTGATATTTGTGATGGATCTAGAACAAGGATGGGCAAACTATGGCTGGATCCGGCCCGCAAAACGTTTTAAGTCGGCCCACGAGCTCCTGCTGGGGAGTGGGGTCAGGGGGCCGCACCATGTGGCTTGGCCCTGCTCCGGCCGGGGTGCTGGGTTGGGGGCCGGACCACGTGGTTCAGCCCTGCTCCAGGCAGAGTGCTGGGATGGGGACTGGACCAGCAGCTCGGCCCTGCTCCGGCACTCCAGTCAGGGGCCACACTTGCTCCCTGAGAGTTTGAAACAAAACTATGGTAATTCATGTGCTTATAGCAGCCTGGAGTACAAGTGAGGGCAGCCTCAGCACTGCCTGATCCTGCACCAGGAACAAACCAGCTCCACTCTGCAGTGGTGCAACTACTTCCTCCTCAGTCCCTGTCTGCGGAGGAGTGAACTTGCCCCATTCACTTCAGTGTGAGTTAAGGATGTGCAGCACCTGACGGGATTCGGGCCTAAAAGAGATCAATGGGTACAGCCTGGCTGAGAGACAATTAGAGAGAGAGGCGTTAAGACTACACCGTAAATGTTGCCTCTAGCCTACTTACCCATATGGGGTTGTATAGACCAAACCTTGGGACACTAACTTGAGTGGACAAACCCTAGTACATATGTGAAAAAGAGGAATCGTGCACTGATGGGGAGATGAACTACATGGGTCTCTTCAAACTTTTTTAAAATAATCTCTCTCTCTCTTTGTTGTTTGTTCTCTAATCACTTTAAAATGTCCCCTGTTGCTTTGTTTAGGTCAGGAAGTACTGTATCCAATCAGAGTATTGTTGCTGTGTGCTGTTAAACAGCTGCCATGTTCTGCCCCAGAGGAGGCTTCCTTCAGTTGCAGATGAAGCAATCTGTATACAGTACAGTGCTTAGAAACTTTAGACCATTTGCAAAGCTCTTTGGGGGTTTTGAACAGTGCTATATTAACAAAAGTGATTCTCATTCTCCTCCATTCCCTGCTGGTTCCAAAGAGTTCCTTACGATTCCCTTGAGTTGAGCCATTTGGATTCTATTGTTGACAGAAGAAACAGGATTTGAATTGGAGATTTTGTTACCCTAATTTTTCACTGACCTGATTAAAAATCCTGTTTGTGTTGGCTGGCTGGCTGGCTTTTGTTTGCTCTTCTCATATAAAATTCTAAGGAGTGCCACATCACATTCACTTGTCATCATCTGCAAATGAAACTGCTTTCCCCAGAAACTCCAGATTCTAGTGGGGATGGTACAGAGTCTCTTTCACTTAGAGCTTTTCAGGGAGGGGGATGCTGGTGGTACAGGGCTCAGGAGGGAGGAAAAACAGAGTTCAGAATGTTTGGCCCGATGCTGGCTCCCAAGCGCACGTTGAAGTAGAAAACTGCTTTTATACTAAATGCTCTTCTCTGGGTAAGTAACAGCACAAGACCTAGGAATCACTGAAGTCACATGGTTGCCTGGACTTTGTGACAGCCCTCAGAATGGGGCCCACTTCTCCTACTGTCTCTGACCCTACACTTCATCCACAAAAATCATGGGCTTCTTTTCGAGGTAAGCCCAGAAGAAAGCCTCACTCTCTGAACACCTGTGAGTGTGGAAGCTGGGTTCTGCATCCAGATCCAAATGCTAAGTATGGCTCCCTCTCCTTACTGGTATAAAGGATCAAAGCCCTGGTTCCAAACAGCTGGAAAATTGAGGCACTTTGGGTCTGTCCAGGTCATCACTAGGAGTAACATTTTCTAAAACCCCAAAGGGAGCACTTGCTTTTCACTGGGAGAGCGGAGTACCTAACTCCCTTAAGCACTCTAGAAAGTCCCAACCTCTACGGCTCAGATCACATCATATGAGACATAGTACCTATGAGTGGGTCATCAGTGGCAGGGATTGAACCTGGGACCTGTGGATCTAAAAGTGTCTACGGCCTCGTCTAAAAGATCTAGCTGGGTTAGACTACTCCACCTTTGTGACTCATCTATTGGAATGGGACAAGTCCACACTATAAACTTGAGCTATGATGCATGTAACTAGAGCCCCAGATTCAGACATCTCCTGAAGTTTGGTTTTGGACACAGATCCATCCCATGTAGATCATTTGCAAGGAATATTATTCATCTTGAGCACATGCATCTCTTGTAAATCAGACGACTTTGGTCATATTTTCTTTCAACAAACTCAGTTAATCTGCTTCTTGTTCCATATAGTCCACTTTTATTGGAGATCATGCTTTTTTAAGTGACCGCCATTTCATTCTTCTTAGCTGATGTTGGGCGGTTACTCTAAGTCTCGTGTTCTGTACATGTTCACTGAAGGACTTCTTATCCTGTAATAACCGAGATTTTATTACAGTGGAATGAAATTTCCATCTAATTTTATGCCTTTTTTTTTTTTTTTGCACTTTGTTTTATTCCTTTCAGGGAAAATTTTCAATGAGACTGTAATTTATCTCGTCTTCCCTGATTTTTTTAAAACCATGTTCAATACATTGGATGAGCTCTAACCAACTATTGATCTTTAGCATACAGGACAGGGTGGCATGACTGGCTCTAGGCACCAGAAACCAAGCACGTGCTTAGGGCAGCAGAATTCCAGGGGCAGCATGCCATTCTTTTTTTTTTTTTTTTTTGCTTTGGCAGTTGCGCTCTTGGAGGTTTTTTGTTTTTGTTTTTTGCTTGGGGCAGCAAAAACCCTACAGCTGGCCCTGGAGGATGGTCTATTTCCACATATTCTTGGTGCCATGTTGCGTACCAATCCTCCTGTAGCAACAGTAATGAGGTCTCTTGTGGGAAATGTACCTTACCAGCTTCTTCCACAGGAAAGATGTGGAGCATGCTCAGTAGAGCGGATGAGATTTTTTTTTTAAACAAACTTTTCTTCAATGAAAAATGCAGTCAGGCTGCCCAAAACATTCTGGGAATTCATGTCAATCTTGTCAAATCATTTGGACGCAAACCAAAAAAAAAAAAAGTGAACCTGAAACTACTTTTCATTTTTAAATTTCATTTAAAAAAAAAAAAAAAAAGCTGCAGATTGAGGGAACCATTGTTTTGAGTCAATTTTTTTTTTAATTTTTCAGAATTGCCAGCAAAGTGAGAAAAGTTATTCATACAGCTCTAATGTTCCGTAACAGTAGCTATTGGACTGGATGGATATTGACCCCTGCTGTGTGACATTTCCTTTATAACTCTGGCCCATATCACAGGAATGCTGCCAGAAAGCTCAGAGCTTGCCTACATGGTGCATTATTCTGCACCTGATGGATGTACATTCTCATGCATGCTAGTGCGTTGAGCACTAACTGGCCATGTAGACTCTGCTGGCATGCGATAAAAGTTCCCTAGTGCATGTTAATATAGTACAGTTTGAAACAGGCCTACATTAATGCACACTAGGGAACTTTACTGTGCACCAGCAGGGTTCATATGCGCCAGTTCAAAACATGGTAGTGTGCATTAGAATTTACACTCCTCCAGTGTGGATCAATGCACTATGTACATGAGCCCTGAAGCTTTTTCCAGCCCTCATGCACATGGCCTCTTGCATACAGGGTGTGGATCTTGGGGAAAAAATGGAGCAGATGAACCCGCCCCCGCATCTCAGTCCGGAAGGGGACCCAGCAGAGAACTGGAGGAAGTGGTTGCAGTGCTCACAAATTTTTGTTGAAGCAAGTAGTGTTGAAGGGATAAGGGAGGGTGAAATCTGCCATACTGCTACGTGAGACAAGCCCACCATTATGGTACACTCCAGTGGGAACATGCAGAGGACGGCAAACTGCTGCAAAAGAGACCCAGTCTGCAAGAATAATGCAAGCCAGCAACAATGTTTTTGGTGTATTACTTCACAGGGAGCCAGTTGCCAGGTGAGCCATTGGTCATTGCCACTGGCATGTAATAAGGAACATAACAAAGCAAAGTCATGTGAATTTGGCCAGTTAACACATGGGATAATTCATAGAACTGAGAACCCACAACATTCCATGAAATCTCTGTCCCTTTTTACGGAGTCAAGTTTCAGCCAGCTCTGCTAATTAGTGACTGAGATCCAGGTCTAAGACTGTGGGCAGGAAGAACCTAGTGCAGCTGAATGGGAGGTTCCTCAGGTCCCGAGGCCAGCCCAATCCCCAAAGCAAATTAGAGCAGCCTTCAGGCTGCTATCTGCTGCACTAGGTACCAATAGCCTCAAAGGAGGCTGACAAAGCCTGGGCAGCACAAGGGAGAGTATAGCTCAAGTTGTTTGGTATACCAAATGACCAGGTCGGAAGAAGCCCAGTGCATAACTTTAGGGCTGTGCCACTGTAGTGCTTTAGTGTAGATACTCGCTACTGTGACAGCAGGGGCTCTAATCCACCTCCCTGAGAGGCAATAGCTCAGTTGACGGAAGAATTATTCCACTGACCTAGCACTGTCTACAGCAGGGATTAAGTTGTCTTAACTGTATTGCTCAGAGGGTGTGGATTTTTCATATCCCTGAGCAATGTAGCTGGGTCAACTTAACTTTTGAGTGTAGACCTGGCCTTGGCTAAGAAAGAAAGATCCTGAGAGATTAGTAAAGCTCTCTCCTGTGTAGAAATCAGGTGGAAATGATCGGGCCAGGTCTTACGAACTACACTAATTTAAAACGTCCCATCAAGGTAACTACTACACTAGTGGGAATGACGCACCAAGACCTCTCAAAGATAAGCAGCATGAGACCTGCTTGTCAGTAGTTGATAGGATAGCCCAGGTGATGTTTTTTAATCAGTAGTGCCACATCTCAGTATAGTGTTGAGGGGAAGATGGGGGTGGGGGGGTTCCAGGTGAACCATTAGGTCCTGACAACAAGTGATCCCTAAAAATCCCAAATTCCTTCTCACAAGTGTAAGGTTGTCAATCCACTTTGTTGTAGCTAGATTGCAATTCTGGTAACTATATTTGACTTGTCTAAACTGTGGGTATATTAGCCATCACCCCTTCCTTTGTTGTAGCTAGGTTGTTGTAGCTAGGTTGTTGTAGCTAGATTGCAATTCTGGTAACTGTATTTGACTTGTCTAAACTGTGGGTATATTAGCCATCACCCCTTCCTATCCTAAACAATTCTGTTCTGTTTCACACCAGATGTAGATGCCTTAGTAACTGCAATATCTATACCTATTCCCTCCTAGCTAGAGACACTAGCAAAAGTTAGTGCTTTGGGATCCTGTGTATGGGAAGGCACAATATAAATCATACTTTCCAATCTATCCTCCTGTCTATGACTACTTAATAGCAGGAAGCCCCCAAAAGTGTGGGGTGGCTGAGGGTCTTGATCTTCCCCACTGCAGACAGATACTAAAGTTTTGGCTCATGCATCCTAGCACTCCTCGGTGTGCAGTAGTGGGCTGATGTATCCCTTCCTGCTCTCTTTGCTGAAAAACAAGGAAGAAATCTCCTTATAAAGAGGAGTCCCAGGTGTCAGTTGAAAAACTGAGAACAGAACCTAGAAGTCAAGTGGCAAAACACAGATCTGCTCAACATTAGTTTCTTTCTAAACGAATCCACTTCTTTAGGGTGCATACCCTATTTTTGGACGCTTTATCAAATATTCTTATGATTAAAATTTTCCGGCTGTAGTGCCACCTACAAGGATAAAAATCTAACATAAGAGTTCATCTGCCTCTTACTAACCCGTGATGCCCATTAAACACCTTTTCCCCAGGGCTCAATAGCAATCTGGTGCTTGTGGGTAATGCATAGTCAGATTGTTACATTTCTCATGTGGCAAATACCACTTGGCTCTCCTACTTCGCCCTGGATGAGAGGGCAGGCAAAGCATCCCAGGCCATTGCATGCTATTACTCTGATCCTGCAGGATCCTATGACTGATGTATTTAATGTGAGATCCCTGCCCCCTCCTCACTGCCCAGCTGCCGTGGTGACCACCTGGGCTTCTTTCTTCTTTGGAACTTGTCTAGGTTTCTTAATTCTTTGCTCAGCAGTGAGAGAGCACTCAGCAGTACTGCTGTGACAAGTCCAGCTCTGTTAATTGCTAATTAAACAAGCGTCAGCACACTGCACTAGCCTGCTCAGACTAATTGGATGTACTGCTTGTTAAATGAATAGCTCTGTCCAAGAGAGCAGGCTCCAGAGAAGTGTTTAAGAATGTCAGGCCAATCAATGAGCAGACTCTAGGAGAATCTGAATAGCTCTGGGCTTTTGAGGAACAAAATTCTCCTGAATGGAAGAGGCTAATGACAGACAGATGCTTTGTGTGTGATGGTCTCCAGGAATCAGAGGCAGCATCACCTCAGACATACACAATTAGAAAAGCTCACTCCAGCCGAGGGGGCTAAATGTCCATTAACATAAATCTTTACAAATGGTGTGCCTTTATAAAAGTAATATTCTTAGTATACTTCCCCCTGATTAAAGGCGCTGAAGTCCTGTGCAGCAGTGCAAACTCTCACCCCCATGTTACTTATGGTGGTTATATCCATTTGTTTGCTGAATGTATGGCAACCGTCAACCTGCTGGATCATGATGTATGCTTAAGGGGTCTAGTCAGGTGCCTGATGAATTTGCTTATGACTGACAACTCCAGTTCAAGAGCATCACCTTGTTACAAGTTTCACAGATCCATGTATTATCCAAGTTGGAATCCAAGATTATGGCACGCTGCTTTCTTCTTCCTTGCTTTGCTTCCATCCTCTAGCTGAAAGTTGCTTCATGGTGAGCTGCACCTAGTACCAGATGTTCCCTCCAGATAAACAGGATTCTGTGTGCTCCTCCCAGCTTTCTACATTGATGTTAAACGACTTCATATCATTTTTACGCACATTGTGGTACCGCCATAAAGGGCAATCCCACTTTCTAGATCAGAGGTGGGCAAACTTTTTGGCCCAAGGGCCACAAGAGGGAATAGAAATTGTATGGCGGCCCATGAATGCTGATAAAATTGAGGTTGGGGTGCGGGAGGAGGTGAGGAGTTGACATGTAGGAAGGTGCTCTGGGCTGTGACCGAGGGGTTCGGAGGGCGGGAGGGGCATTAGGGCTGGGGCAGGGGTGCGAGAAGGGGTGCAGGTTCTGGTTGGGGGTGTGGGCTCTGGGGTAGGGCTGAGGATGAGAGGTTTGGGGTGCAGGAGGGTGCTCCGGGCTGGGACTGAGGGGTTTGGAGAGTGGGAGGGGGATCAGGGCTGGGACAGGGGGATGGGGCAGAGGGAGAGGCTCAGGGGTGCAGGCTTTGAGTGGTGCTTACCTCAAGCAGCTCCCGGAAGCAGTGGCATGTCCCTTCTCCAGCTCCTATGCAGAGGCTCAGCCAGGAGTATCTGCACACTGCCCCATCCACAGGCACTGCTCCTGCAGCTTCCATTGGAGTGCGTAGGAGCCAGAGTGGGTCATGCCATGGCTTCTGGGAGTGTGTAATGCGGCCCCAACCCTGCACCCCTGCTGGAACACCGGAGTGGGGCCGAGCCATGTGGTCTGGCCCCCAACCCCACTCCCCAGAGGGAGCTCACGGGCTGGTTAAAATGGCTTGCGGGCTGTAGTTTGCCCACCCCTGCTCTAGATGTTGAACTTAATTCTTGCTCGGAAAGGCAGCTACCACAGTTGGCCAACAGACCACCTAACACTGAACACCAAGATAAGGGTCTACAAGACGTGAATTTTGAGATTGCTGCAGTATGGGGGCAAGACTTAGACCACATATAGCAGGCCAAAACACCTTCCACACCTGCCATCTTTGACATATTCTAAATATTGAGTGGGAAATCAGAGTTCCTGACACAAGTACTTGAGAAAGCAAAATAAAATCTAATCACTATACTCAAACAGACTTCTCCATTGGCTTGGTCATCTGTATCAGATGGATGATGGATGTATTCCAAAGGATCTCCCGTACTGAGAACATGAGGATTCACCCAAGCTACAAGGCCAACCTCAGCTCAGGTTAAAGGATGCTTGGAAAACTTTCAACACTGACACTGCAAACTGGGAAGATTCAGCTAGCACCAGGCTATGCCAGAGTACTATGCCGTCTCAGGGAGTCAAAGAAACTAAAGAGAGGTAGCTGAGAGAGAGGAAAGTAAAGAGGAAAATGCAGCAGGCCTTAAGTGCTAGCAGTGAGCTAGTTTCATTGACTGGCCCTGCCCACTTGCATGATCTGTATCAAGGACTGACGTGTGAGAACTGGACATTTTAGCTATTCTTGATTCTGCAGCATGACACAGAATCATAAAATAGAGGTGTAGAACTGGAAGGGATCTCGAGAGGTCATCTAGTCCAGTCTCCTGCACTCATGGCAGGACTAATATTATCTAGACCATCCCTGACAAGTGTTTGTCTAACTGGCTCTTAAAAAAAACACTCCAATGACGGAGATTCCACAACCTCCCTAGGCAATTTATTCCAGTACTAACTATCCTGACAGTTAAGGAGTTTTTCCTAATGTCCAACCTAAACTGCCCTTGCTGCAATTTAAGCCCATTACTTCTTTTCCTAGCCTCAGAAGTTAAGGAGAATAATTTTACTCCCTCCTCCTCATAAGAACCTTTTATGTACTTGAAAACTGTTATGTCCCCTCTCAGTTTTCTCTTCTCCAGACTAAACAAACCCAATTTTTTTTCAATCTTCCCTCATAGGTCATGTTTTCTAGACCTTTAATCATTTTTGTTACTCTTCTCTGGACTTTCTCCAATTTGTCCACATCCTTTCTGAAATGTGGTGCCCAGAACTGGACAGAATACTCCAGTTGAGGCCTTATCAGTGCTGAGTAGAGTAGAAGAATTACTTCTTGTGTCTTGCTTACAACACTCCTGCTAATACATCCCAGAATGATATTTGCTTTTTTTAAAAAAAACAGTTTTGCACTGTAGATTCATATTTAGCTTGGGATCCACTATGAACCCCAGATCCCTTTCCATGCTACTCCTTCCTAGGCAGTCGTTTCCCATTTGTAGGTGTGCATCTGACTGTTCCTTCCTAAGTGGAGTACTTTGCATATGTCCTTACTGAATTTCATACTGTTTACTTCATGCGATTTCTTCAGTTTGTCCAGATCATTTTGAAATTTAATCCTATCCTACAAAGCACTTGCACCCCTCCCAGCTTGGTATTATCCGCAAACTTTATAAGTACTCTCTATGTCCTTATCTAAATCATTGATGAAGATATTTAACAGAACTGGACCCAGGATCAATATCGGCAGCACCCCACTCAATATGCCCTTCCAGCTTGACTCTCTGGGAATGGTTTTCCAACCAGTTATGCACCCAAGTTATAGTAGCTCCATCTAGGTTGTATTTCACTAGTTTGTTCATGAGAAGGTCATGTGAGACAGTATCAAAATCCTTACTAAATTAAATATATACATCTACCACTTTCCCCCTTATCCACAAGGCTTGTTACTCTGTCAAAGAAAGCTATTAGGTTGGTTTGATATGTTTTGTTATTGATAAATCCATGCTAACTGTAACTCATTACCTTATTATTTTTTAGGTGTTTGCAAATTTATTGCTTGATTATTTGCTCCATTATCTTTCCGGGTACTAGAGTTAAGCTGTCTGGTCTGCAATTCTCTGGGTTGTCCTTACTCCCCTTTTTATAGATGGGCACTGTATTTTCCCTTTCCCAGTCCTTTGGAATCTCTCCCGTCTTCCATGACTTTTCGAAGATAATCACTAATGGCTCAGATATCTCCTCAGTCAGCTCCTTGAGTATTCTAGCATGTATTTCATCAAGGCCTGGTGACGTGAAGACATTTAATTTGTGTAAGTAATTTTTAATCTTGTTCTTTCCCTATTTTAGCCTCCGATTCTACCTCTTTTTCACCAGTGTTCACTATGTTAGACATCCAATGGCTACTAAACTTTCCAATGAAAATTGGAACAAAAAAGTCATTTAGCATTTCTGCCATTTCCACATGTTTTGTTATGGTCTCCCCCTTCCCCATTGAGTAACGAGCCTACCCTGTCCTTGGTCTTCCTCTTGTTTCTAATGTATCTGTAGAATGTTTTCTTGTTACCCTTTATGTCTCTCTCTTTTAATCTCATTTTGTGCTTTGGCCTTTCTAATTTTGCCCTACAAGCTTGTGTTTGTTTATATTAATCTTTTGTTATTTGATCTAGTTTCCACCTTTTGTTTGACTCTTTTTATGAGTTTCAGATCATTGAAGATCTCCTGGTTAAGCCGGGTTGTCTCTTGCCATACTTCCTATCTTTTTTACACAATGGAATAATTTGCTTTTGAGCCCTAAATAAGTTCTCTTTGAAAAACTGGCAGCTCTGTAACTGTTTTTCCTCTTAGACTTGCTTCCCAAGGGATCTTACCTACGAACTCCCTGAGTTTGCAAAAGTCTGGCTTCTTGAAATCCATTATCTTTACTGTGCTGTTTACTCTCCTACCATTCCTTAGAATTCATGAACTCTCTCATTTTATGTTCACTTTCACCCAAGTGGCCTTCCACTTTCAAATCCTCAACTAGTTCCTCCCTATTTTTCAAAATCAAATCTAGAACAGCCTCTCCCCTAGTAGCATTCTCCACCTTCTGAAATAAAAGATTGTCTCCAACACATTCCAAGGACTTGTTGGATAACCTGTGACTTCCTGTGTTATTTTCCCTACAGATGTCTGGGTAGTTGAAGCCCCCATCATCACCAAGTCCTGTGCTTTGGATGATGTTCGTTTTTGAAAAAAGACTCATGCACCTCTTCTTCCTGGTTAGGTGGTCTGTAGTAAGGCCCCTTATCATGATATCACCCTTGTTTTTTATCCGAACCCATGGAGTAACTGAATTGCTTTGGTAAGTACACCATCGTGTTTCGAGATGGACGGCATCCATTACTGTTCTAAGGCAGGAGTAGTTCCACGGAAGTGCAGGTACATATGTGTATAAACTGCAGTAACAGATCAGCCAGGCCTTGGTCTTCTTCTGTCAGTAGGCATATTTCCAGTTACTCTCCACTGTGCTAACACATCTACAGTTGCTGTCCATTCTCTTTTCAGATTTATCACTCGTTTTGGATGCACTGGAGGGAATGCAGAAGGATACTCCTGGCACGATTAAAAACAAGATGGCTTGTTTGTTTGTTTGTTTTTGAGAGCCACTGTCATCCTGTCAGCATCTCTGTAACAGAGTAAAGGCTGGAAGAGAAGGAGCTGAGAAGTGCAGAGAGCCATGTGGACTGACACAGACATAAGTCTTTTCAGTGTACCTTTGAGCACAAGACCTTACAAGCACAGAGAAAGGGTCTGATCCAGCTGGGCTTTTCAAAGCTCCCTCTCTAAGAGACCCAAGGGGAGAGTTGCTGTGTCAGAAAGGGGTCGCCATAGCAACAGCTGAATGGAAGACAGAGCATGAATGGGAATAATCATCAAGACACTTTTAAGTTAGAACCAGCCATCACCTGCTGTAACTTAGTTAAGAATCAAGAGGCCTCAGCCCCTTGTGTCACTGTTTGCACAAGCAGAAACTTGTGGTGTGAGCTGGGAAGGACAGAGGAGAGGGAGCAGGGACTAGGAAGTAATGTCGTGTGCCCAGCACTGCCTCCCCTGCATCCAGGAGGGCTCTGCCTGCTCCCCTTCTCCAGCCCCGAACCCCCCTGCTTCAGAACTGGGCATCCAATATCACTACTGCTTCCTGGTGGAGAATGGGAAGAAGAGCTGGGGATATGGCAAATGCTCTCTTCTGGGCATGATGCCATACCTGGCAGAAGAGGGAAAACTACTCCACCCCAAGGCCCAGAGCAAATAGCACACAGGCTGGACCGAGCCGTCTGCTGGTTCTGAGGCGCTTAATGCAGTGTTGAATCTGGAGAGTGCCTGAGGAAGGCTTCCCTACCTCATGACAAATTCACCCCCCACCTCCACTGTGGCTACTGCCAATCCATCCCTGCTGAGGGGAGACACATCCCCATGCCTCAGAGAAACTGCTTAGAAGCAAATGTTAAACATAGATTAGATTGCAAGTAGGGTCATGTCTCTGGCAATCCTCTTCAGAGCCTCTAAATGGGCCTCACACACCCACTGCAAGTGCCCTTTGGGCCTCCAAACAGAACTTTGATCCCACCTCTGAGGCAAACATCCCCAACTCCTGGAATTTGTCTGCCTGCACCCTCACAAGGCCTTTGCTGCCCCCTCAGCTAGTGACTCCTTTCAGACACCTCCGTGAGCACTCTTGATGATCCCCCCTCCTGCTTCCCCTTCTTCCCCCACCCTGCTTCCTCTCTGCTGGTTTCAGGCTAAAGTGTTCCCAACTCTCCAAGGCGAGCAGCACCGTTGCTTCCTTGTAGGTGGGCAGCAATGGGTAGCACCAAGCGAAGCCATGCATCAGTCAATCAGTGGTCCATGGTGCACAGTGAGTCCATGACAGCAGAGTAGTATCATGGACTTCAGCGTAGGGAGCCAGAAAGTTTGGAGGCCATTCCTGAGATTGTAGGTGCAGAGTGCCACCTGACACCTTCCCCTCATTCCTTAGCTATCCAGGTCTCTGAGTGCAGGAGGTCCCTGATCAGCCATCATGACTGAATGCCAGTCCAGGCAGATTCCTACCATGCCTCACTAATCGTCCCACCCCTCCACCTCCCTGCAATCCCTAACCCTCTCCAGAGCTTCCACCAAAGTATTTACACCGTCTTCACCACAGCATTTGAGCACACCCATTAGAGTTTACACTTGCAACACCCCTGTGGAGTAGGGACTAGTCCCATTTTAGGTAAATAGGAAACTGAGGCTCAGGACAGATTAAGTGACTGGTCCAAGGTCACCCAGGAAGCCTATGGTCAAGCCAGGACTTGAACCCAGGCTTCTTGAGTCGCAGTCCAGTGCTCCATCCATGAGAGCAGCCTTCCTATCCTAGCCTCAGGCATTTAGGAACCTTCAGGGAAAGCTTCCATGCACAGGGTGCCCTAGGCTCTGTAAAACTCGCAAATATTCCCTCATGTCCCTTTCCATCAGTGTCCAGCTGACAAAGCTCCCTGCCCCCACCTGCCTCCCTCCCCCACTCCTTGAGGTGGTTAACCCTGACAGCATTCATGTGGCTGTCTGAGGTTATCTGAGAGGATTCTTCCCAACAGATCAATAGGGCATTGGCAGCTAATCCAATATATCAGCCTGATGGAAGCGAGAGACAACCTCACATAATAGAAGAGAACAGCTTCTTATTTTGGATAGCCCCTTTCACATTCACTGAGCCAGATGCCCAGCTGGTTCAAGTCAGCATAGCATCATTCACCGGAATAAGCCAGTTTACACCACATGAGCATCTGGCCCAAGTTGTCCCAATGACACTTTACAAGATGGAGCCTGCTATGGAAGACACAGTAACATTAAAGGCAAATCTGACCACCATTATGTGCTTGGTAAAAGGTTTTAAGGGAGGGAAGAGGCATTGCCTGAACATGGAAATTTTCATTAAACAGTGGTTGAAAAAGTCAGCAGATTAGATCCTCCCTCAGATCAGAGTCTCCTGCACTGAAGTGATAACTGATTTGTTCTTAGAGTAAAATGATGGAATAGACCCTCTTCACTAAGTTGACCAGCAGTGAGGTGAGCCCTTGAGGGTACCAAGGTGGCCGATCACACTGGGGAACCCGTCTGGCTGGCCAACAACTCAGTTTGGGGGCTTGGAGCCCTTTTTCTCAAGCCTTTGGGGGAAGGAGGGGGGAAATCTGCTGGTCTTTTCTGCTACTCTACTCCCTTTGAAGTTGAAGGCTCTGGGGATGATCCGAGGTCAGCACCAGCACCGGAATCCCCTGGAGGCTGAAGTGCCTTCTCCATAAGAAGGAGTTTTAATTTCTGCTCCTGGTTCTTGCAAGACCTCAACTTTAGCTGGTAGTAGAGGGACCACTTCTGAGGAATATGGGGCTCTCCAGGCACAAGGCACAGTGAGTGTCTGTCCATTAACTCCTTGCAGGAGAGGCTCCTCTTGAAGCCAGGGGATCTGGGCATACCGGGGCGAGGGGGGGGGGCGCTATCACCCTCTAGCAGTGAGAAATGCAGAATAAAGTTCTTTCTGCCCCTTTTTTTTAAAACTGAAAGAACTTGGAGATTCTTCTAAACACCCCTGGGGGTGGGGGTGGGGACAGGAATTCCTCCAGACAGGGTAGGAAACATAAACTAAAGTATTTTTTTCTTAAATCCCAATGGGGTAAAAAGGAAACACTAACTATTATGGAGAACAAAAAAACCCAAAAAACAAAGCAGATAAGGAAGGGACAACTGCTTGGGGGGTGAGAAGGAACTGAGGGGGGTTTGAGCGTGCAGCGCTAGATAGCCTTGAGACAGACCACAAGAGAGGGAGAACACATGTGCGGGCTGAATGGACATGGCTACTTAAAATCTTTGATTAGTGCACAGGGACGCAGATACACTACGGTGGAGCATCCACAGGGACACTACTCGAAGAAGAATCCATGTTAGACTCATAGTCCACGGTCTTTCACCTTGTGTAGACATTCAGGTCCCGATTCAACAAAACATGTCAGCCCTTCACTTCTATATCCCAAGTTTTCCATCTTGGGCATGGGGACAACTTCACAGGGGTGTCATGAGGCTAGTCTGTGGAAAACTGGTTCAGTTCCTTGGCTAGCAGATGCTAACAGATGTAGAGCATTCTGAACCTGCAGCTCATGCGTCCCACAGCTTCACTCTTCCTAGTTCCCCTTTCAATCAGAGCCCTAATACTCAATTAGCTATATATACACAACAGTAATTACCCTTGCACTGGACACTGCAACCTCCTAACATCCTTTACACTGATAAATACAAAGGTAAATTTCCTACCCACTCCAGATAGCTCAAACCCTGGAGACCCTCCATCTCTAGTCTCTTGGCCCTTTTCTGCAGCTCTTTCCCACATACCATCTGTTTATTGGTCCCTAGAGAAAATTAATGTAGACATTGATTCTGCTGCCCTCTTCATGGCACCTACAACACTGGAATTCACCCTCCTTGGGCACCTTTTAAGTGTAATCTGAATAGCTTTGGCAGTGCTTTGCCCTACCATCTGCCTCTTACCCACTCCATTGGGAGAGATTTGCAAATGTAGATGGCTGCAATTGTGTTTCAATAGCCAATTGGGCCTTCTTTATATAACATCTAATCAGACAGCAGTCATTATCTACTCCTGCTGCCTGTGCTCAGCTGCAGCTCTTTCATTTCATCTGCAGAGAGTCCGGGCAGGGGATGGACTAGATGCATTTCTTACCTGCTGGAAAGAGGTAGCTGGGGCTGGATAACCTAGGCTAGGGAACTGGGGGAACCTGAATGGTACTAAGCTTAATACCTGGCACTATAAACAAAACAGGATAAGAATGTTTTTTAAAAACACACTGGGAAATTAATGCAGTGCTCATGAAAGTGACCAGTCTCCACAGCATGATTGACGTCTGTCCCTCCCAGATCCCATTTGTCCAGTGTCTGTTGAATCCCTGGATATTACAGCAGCCTCCCAGCGAGGGGTGAAAGTAACTTACTGGTACGCTGGAGTCCTGAGTGGGGCATGGCCTCAACCGGAAGAGACGTGGCTCAATATTTAAAGACCCTGGGGCTTCGGCTGTGGCTGGGAGCCCCTGGGCCTTTAAATCACCCCAGAGCTACCAACTGTAGAGGTGGCTGGGAGCTCAGGAGTGAATTAAAGGGCCTGAGGCTCTGGCCACCATGGAGCTCCAGGCCCTTTAGATCACTGTGGGAATCCTACCGCTGCTACCCCAGCATGGCAGGGCTCAAGGTAGGGCTGGGGTAGTGGCAGTGGGGCTTGGGCGGCACTTTAAAGAGCCCGGAGCTCCCCGCAGGGGCCAGAGCTCCAGGACATTTAAATCCCTGCTGGAGCCTGGCTGCTGGAGCTCCGGCAGTGATTTAAATGGCCCGGGGCTCCTCGCAGTGGCTGGAGCCCTCGGCCCTTTAAATCGCCACTGGAGAAGCCGGTCCAGTCCGGGACGGCGTACTGGCTCTTGTGGGTACGCCGGACCGGACCGGCTTACTTTCACCTCTGGTCCCAGCCCCCACATGATAGATATCTTTATCTGGAAGCCTCCCCCTTTTCTCCAATATAATCTGCAGCACATGCTTATCAGTCCTTTTGAGATAACAGTCACAGTGCAAACTACTTAATCTCCTGCAGAGTCAGACACATCTGCAGTTGTTGTTTTCAATGTTGTTCTAGATGTATTGGTCCCAGGATATTAGAAACAAGGTGGGTGAGGTAATATTTTCTATTGGATCAACTTCTCTTGGTGAGAGACAGAAGTTTAGAAGTTGGTCCAATAAGAGATATTACTTCACCTCACCTTGTCTCTCTAATTGCATCTGTAATCATGCAGCTGTCTTGTGTTAGCTTTTACAAAGTCTTCACACTGGCTGTGGTGGGTCTGAGAGTTCACATAACACCCTTTAAGTCACACTGTATAAGGAAGTAGTGTGGTCTCTTCCTCCTAATTCACGGCCACTTGAAGAGATAAATACAACTCAAAACAACGCAAGAGCTCCCACGGTTTCAGAATGTGGCTTCTCTCCCCCTCCATGCCTTAGACCTTGTTCCTAGTAAGACCGCCTGCATGCCAGTCTCTGCACTTGCTCCTAGTTCAGTTTCTCTACTGGTTTTGAGCCTCAATCCTAAATCACAGTGGTGAATGGATCAGATCCCAGCTACGTTAGAGACTGCATGTTCATCCTCGAACTAATGAGACAATGCCACTCCTTAGAGACAAAGCAGGTTGCAAAGCTCAGAATGAAGTGAGTGGGAGGGGCGGGAGGGACGGGACAGACACCACAAAGCATTCTTAGAGGCAATGTGGCTGTGGAATAAGATTCCAGGAGTTTAGACAAATCCAGTGTCTGACCGTCTTTAGCAAGTGCTGCAGAACCTTCCAACTTGATAAGCTTTTCCACCAGAACCAGAACATTCATAGCAACAACCACATCTCTTTCTCCTCCATAAAAGGGAAAATCCCTACCGCAAACAGGGCCTTCTATAATCCCAGAAGACAAGAAAGCCAGAGACTCCAGGAAGTCTAGGGACTTTGATATTGTCCTTTCCACATAAGATTAACTGGCTCATGTTTAATTGGGATCCCATGTTTGGAAACCTAATAAAGAGGCAATAAACAGCTCTCGGTGGAGTTCTCCAGCAGTTCCTGTATGTAAACCTCACAGCCTCTTGGATGTACCCAGATGAACCGCACAGCTAGGATAGTGGCCTCCTCTGCAGTATTCTTCCTTTAAGGATCCTAAGGGAGATGACACATTTTATGGTTTATTGAACAAAGAAGGGTGGAAGGGAAAGAACTTCAGGTTCTCTGAAGAGCAGTCATTAGCTCCCTCTTGTCCTATCACTCTGTCTTTCAGCTTCCAAAACACTTGCCTTGATGGGGCATTTGCCCGTCATATGTAATAGTGTTCCTCTTCTAGAGCCATCCAACCTAGAGCACATTTGGTATAAAATTTGTTTAAGAATTGATCCCCTCAATTCAAAAGTTCTTGGTTTGATAAGGCTGATGTGTATTTAATTAAAAGATCTAAGTCATGGGTGTAAAAATTGTCCACACTTTGGCCCCATCCTACATCCTAGGTTGTGAGTCAACAGGGCTTCTTGTATGGAACACCTTGCAGGATCAAGCTCTTTGATTCCATCCCTTTCTTCCATGTTCTATCTGTTATTTGTCTTGGGACTAGTCTAAAAATTAATTCAATTCTTCAGTTTCTCGAGGGACCTAAATATTTTAGGATCTCATTGAAGAGTAAGGCTTCCGTTCATCAGAGCACTTAAGCATATACTTAAATCCTATTGACTTCACTGGGACTTAAAAGTTAAACACATGCCTAAATGTCTTAAACCCCTGTGCAGCAAAACACTCATTACCATACTAGCTCTTCTGTTATCACTAGAACTCTGTTTAACAGCCAATGGATTACTGCAGAGAGTTATACAGAAGTGGAATTGCAAAGACATTATTTACAGATACAAGGATCAGCCTTCCCCCATCTTATTCTGGATTACTCAGCATTGCCAGAAAAAAATATTCCGTCTTTGGTCAGAACTTTTTCACTAGCCATCAAAGCTTTAATGTATCATCTGGCCATATTCTGTTACTATTTGAGAGAGCTTCATATTCAAAATACACATAACCTGTACCTTAAGACAGCAACCCCTTCCCTCCCGCCTGCCCTCATTAAATAGTAGCTATGTCATTTATTAGCATCGAGACCATTTAACTTACAACTTATGGATATGAAGAGTGTTTTCTAGATGGAACATTATATAATAACACAGAATGGATTGTTCCCTAGATGTCTTCAGTGACCTTCATCTGAGATGTCTAGATGACTTCAGTTTGACAAATTTTTATTGGGCTAGATTCCTTGCTGCTGTCAGCTGGTACAGCTGTACTGAGGTCAGTTTACCCCAGAAGATATTTTGGCCTGTTAAGTACATTTTGATATTTTTTGTTTTGTATTTGCTAGTGATTGATCACTAATTATTTCTGCGAGGTTTATTAAGGCATACAAAAATGATAAAGGATCAATAGGAGACAGGTTTGTTAAAACATTGGGATGACAGAGGAGGCTACCCTTCCTATGAAATGAGCTTTTGTTGGCTTCTTCTGCCACTCCCTACCCACTGTGGCTGACCACTCTCACTTCTTACCATTAGATCTGGTGACCCCCTAATGGGGTCACCAAATTTAATATTAGAAGATGAAGACATGAAAATGTGACTGCCCTTCTGTTGCATCCTCCCTTTGGGGAGAATTGGAGAGAATGTTTTGGCAAGGATGGAGAGGAGCTGTGCGTGGGTCCAGACCCTCCCCAACACTATCCCTGCAGTGCTGGAGCACTCCTGTGGAGACTTCAGTCTGGGTCCCACAACATAGCTCCTCATGAATAAAACAGGAGGGACCTTTTCCACAGCAGCTAATCAGAACCTGCAGTGCAGGAAAGAACTGCAGATTAAGTATGTGATAATTTCATTTCCCTTGCAAACGAAGCCACATTTTTCAAAATACCTACTCAACCCAGCAGTCATTTTAACAAGTCTTTTGCATAACTGTCATGGTGCTCTTACCAACTTGCAACTTGTTAAACTAGTCCCTGGTACATAAACACCCTACTGTCATTAGGAATCCTGGCCTTTGTAATTTTCTTACCAATTCAGATGTGGCAGGTTAAACAGCTGGTCTGTTTAATGAAGTCATTACAGTTAGCTATCACTCAGCAGCAGCAACTCACTTTTCCAACAAATATAGTTCCATCAGACATTGTTCAGTGTCAGCTTCTGAAGGCCATCTCCACATAGATGTCCACTAACATTTCAGAGCGCTGCCTAGGAACTGAATGATGTAGGGGACTGGGTGGGCATGTGGATAAGGCACATGATATTTAGATTTTGGAATAAGGTTAGAGTTCAGCTAGAGGTTCCAGTGAAGTGAGTTTGAGGGTCTCAGCTTAGTCCCTTCATAGCAGGCAGGAGTCCACGTCATATGCAACTCGAATGTTACCCAGGACCTGGTAAAACCGACAATCTTTAGGGAAGGAGTTCAAGCGGAGACCAGTTTACACCCACTGAGGAACTGGCCTTTAAGGCCTTGAGCATATTGCCCATGCTCAACAGATAAACGGTAACAATTCCCAGACAAAAGTGCTGTTAAACTAGAGATCAGGTTGTGGTTTTAGTAAGGCAAGGTTAAAAATCTTACAAACAATAGCAAACCCCCCCTACACTAGTGGGGGGTTTCGAACTAAGATACGCAACTTTAGCTACGCTCAGGGATAGCTCCAGGCACTAGCGCAGCAAGCAGGTGCTTGGGGCGGCCAAGGGGAAGGGGCAGCATGTCCAGCTCTTTGGCAGCAATTTGCCAGTCCCTCGGTCCCTCTCGGAGGGAAGGACCTGCCGCCAAAGTAGAAAGCGGCATGGTGGAGGTGCCACCAAAGTGCTGCCAATCGCGGCTTTATTTATTTTATTTTTTTTACACTGGAGCCAGCCCTGGCTATGCTAATCGCGTAGCTGAAGTCAAAATATCTTAGTTCGACTTACCTGACTGTCCTCATGGCGGCAAGTTGATTGCCACGGCTCCCCTGTCGACTTCACTTACTCCTCCTGCCGAGGTGGGGTACGGGCGTTGATTCGGGGATTGATTTATCATGTCCAAATGAGACACGATAAATTGATCCCCAATACATCGAACACTACCCACCAATCCGGCAGGTAGTACAGATGTACCCTTAGAAACCTAGGCAATTCAGATTTACAGTTAAAATTTAAGACAAATATATGACAGTCTGGGAAGGCACAGAATGAAAATTCAGATTTTGGGGAACCCTATAAGAAATGCCAACATTTGGAAGTGTGAAGTAGGGCACACAAGCTACTTTAACTCTGCCCCCCTCCATATTGATAGAGCCTGGGGTGGAGGGGATGGTCAGGTAGCACCTCCAGCAGGGACCCTGATTGGAAGGGAACTGCAACAAGATAACCTTACCTTCCAGGCATGCATCTGCCTCAGTTTCCCAACTCTGGTCAACTCTCCCAGAGCCTACACTTCCTACAAGAACCTTAGCTGTCTCTTTTTAATGCAGCAGGCTCACTCTTATACGAAGTCCCACCCCATCCTGATCACCTGACCCAACCACCAGCCCAAGCCCAAATCCATCACCTGAAAAACAGATAACTACGCATAGGTAGGGATGAGCCCAACTCCCTTAAAGGACCAGCACACACTTTTGTTCACAGCAAACCCAGAGAGAAGTTAGATAATATCAAATGCTCTTTTAGGAAGGTTGCAATGTAGCTTTATTTTATTTCTTAGAATTCAGAACAACACACGAGAACCCCGAAACAGAGAGAGCAAGACAAAGCAGGCTGCTCCCTAAGGCAGAGAGAGACAATTCACTTCACCTTGCTTTAAGCTGGCTCCTTCCAGACAGGAGCATTCCTGCAGCACCCCCAGCTACAAGCATGGCCAGGAACTTCCCACCACCCACCCTTAAATTGATAGCTTCCAACAGAGTCACCAGTACCACAGAGCCAGTGATTTGTGTGGCCACAGAGGAGAAGGGCCAGGAGGTGAGGAGGCTGGAAGCAACAAAGGAAGACAACTGGGCTATGGAACCTGGGGGTGTGGGAGACTTGGAGAGCCAGTTTGCACCAGTGACTATTGCCACAGGGAGAGCAGCTGTTCAACCAATGAATAATAAAAGCAGATAATAAATACACTGAGCTAGATGGAACAATGCTGATTTACACCAGCTAAGGATCCATCCTATTTTCCCACAGCGTACTCCTTAATCTGAGGTGTAAATCACAGCCTTTGCTGACCACTCTACAACTCCTCGACTGCTGTTCCCTCTAAAAAGTTCTAACTCCAGTGGGAACAGCTCTTAGGAAGATTGCACTAAGGAAAATCTCACTCCCTTCCCTTTCTCTCTAATACACATGGTGCCCAGCAGGGCTGGTGCATTGCAGTTCTGGGCTTGCCAATGTTCCCTTTATAAAAACCTGTATTTCAGGCATCTTTTCAAATTCACCTTAGGCTCAGTCATTGCTCAGCAGCCAGAGTTTCTGTGTTTTTTAAAACTGTGTTTGTCTGTACTAAAATTTGATTGAGTGGCTGCTATTAAGCTACAGAGCATGGGACAGGGACAGTGTTGTGATTTATACTCACTTGACATATGTAACCTGATCCTGCCATTATGCTAAGGCCTGAATATGGACTGCTATCCTTGCAAGATATAAAGTTACACTGTCTTGAAACAGGCAGTGTGGTGCAGTAAACAGAGGACCACACTGGGAGTCACGGGATCTATTGTTGGCCCTGTACTTGTCTTGCTGTGTAACCTAAGATAATTGCGTAAGTTCTCCATGCCTCAGTTTCCCCATTTGTAAAATAGTGCTCCATTAACTTTGTAAAAGGTTTTGCAATTTATGGGTAAAAACTTGAGCATTATAAGCTTACTAAGTATTATTACCATAGCTCATCTTTTTGGAACAGTGGCCCCATTTACTACCACTGGTTTTTCAAAGCCTTTGTTCAAAAATCTACATTTATTATTATTTGTATTCCAATAGCACCTGGAGACCCCAACTAAGAGCTGGCCCCGTCGCACTAGATGCTGTGTGTACACATAATCAGAGACCGTCCCTGCTCTGACATTTACTGTCTGAATAGACAAGTCAGAAAAAAGGTAGCAAGATAAACAGAGGCACAGAGAGGCAAAGTGCGCTTGCCCCTGGTCATGCAGCAGGTCAGTGGCAGAGGTAAGAATAAAACTCAGGTCTCCAGATTCATAGTGCACTAGCCACTAGACAATGCTGCCTCTTTGCTAATTTATGTTGCATTCTTTTACTCTTGGGTTGTTTTTTTCCCTCTTAAAAGTAATGGTCAGCCTACCAAATATGCAGAGGCATTCTACCCTTCTCTTCCTTCAATGCTGTTAAGCGCACAGTCACACAGAATTTCCCTCTGGAGCTGAAATTGTCAACATGTCTGACTGGGAAATCCACTGTTCAGAATTTGCCTTGGGAGACAAGTCGAAGCAAGGTCCTGTGCTCGGCACTTCCTGTGCTGCACTAACCGGGTGATTGCTGAACAGGTGAGGGAAGAGGCTGTGTTGCCAGGTGAACACAGCCTGCTGACTAGGGCAGGTGAATAGAAGGAAAGGGAAGGGATTGTCAACACTGGCTTGAACCAGTCATGATGCAAGCTTCTTCCACACTGCTCTGCCGCTCACTCGTTATGCCATTCCCACCCCCACCATAAATACTAACACGCTTAACTCCTCACCAGAGGCACCCACTGCTGCTCCATCGCTCTCTCATAATAGGCATCAGGGCTGGCGCTTCTATTAGGCGACCACAGGCGGTCGCCTAGTGCGCCAGGATTTGGGGGGCGTCATTTTGTGTGCTCCCCACGGGGCGCATGGGAGCTTCCAGTTCCACTCCCATCACGCCGCCAAAGAAGGACCTTCTGCCGACGTGCTGTGGAAAACAGTGTCAGGCAACTGAGCAGCTCAATGACTGCCGCTGTTGCCTGCAGCATTTCGGTGGAGGGTCCTTCTTCGGTGGTGTGATGGGAGTGGAACCGGAAGCTCCCGCGCGCCCTGTGAAGAGTGCACAAAATGCCACCCCCCGAATTCTGCCTAGGGTGCCAGAAAGTCTGGCGCCGCTCCTGATAGGCACTAACAGCTCTAGCAGAGCCTGGCCCTGGGCAGGCAGGTGCTGTGCGAGACTCCACAGGCAGCTCAGCCAAGAGCCTGCAGCGTGTCTTGCTAATCGAACTCTGGGATACTCCGGAGCAGTGGGTGAAAGCGCTGCCAGGAGTGAAGGCATAGCACCCACGTGTTCTGAACCTCCTGTTCTCCCTCCTAAAACCTTTGCTGGTGTGGCTGTAACCTGTCATTCCAGGGTGTGTTCTCTCTGCATCAAGCCGAGAGTGACTTGAACGAGACTCCATGGCCGAGCCAGGAACAGAACTCAGGAGTCCTGATTGTCCTCATCTCTAACCAGACCAATGTGTCATTCCCTTGCTTGTCATGAGAGCAGAGACCACCAATTGCCCAGTTGGTCTTTATGCCAGGCTACAGATTGCTCTCTTCAATACTTTCAGAGAGCAACTTCCTCTAGTCCACTGATCAGAGGTTTGCTTTCTGGGTGACCTCCTATTTCCCCTCCCCCCATTCACCCCAGCCCTGTTGGGAAGAGTCCAGTTACCAGGCTGTTTTCATTAACTTCTGTTGAATAATTAAACCCCAGGAAATTAATACTATCTACTTAAAACTGGAATTGCTGTGTTTGTAATTACTATTTTATTGAAGCATTAAAAATTAACAGACATCTTACGGTTAGCACAAGAGCTGCATTCAATCCAGGACTACGAGTGAGTAGAGTTCATTGCCAGGAGCCAAAGGCCAGGCCAGTGGCTCCAGAGCCACAAGAGAGTCGAGCTGGAAAAGGAAGGAGCTAGGATGGGGCTTTCACCTTGTCACTCAACACCCACAGCTGGGAGTGGTTTTCAAAGAACCTTCCATTAACTGGGGAGCATGCCCCTCTCCCAGTCTAGGGATCCATGCTATGAAATTAGCCTGACAATCATCAAAGTTAGACTCAGGACTCACAATTTGTCAGACCACTCTGTTTTATTAGCAAAGCGCTCTGCTAATACACCCAGATAGTGTGTGAGTGCCATACAAGGCTTAAACGACTTTATTTATACAAATAAAAAGGGCGTGAACTTAACAAGATAACAAAGGGAACAGAACTGATAAGTTTACCTGGGGCTAGATACACATGGGGTGTATGGGGTGGCGCACAACCCACTGACCGCAAACTTCCCATGCACCATCTGCAGCAAAATGCGCACCTCTAGAATTGGCTTGTATAGTCAGAGGGCACACCATGAGACCAACAATAGATGATCTGCACAGATTTGTCATCATTGGATCGATGGACTACCAAGAAGACACACATACCTTATTAACTCTTACCGATCTCCTGCAAATGTCCCACCATTAGCTTAAGTGGACCCATTGTTCCATACCTTAACGTTTTTCTTCCTGACAACTTTATTTCAACATTCCTCATTCCTGCTTAAAGGAACATACAACATTTCTTTAATCCATTCTATGTTTACAATCCAATTCATTCTACTTTCACACATTCAATTTAGAGCTGCTGGCCTTGAGTCTCTGAGAGAGCAACCAGAGAGTGAGAAGCTACTGACTCAGCCATTGCGTAGTACTTAAACTTCCTTTATGGCTTCTCTTAGAGGCTTCTTATTTATTTATAGTCCCCTGGTATTTGTCACACAGTGGGCTCTCTGCAGCTGTGCTTAGGCTGAAGTCAAAGAGCTTTGGTCTCTTCTCCAAGACCAGGGCCAAAACTTCAGAAGTGGACACTGATTTTGCATGTATCGAGTTTTGGACTGAAGTATCTAAAATCAGTAGCCGCTTGGAATAGTGCTGGCCCTGCTGTCTGATGGGTCACTTCTTGAGACAGGAACATGCATGGTTTCCCAACTGAAGACCAGAACATTTGCAATCCTTATATTTATCTATCTGAGATATTTATATGACCCCTTTACAACAGTATCTGAGCACTTCACAATCTTTAATGTATTTATCTAGTGAGGGAAGGGAAGTGCTATTATTCCATGGTATACGAGGAATTGAGGTAGAGAGAGCTAAAGGCCAGAGCTTTAAAGGTATTTGGGAACCTAATTCCTACTGAGATCAGTGGAAGTAAGGTGCCTAAATACCTTTAAAATCTGACCCTGAGTGACTTGTCCAAGGTCACACAGGAAGGCTGTGGCAGAGCAGAGAAATGACCTCAAATCTTCAAATGCTAAGGCTGACACCCTGACTGGTGGTCCATCCTTCCTATCCCTAGTTCTTGGTTTTGCTGTCTCTTCCTGTTATTGCCTGCCAGCCCACTAGCATCAACCAAAGGGTACGTCCACACTACCCGACGGATCGGCGGGTAGGGATCGATCTATCGGGGATCGATTTATCGTGTCTCGTCTAGACATGATAAATTGATCCCCAAACGTGGTCCCCGTCGACTCCGGAACTCCACCAGGGCGAGAGATGGAAGCAGAGTCGATGGGGGAGCTGCGGCCGTCGATCCCGCGCCATGAGAACAGGAGGTAAGTCAAAATAAGATACATCAATTTCAGCTACGCTATTCTCGTAGCTAAAGTTGCGTATCTTACATTGACCCCTCCCCCCCAACATAGACCAGGCCAGAGCTTCACCACTGGCATTCTGGCGCTGAGTAGCTGCTTTATCCCCACCACAAATCATGAAGCAACTTCTCTTGGGCTTTGGGGAGGGCACAGTCTAAGCTATATTACTTCCCTGATATGTGGAGCATACTGCAAAGCTGGGAATTATACTCCCACACTTGCACAGGCCCTATCTCCCTATTATAATGCAGCCAAGCGGAATTACAGGGCTCTGTGACCAAAGCCTCAGCCCTCTGAATGTGTTAGGCTCCAGGCAGGTCATGTCCATGAAAGGGTGGCATTGCTAGGAAGTGCAAATGGATGGAGACTTTGGAGTGTGCTTTCATGCATGCAGGCAAGAGGATGAGATGGCAGGTTGGGGTGATAATTACTTGCTCACTGACAGCTCCCTCCTCAAACTGCTTATTATGAGATGCTGACAAATGCTTTCATACGGAAAACACCAGGAGAGGAGGGGGTGGTGTGGAGAGTAGGGAGCTGATTTTCCTGTGTTGATTGTGCCAGGATATGTAGAAAAGGTGATGCTACCTCCACAGCTAAGGAGCAGCACAGGATCTGATTTCGTCAGGAGAAGTCAAGTTCCACCCTCTCCCCACGTGCTGTTGTCATGGAATCTCTCCTGGCTGTCCCTGGCAATGCCAGAGCAGGGTTCTGTTTAAAACCTGCCCATGTTGCAAGGTGGCTCTGTGTGAGAGATGGGGTAGTGGGGAGATGCTTGAGGCAACTGGTGTTATCGGAACATTAATGGCTCTTATCCAATGCAGTCCACATGTAGGGGTGAACCATTTGTGGAATCACATGGTTAAACCCCTGTGGAAAGTCTTCTAGTCAATGGTGCATATTCTGATGCTGTCTCTGGAAATTCTTTCTGGATGAATCTTGGGGATACTTTTGGAAGTTTAAACAAAAAGGATTCTCTTTTGGATTTGGGGGAGGAGGAGGCACTATTCAATTCGATTCAGATCATCTGTGAGTTCTTACTCCTTCCCACCTTTGATGCTGCTGTGTACTACAGCAGCCTTCCGTAGCTTGTACTAAGACAGATCACTGCTGCTACAATCATCTTCCTAGCCTGTTGCTCAGACCACATCTTCCTTCTTCAGCTACCTTGTTAACATACTGAACAGAGTATCCAGCTCTTTGTTCTTCTCTTCAATTCTCTGCATCGCTCCATCTTTTCCTGCATTATGGATACAAGAATTCAAGTCTCATCTCTCCCTGTAACTGCTGTTGAGATTTCTGTGCATTTCATAACTCTGATTTTTGATAATTTTGCATCTGAGAACCCAGAAAAATGAAAGTTGATGTCATCAATTTCTCTAGAAGTGATTCTATTTCTGCACAACTCTAGAATTCTTTTTGCTCATTACAGGGCCATGCAGAGGATTAAGGGGGTCTGGGGAAAAGCAATTTCAGGGGCCCCTTCCATAAAAAAAAGTTGTAATACTATAGAATACTATATTCTTGTGGGGGCCCCTGTGGAGCCCGGGGCCTGGGGCAAATTGTCCCACTTGCCCCCCCCCCCTCCGGGCAGCCCTGGCTCATGAATCCATTGAAGAGAAAGGTCCCATACAGCTTTATATTCCTCTATCCATTTTTCCCATGGAGTGAATTTGCCCCCACTGGTCTAGAATGATTTACTTGTTTCTCTGGCAGTGAGAATTCTCCCCATAGTTCTGGAATGTTCTGCCAATTTCTGTTCAGACAGAATCCTCTCGCACTGCTCTAGGATGCTTTGCTGTCTCAAAGTTTTCCTGCACCATGCTAGTAACTGCAAATATCCTGCAACTGATTTACCAGTTTCCATGGCAGTGAGAATTCTCCCACAGCATTCTAGAATGCCTTGCTGATTTCCCTGTTGGGGAAAATCTCTTTCTGTTCTAGAATACCTGTCTGGTTTCTATGGCCGTGAGAATTCCCCCATGGCATTCTAGAATGCCTTGCCAATTTCTCTGGTACCGAGAATTTCCTTGTACACTAAAACACTAGCGATTTGTACCGGAAGCAGGGCCGGCTCCAGGGCAGCACCTTGGGGTGGGGCAGCACTCGGGTTGTTTTTTTTTTGGTTCGACGAGGCTCTATTTGGAGGGGTTTTTTTGTTTGTTTTGCCGGGCAGAGCTCGGAGCGGGGACGGGGGCTTGGGCAGTGTGACGTTTGGGCGGGGCGAGGGCTTCAGGCGGCATGGCGCTCGGGCGGGGGCTTCGGGCAGCACGGTGGATGGGCGGGGCGGAGGCTTTGGGCGGGGCGGCACTCGGGGGGTGGGTGTTACGGCAGGGCAGCGCTCTTTTTTTTGCTTGGGGCAGCAAAAAAGTTAGAGCCGGCCCTGTTGGAAGGGACTCAGTCCAAATCCCTTACCCCATCTCTGTCGATTTCCTGTCATTACCATCTGTCGTTACTATGGAGACAGATTTCTAGCAGGAATTTGGCTGTTTCTCATGCTGAAATAAAAAAGGGGTTTTAAGTGTCCCTCTGGTAGGGGAAAGAAACAAGCTTTGTAAAAATGACACATGGCAGATGCAGATTTATTTTACAGTCCTGCTGACGATTTCAAGCTAGTCACTGATATGGGACTCATAATATCACTAAGGTCCTCAAGTTTTTATTTTAATTTACTTTTAGTTCTTCCTATTCAATGGAACTTATCAGAAACCCATCAAAATATTGTCTACTAAATGAATCAAATCCCTCCTGGAATAAAGCAATATTAGGGGTGGGGTGATATAGACAAGCCTCAGAGTAGGAAGAAAATCTGCTTACCCATTCAATAGTACAGGGTCCTAGAAATACAGAGAATGATAAATACCAGTATACAGTGACACAAAGATCTATTGACAGAGATGTGTAGAGACATAGACAGACAGAGCTCTGCAGAATGATGGCATCGTCCCACTCTTTGCAACACATAATAACCTAGGTTAATCAACAAGCTCTGCAGTATGTATTACATTCTCTCTAACTTTTGTTCAGTTTAGACCATAAACTCATACAAATTCAATAAAGAAAAGACCTATTAGGTCCCATCCTAGTCCATCTCCTGGGGACCAGTGCGGAGTTGTTCCCTTTTGTACATTTACTATGAGTTTTGTCCAGTCTAGTTATAAATGTGCCAAGCAATGGGACACCTTACATTTCCTTTGGGATTCTATTCCACAGCCTAATTCAGGAGCATTTCCTAAGATGTCTCTTTTGTGAATTTCATCCAATTACTCCCAGCTATGCCCCTGCCTCTACCCCTTTTAATCTATTGCCTTTTGGTTACTTTTCATTATTGCAACCCTACTGGCTATTAAACATCTAAAACTTAAGACCTTTCTGCATAGGACAGGATGGTTGGATTCTGTGAATTAAGCACCCTGGCAGGGAAAAGCAAGGCAAGCAGATTATGACTGCAGGGCATGTACCCAGAGCTCCAGCACAGTTCAGCAATGCAATGCCAAAATTAAGCTGCAATGCTGCCACCAACAAACTGCTCAGATATGCTATATTCTCCCAAGAGCTGACAGCAACTCCAGGCTTCTATAAACTGGACTTGCCAACCTTCTGTGTAGAAGAAAAAGGAACAGAGTGGAAGGAATAAGAGTGGTTTCTAGTCAGCAATTAGAAGGAAAAGAGAGAGAAAGCAAAAGATTCTATCCACACAGCAAACAAGTTTGGTGCCCTTTTTACCCAGACACATTCAAGCAGTAAAATTCAACTGGATTCTAATGTTGCAAAATTCAGGGCTCTTCAGTGCTGAGGCTTCGAAGACGGGTCAATTGCAAAACTTGGGTCTAGGTTCAGTTTTCAAATGCCTTCAAATTCAGAGGTGTCTGAAGTTTTGGTTGGGGCATATGTCTAACACAAGTGGCTCTAAGTTAAGCATTCAGAGTGCAGTCACCATAGAACTGTTGGGAAAGAAGAATGAACTTTTCCCAGGAGCGGCGCCAGGGTTTTTGGCACCCTAGGCGCAGGGCCGGCTCGCCGGTCCCACAGCTCCAGTGGACCTCCCGCAGGCGTTCCTGCGGACGGTCTGCTGGTCCCGCGGCTCCGGTGGACCTCCTGCAGGCGTTCCTGCGGACGGTCTGCTGGTCCCGCGGCTCCGGTGGACCTCCTGCAGGCGTTCCTGCGGACGGTCTGCTGGTCCCGCGGCTCCGGTGGACCTCCTGCAGGCATGCCTGCAGATGGTCTGCTGGTCCCGTGGCTCCGGTGGACCTCCTGAAGGCGTTCCTGCGGACGGTCTGCTGGTCCCGCGGCTCCGGTGAACCTCCTGCAGGCGTGCCTGCAGATGGTCCGCTGGTCCGCGGCTCTGGTGGACCTCCCGCAGGCACGCCTGCAGGAGGTCCACCGGAGCCGCGGGACCAGCAGACCGTCCGCAGGAACGCCTGCGGGAGGTCCACCGGAGCAATCTGCCGCCCTCCCAAATCCTGGTGCCCTAGGCGACCGCCTAGGTCACCTAAATGGAAGTGCTGGCCCTGACTTTTCCTTATCCAAACTTAAATTAAAACACCCCCTTCAGGGGAGAAAACTGATCCATTAACGTGGCCATAGCCACCCTGCCAGATAGACAAGAGCAAACAGATGCTTTCAGTCAGAATGAGCTTGGTTTTAGATTAAGAGAACAACGAGAGAAAGAACAAAAGAAAATTCTCCATGAGAAAGCATAGTGTGTGGCTCTTCTCTAACAGTCTGCACAGAAATGAACACAAAATGGCTACCAGTCTCTGTAACTAGCAGTATCCTTACAGATTTAAAGATGTAGTACAACTAAATATAATCATAAGAGGTATATAGTGAAAAGCACCACATATTGCTCTTGAGATTTGCCATCACTAGTCAGGCTAGGAATGTTCAAGACTTTAGAAGGAAAGGAAACTGGGAACATAGCAATGCCATTCTTGGTCTGCCAAGTCGACTATCCTGTCTCTGACAGTGGCCAGTACCAGAGACATCAGAGCAAGGTGCAAGAAACTGCATGAATGGATGACTATATAATAACCCACCCAATGGGAAAGTTCCTTCCTAATTCCAGGCAGTCAATTTATGGCCTGACACATAGGGTAATATATAAGGGTCTAGGAGGTACCACTGTGTAGGTGTTAGATCAAGAGAACAGCAATCAGAAGACCTGGATTCTATTCCAGCTTCCACCACTGACTGACTTTGCTCATCCTGACCTTACAATCTCTGCACCTTCATTTCTCTTTCTGTAAAATGGGAATAATAATAATATCTTCCCTCTGCTGTAAAGTGCTTTGAGAGAAAAGACACTAGAAAAAGAGATTTTCAAAAGGCACAAAGGGCAGCTAGGCACCTAAGTCCCAGAGAAAGTTAACAGCAGCTAGGCACCACACTCACATTTAGGCTTTGGAAACAGATACCTTTCCATCTCTATAAACACAAAGTAGTAGGAGTATCATCTATGTGATAGCGAGTGAGTTCCCACTGAAGCATTGCTGACAAGTGCAAGCGCTAGTGCAGTGTAATTTATCAGAGCACATTGAGTGTTTCAGCACCTCACATCCTCCCTTCCTCTCCCCCATACCCTTTATGCATAAAGCTGCATACACCAGAATTCCATGCAGTTAAGATGATTTTGACCCCCAGAATCCAAAGCATCCCTGGTGCAGTCCCAAAGGAAGATATGAGATAGACTACTCCACCAGCCAGCCATGACCATCTTTCACTGTTGCTGGCCTGCAACACCTTTCCTACTCCAGATGCAGGAAGAGGCAAAAGAATGAAGTTTTGATTCAATAAGAGAGGAAGTCTCTTTGCTGGTGGAGTATACAGCACCATTAAATCAAAGTCCTACCCACAGGACAAGATGATATCCCCTACTTTGATCTATCTGGGCTTAGTGTGTTGGTGGATTGTAATAGGATCCCCAATCTCTCTTCTGTCCTCTGATGCTTAAAAATAATAATTAAGCAGCCTATGATTTTAAAGTCAAGCTAATGAAGATAATGCATTTGGTGCTGGGGGGTAGAATAATGATTAAGCACTATAATCACAATTACAGTTTCTAATTGGGATTAATTCAATGAGTTAATTAAGGTGAATATATTTGCCTTGCACAGACTGTTTATGAAATTACTTTCCCCAGCATGTCCACTGACTGGCAGGCCTAAGACACTAACTGATGGTACGTAGGTTCGGCATGTAGGTTTTAACAGTAGAGGCTGCTAGCATAGCAAAGCATGGTTTGCATCTCCACTGACTCAAACAACCTGGTCCTGTTCTTAGGCCACGTCTACCCTTTGGGCACTCCAGTGGCATAGCTAGGGCACTGTAGCTACACTGCTGTAACCCTGTAGTGTAGAAGCGGACTATGGTGGTGGAAGGGGTTTTTCCATCGCTGTAGGAACTCCACCTCCCCAAGTCACTTCAGAGCTATAAAGAAAACTGAAGACACATCATACGTTTCCTACCTTTCAGCATGATGTCTCAGTGCACTGCTAAGACCAAAGATCTGAAATTACAGAGGTTAGGGTCTGGGAAAGGAAGTGGCCAAAATGTCTGGTGTCTGCACTGTCAGTTGGTGCAAGGGGATGCACCTGTAAATGACGAAAGAGTTTTTCACAAGTCCATCACTCTATATCTGACTTCAGTCCTTGTCCTTAAAGAAACCTGCACAACATCTTCAAAAGACAAGCCTGGGAGCTTAAATTCATAACTTTGCTAGACAATAAAAATCACGGCCTTAATAAAGACACTGAATTTATGGCTCATTCCAACAATCTATAATCCACTAACCCCTCCTTTTTTGTCCTATGACTACAGAGACATTAACAGGACACTTCAGCTTGAATGGTCTCGTAGAATATAAGTTATCCACTTATGCTAAACAATCTGTTCCACCTTCTATTTCACTGCGACTCTCTGAGTCCTCAAGAAGAGCTCTGTGTAGCTTGAAAGCTTGTCTCTCTCACCAACAGAAGTTGGGCCAATAAAAGATATTCCTTCACCCACCTTGTCTCTCCAATATCCTGGGATCAACATGGCTATAACACTGCAAACAAAAATCAATGAGCAGCTGGCTGGTGTTTACATGCAGGCCTGGCTGTTGGAGGCAGCAGCAGGAGAGACTAGTATCCAGGTGGATGTCACTTTCCTTTACCAACTCACTGCGTACAAACACAATCAGACAGATGTGCTGAGCATTGATTGGTCTTTAGACAAAAGTCCATCCTGCAACTGATTATGGCAAGAGAGACAGAGTTCTCCATAAGGCAGCTGGTGATTTATCAGGAGAGTTTTAGGTAAGAAGATCATTTATATTCCCTCTTGCTCACTAGCTTTCCTCTCTGCACAGTTTGATTTCCAAGTAAACCCTGCAAGGTGTTTTTCCCCTTTCTTCTCTGCTGTTTTTACCTATCACTCTTGTTTCTCTCTAGTGTCTGTTAGCTTATAGCAACATTGTTATAGTGCTCTCCACCTTCCCTTTCCTGGCTCCTACAAGATTGGCATGTAATTACCCCATGGCCTTCCAGTTCTTGTCCACTATTTGCTCGGGTATTGGAATCGCTAGCTATGGGACTGGCGTGGGAGTCAGCTCGTGGTCTGATCCAGCAGCTCAGAGCTCTGAAAGCTGGATGACTACCCCAGGATGGGAGACTAGAATTATGACCATGCTCCCCAGATAAGGAGGAGTCATGTTACTGAGCACTGGGCAATCTGCAAAGAGAGATTCCTTGGAATTCTCCTGGTCTAGAATTCACACCATTCACCTGACCAACACATTCCTGCCACGGTACCATGGACAGCTCTCTCCCTCTCCATGGAGCTCTCCTTTAAGCTACCTGTGACATCACTGCTGCAGAGAACAGCTCACCCCAGCAGGCAGCTTGGATATAAAAACCTGTCGGTTGCTCAGAGTCTCGTTTGTATCCCCTCAGTTTAATACTCTTGGCTGAGATCATGCCTCGGTGTATAAATACGGGAAAGTTAAAATGCAAGATCTAAGAGGGGGAGAGGACACCTCACGGCAGAGGAATTGAGATACAGGGCCTTCTAATTCTAAAGCACCAGTCTGAATCTGGCTCAGATCTATAGGATCCAAGAGTTGCCCCCATCTGCTAGCGCCCTAGTGGCCTGTGTCAAATGAGTGGGTGGATTTCTCTATCCTCTCTAGGTGACAGGAGTGTCCCCATCACAAAAGTCAGTCTCAAAGTTAGCCCTGCTTGACAGTCTCAGCACAGACACTAAGGGCTGAACAGATAGGGAGAATAAAGAATTCTTGTATCCCTCTACAATAAGGGTAGAATGAAGAATGGCCCAGGGGTTAGGGTGCTAGTGTGGCACTTATGGAGCCCTGGACACAATCCCCTGTACCACTACAGACTTCCCCTATGACCATCAGTAAGTCACTGAGTCTCTCTATGCCTCAGTTTGCCCTTTTTAAAATGGGGATAACAGCACTGCCCTACCTTGTAGGGTTGTTGTGAGGATAAACACATTAACGATTGCTTGGCTAATGGGTGCCCGAGAGGTACCTTAGACAGCAGTGGGGAAGCACCTGTTGTGTGGATAAACAGAGCTTTAGTTACCAGACACGCTAACTGATAACAACAAAAAGCCTAAACAACAGCTGACCTCTTACTAGATGAGTTTTTTCAGGTGTTTCACAGCTCAGAGTAACACCGCGACTGGTCAGTTCCCGATTCACCTCTCTGCCTCTGCCTGTCCTTCCTAGGCACCCCTGCCCTCTTGCTTGCCCTTGTGAGATCTGAGCGCCTGTACAAACCAAGCCTTTGACATTCTAGCTGTACCAAAGCCTGGAGCAGTAACAGCCATGCCTCTGTGCATTCCGTGACACCACATCAGTGAAGAGGAGGTGGGGAACTTTTCAGATTAGTTGCTGAGCAAATTTTTGCTTCACTGTCAAGAGAAGCAAATTAAGAAAGCCAGCATGGTGCATGGGAATCATCAGCAAGAGAAAGTCAGCGTGAAGGTTACATTACTTTCCACTCACTAAACTCTGTTAGCAAGGAGTTGAACATGACAGCTCCCTCACTCTCCCCTTAAAAAAAAAGTATAGTATAAAACCCTCCCTGTGATATGCCTTCCACATATAGGGAATGCCACGGTAAAACCATTACAGGAATGATACTTGTTTACTTTCTCATCTCTTTGGGACAGAGGCCATCTTTTTGTTCTGTGTTTGTAGGCTCAGTTCACCACTGCATTACTCCAGTTTTATGCTGGTACAGCTCTATAGATTTTAACAGGATTATGCTGACATAAAACTAGGGTAACTCAGTAGGAGTCATGTACAGAGAGTGATGTGTTATAATGCACTGTTAAGTATCTGCTGCCTTCCACCCCAGAGATAGCTGCATTTCAGTGCTGGTTGAAATGATTTCAATCCCATACCTATCTCCCAGGTAAGGCTGCCAATTTTGGTTGGACATATTCCTGGAGTTTTCATCTCATGACATAATCCTTAATTAAAGATTAATCTTTAATTCCTGGAGACTCCAGGACAATACTAAGGGTTGGCAACCCTACAGGGCAGTTGCCAGACTTAATCAGCATTTGTCAAATGCTTTGACAGCCTCCAAGGAACTAAGGGTACATCCACACTTCGAGCGTGCGTGGTTCCCAGCTTGAGAAGACACACTCACATTAGCTCAGTGAGTACTAACGTGCTAAAAATACAATGGAGCTCCAGCAGGGCAAGCGGCTAGCTGTTCTGAGTACATACCTCGTGTCTGCGATGGACACACATATGAGGTAGCAAGCTCCTCCCACTACTAGTGGTGCAATGGCTACTTTCTATTTTTAATATGCTAGCTCAGCGATACTCAGACTGAGGCTCGTCAGCTGCAAGTGGCTCTATAATGGGTCTCCCGCAGCTCTTTGCAGCATATGGTATTAAAACACTGTGATTTAATTATTAACCTGTCTAAGCTATTAACCAATCAGGATGCTTTTACTAAGTATTAACCTATTGGAGTTGGTAAAATAATAATGATGCTTGGTCAGTCATTTTGCTGTGAGATATATAAAAACTAAATATTCCCCACCTCATACTGTTTAAATATGAATAGTACAGTAACTCCACACTTAACATCTGCTCCATTACAGAACATGGTCATTTAAAGTTATGCAATGTTCCACTATAAAGTCGTTTGGCTGTCTGCTCTGTCCATGGCTGGCAGCCCCCCTATCAGCTCCACTATGCATTCCCTCCAGTGCCTCCCACCCACTGGCGGACCCTGCAGATCAGTGCCTTCCCCCTGCTCCCCTTGCCTCCTGCCCGCACCAATCAACTGGTTTGCAGCATTCAGAAGGCTGAGGGGAGGAGCGAGGATGCGGCGTGCAGCCTCCCTCCTCCCTCCCCTGCTTCTTGGATGCTGCAAACCAGCTGATTGCCGCAGGCAGGAGGTGGGGGGAGCAGGGGAAAGGTGCTGATCCATAGGGTCTGCTGGCGGATGGGAGGCATTGGGAGGGGGCATAGGGGAGCTGATAGGGGGGCTGCCAGCCTGTTTAATACATGTATTAAATTACTTCTTTAAAATTGTTTTAAATGTATAGAATGCCTTTTGTCTGTCAAAAAAAATATTTCCCTGGAACCTAACCCCCTCCACCCCCAATTTACATTAATTCTTATGGGGAAATTGGATTTGCTTAACGTTGTTTCACTTAAAGTCATATTTTTCAGGAACATAACTATAACGTTAAGTGAGGAGTTACTGTACTATACTAAATGAAACAATGAATTCACACTCTTTTGGGTAACGTTGATCGCTGATTTGGTTCCTGTCTCAGTATTGCTAGGCTAGCTCAATGAGAGCTAGTGTGCGTATGTCTCCTCGAGCTAGGAATCACATCCCCAGCTTGGCATGTAAACATACCCCTAAATAAGGGCACACTGTTATTGCCTCTATACAAAGGTTCCTGCATCTCATCACAGATTCTTATTAAAAATAGACACACGTTCTATTCCAGACTCTGCCAGTAACAGCTGAATCAGCCTTGGAAGGGTGGCGGATATGGGTTTAAAAATACAGCATAAATACACTGATATGTGGTCCCAGGGAACCATTTTGGGGGGCCTGATTTCCAACTGCCTTATTCCAATTTTATGCCTGTGTGACTTTTTCTGGTTCAGTGACGTAAAACTGGAGTAACAGTGGTGAATCAGGCCCCCATCTCTTGGCTTTGCCACAGTCAAAGAGCAAGCAGGGCCGGTGCAAGTATGTTTCGGGTCCTAGGCAAAACTTCCACCTTGTGCTCTCCCCCGTCCCCCCGCCCTGAGGCGTGCCCCCCCGGCAGCTCCTCCCCTCCACCCTGAGGCACCCCCCCCCGTGGCAGCTCCCCACTCCCACACCCTCTGCCCTGAGGCACCTCCCCAGCCCCAGCTCATCCCTGCTCCGCCTCCACCCCGAGCACGCCGTCACTGCTTCACTTCTCCCGCCTCCCAGGCTTGCGGCGCCAATCAGTTTAGGTGCCACAAGCCTGGGAGGCGGGAGAAGTGAAGCAGCCATGGTGTGCTCGGGGAGGAGGCGGGGCAAGGGTGAACTGGGGTGGGGAGTTCCCCTGCGTGCTGCCCCCCCTTACTTGCTGCAGGTGGCCCTCCCCACACTCCCCTGCCCCAGCTCCCTCCGCCTAAATGCCGGTGGCAATCGGGGCAGCCAAAGATCCGGCCGCCGCGGTCACTGCTGAAGAAAATGCCGCCCCCCAAATCCTAGCACCCTAGGCGACCGCCTAGGTCGCCTAAATGGTTGCACCGGCCCTGAGAGCAAGTACTAAGATATGCCTATTTACAGATAACATTTTGCACTCCAGAAAACTTTCTAGTCAAGGATCTCAAAGCACTTTACCCAAAGAGTCATCAATTTCGCTCCAACACCCCTGAGATACAGAGAGATAAACTGAAGCCTGAAGAGCTAAGTCTCTTGCCCAAGGTCACACAGTAAGTCAATGGCAGAGCCAGGCAGGGAACCCAGAGGTCCAGATGTTCAGGGCCAAATTCTCCACTGATATAAACTGGTGCAGCCACCAGTGGATAATTTTGTCCCCCTCAGTCTCCTGCACTCATGTCTAGTTACGTCTCTTGTTCGGAAAGTCTGCACAGTCAGGGTATCAGAGTATTCTGGCCCAAGAGATGTGCCCCAGTTAGCCAACATGAATCCAGATCTGAACATGCCCCGGGTTCATGGGCATTTGGATCAGGCCCACCTCTAGCCTCCTGCCTTGCTAAAAGCCGGAGAGTGTTAGTTGCCTGCATCTGCCATGCTAGACACTCCCCACTCTGCACTGAACCTTTCACTCAGCCACTGTGCCAGTGCCAGCAGACATTCCATTTCAGCATTTCAGAGCCGCTCTGTTTTGCTGATGGTATTTCTTTTCACACTGGGGGAATTATATTGAATGGGTCCTATCTCTCCTGAGGAAATATTGATCCAGAGTTTTAATGGCTTTCCATTAACAAGCAACAACGAGAGTCATTGGGGATTATTATTTGATCTGATAACAAAGGGAACACTCAGCTTTCAGTGCTTCAAACTTTTTTTTTCCCTCCCGCCCTTTCTTTCTACTTAAAAAAGGTGAGAGATTTCTCTCGCTTTTCACTCCAGAAGTCTGAGAACAGATTTTCAATTTGTTAACTTTCTTTATGACTCTGGCTCTGTGAAAGGGAGTAGGAAGCGGGGGCAGAGAGACAGAGGATTAAATACATGGGTTTATTTCAGGAAACCTTTCTAAAGGGGAAAGCTGCATCTCCAAGGAGACAGGGCTCAGTTAAATTAGGCCCTTGAAATGAATGAGTCCAGGGCCCCTTTCCCCTGTGGCTCAAAGGGCCATTAGGCATCCTGATCAGGCACGGGCACTTTGCTTTAATAGAGTATGTGGCAGCCAGAAATAAACAAGGGGGCTCACATCTTCAGAGGTCCTTGGTTCCCTCATAAACCTGTTACGGGAGATACATGGGCCTCTCTTGCCAGGCTGTGGAATGTCTACATCCCGGGTACAATTTGTCATTTTAACCAGGTGCTGGATAAGAAAGGAGCATGTGTGTGGGTGTGTGTGTGTGGGTGTGTGTGGGTGGTGGGGAGGGAATGACACTTTTAAATGACCTGATAATGAAACCCTAGATAGGAAAAGAGAAGAAGGAATTGCCCTACTTAATCAGCCCCACACCAAGGACAACCAAACTTGTTACACTAGGAGATGTCACTGAGGATATGTCTACATTGCAATAAAACATCCGCGGCTGGCTATAAAACTGTAGTGCAGATATCTGGACATAGGCTGGAATCCAAGCTCTGGGACCCAGCAAGGGGTCTGATGGGGAAATGAGCCTGTTCTGGATAGAAGCTGATTGCCCATAGAAGACTGCTTGTAAATGCTTTTCCACTGTGTGACACTGTTCCACAGAGCATGGTGCTGGTAAAAATAGAGCCGGGGGAGTAAATCTGATCAGTGTCTGAGTTTTTATTATAGGTTTAATACATCCCTGGAAAACAACCAAGCAAGGTTCTGTCTCATCTCTTTCTAACACCAAGGCACTGGCAAATCCTCTCTCTGACTGTCCCACTTTCTAAGCAAAGTTAACTAGATTGATTACAAGGAGAAGGGCTGCAATTCATCCCGTGCAGAGGGCCCTCACCAGGCCTATGCACTGCTGAAGTCCCATTTAAGCCCATTAAATGGTACACAAACATAAGCTGGCGCCCTGCACAGGGATGGGTTTCACCCAGAGCATGCTGGGAAATGGAATTTCAGTCCTATGAAAAATTTCACGTTTTTTGAAAAAGAAAAAAAAATCATTGCGAATTGGGACGGAAGACTGGGGGAGGAGGAAGTCTATTTTGGCAGAAATTCCACAATATTTTGTTTCTCAAACCAAACAAGCTCAGAATCCACTCAGCAGGTGGGAAGCCTGGGAAGCTGGTCAGCTGAAGTTTTCCCTCAGAAAATTTTTGATCAGCTCTGGAGCTGTGTGGTATCTTGGCATAAGCAGTAGTGATGGAAGTTAACTTCCTGGGGACAAGTTCTGGGACTGGTAGCTGAGCTTACTTTCACTGACTTCAATGGATCAAGGCCAACACAATTTGGTCCCTGGCTACTAAAAACATTACCGTGCAGTCACAACCCCAGAGCACTGTGGCTAATCCCTAAGGGCTCAGCTACACTGCTACCAGCAGGTGCAATGGAGAATTTCTGTAGACATCCCCCATGCTAGCTGTCCTCTAGCTACCTCATTGAATTAGAAGCAAGGATGCAGCAGTATGTACCTGGGGGCTCAGGTGAGCTTGGACAGCCCATGCAGCTCTGTCCTCACTGCTACTTTTAGCACACTAGCTCCTTTACAGCTGGTGTGGGTACTTCTGCACAAGCTGGAAACCACGCCAGTGGTTGCAGTGTAGACATGCTCTAAGAGGTGCAGCAGCATTAGTGAGGCAGTGTGGCTTGGTGGATGAGGTGCTGGTGTAGGTTGTAAGAAACCCGGATTCTATTCCAAACTCTGCCGTGTTGTGTCTATGCTACAATAAAACACGCATGGCTGGCCTGGGTCAGCTGAGTCAGGGGCTTGGGCTGTGAGGCTATAAAATTGCAGTGTGGATGCTTGGGCTGGAGCCCTGGCTCTGGGATCCTTACCCCTTCATGGGGTCTCACAGCCCAAACATCTACCCTGCAGTTTTGCAGCCCAAGCCCCATGAGCCTGATCCAGGCCAGCTGCCGGTGTTTTATTGCAGCACAGACATACCCACAGTGATCTGCTATAGGGCCATTTCCTCTCCTAGCCTGTGTCTATTTTGATTGTCATCCTTTGACTCAGGAATGGGCACTATGCTATGTATTTGTCCAGCACCTAGCGTAATGGGGCCCTGATCTCATTTTGGAGGCTTTTATGTGCTATAATAATACAAATTAGTAATAAGTCAATGAAAAAATGCAGCGATTAGATATAATAACACAGATGGTTGAATAAATATTCCCTAAACAACAATATCTCTAGTTATAGAGAATGGATTTCCAGAACAATATTTTTTAGAAATATCTGTCCCTGTTTCACAATCTCCATGACAGTAAATAGGATGAATATCCTCTTGGGGGATGCTGCTCCTATACTGATACTTCCTAGGCGCGTGTTCAGATGCAGACTAGGAAACAGGGAAAGCAAACCCAATTTGAATGCATAGAAAAATAGATACTCTTAAAAGAAGTCCTTAGAAGCTTTCTTTTACTTTTAAAGAAACTGGCAGATTTGCCAGGGATCAGATGGTATAGCTGACAGCTTCTCATTTGATTTTTAATTATTCTATTTTAATCTTAACTTATGGCACTTTATCTTTTTTTGTGGGGATTTACTCTTTGTAATTAGATGGGGTAATTAGAATCTGCAATACTGCAGTTTCCCTTTAAATCTTCCATGGTATTGCTTAATAAAATGTGAAATTAACTCATGCAACCCTTGTAGATCCTATTCTGCATGGAAATGTGGTCAGCAGCTAGAGACGAGGCAAAGTCCTGATAAGCTAGTGTTGTCTGGTTTTACATATTGAAGGACCAGTCACAGAAGTAGCAAAGAGTCCTGTGGCATCTTATAGACTAACATGTATTGGAGCATGAGCTTTCGTGGGTGAACACCCACTTTGCTGGATGCATGTCACCCATGAAAGCTCATACATCTGTTAGTCTATAAGGTGCCACAGGACTCTTTGCTGCTTTTACAGATCCAGACTAACAGGGCTACCCCTCTGATAGAAGTCAATAGGAAAACTTACGTGAGCGTTACTTTGGGCCAATAGTTTGGACATCATAGCATAATCCTTGGACTCAGACAGGCCTGGAAACACTATGAAATAGGTGTTAAAATATTAAAGGCCAGACTATTTTATAATAATCCATTGATACTGAAATCGATAGAGCTTACATTAATAGTTACAAGGTGTGATCCTGCAAATATGAGTGGCACATTCTTAGCAGTTCTAAAGAATGAGGTTTTAAAAAAAATATATGATTTGAAGTTGAGCCTGATATCCAGGGCCCCAATTCAGAAACACACATAAGCACATGCTTAAATATCACTGACGTCAGTAGGATGCAGAAACACTTATTCAAAGTTAAGCACTTTTCTTGAATACGAATGCATTCCTGAAGTGGGGCATATACAGATAAAAACTACAGCTTTTAGAACGGCTAGGAAATTAGCTAGATTAAATCAGCTTTATGAACTGTTATCATAGAGGTTTCCTAGCTAAAGGAAAACAATTACGGTGCCCAGTTCTCCCAAAAAGAGATTGATTTTCCCCACTGTCTGAAATAAGTCTGTTGCTGAAACACTGATCGGCATGTGGTATGAGCAATGAACGATGCGGCAGGCCAGCAGAGGTGTAGGAAATAGATCTGCATAGCGCACACACAGAGGCCAGCATTACATGCTGCGAGGGCTCTGTTTGTTTGATACCAGCCTGGTCCCAGCTTGCATTTCTGTACAATCTGAGTCACACCAAACTAGGAACCTACTAGGCAGCACAGCCATCTACTCCTTCTTCTGCTAGGGTTCCACCATGGCAGTGATACTCAACCTGGGGCTCCCTTTTCAGGATTCATTAAGGCCTTGAGTAATGTCTCAGCATCAATGCAGCAGTTGCCCCAGTAATAAAAAGGCAACTGAAAACATAAAGCTGTAATATGAATTACTGGAGCCAATGGCTACTGACCCCATCATGTGATAGAAGTAACCACAATAACCCAACCCAGGTCAGTTGACTGTCATTATTATTTATATTATAGCAGCACCAACCATGATTGTGCTAGGCACTGTACAAATACACAATAGCAGGCAGTCCCATTGGCCTGAGCAGTTTACAATCTATACAAGTTTAATCTCTTACTAGCACTCCGGTCTGCTACATTTTATTACATGGTGTTAGCAGTGGGATTTGAACCCATCCCTCCATGTGGGTTGACGAGGAATTATGAACAAGCACAGGAGAGGCTTTCCTGCTAAACATCCCTGCCAGGTGTTCGGCTGAGCCCTGTGCATGTTTGAACAGGACTTTGTGAATACTCATGTCATGCAGATGTGATCAATAATGCTCAGATTTTATGTCCCTCCCTATGGCATCTCAGGACCTTGATTTAAGGAGCAGCTCAGTCACCTGGGTCCCAGACAGAGCAGTTTTTATGGTTATAGCCAACTAAGGTGAATAGAAGCATCTGCTCTGATGCTTTAGCTTTGAGGAAATTGCTCTAATGGAGGATAATTGTGATTCCTGACTATTACTGTTGTTCTCGATGACTGTCTGAGGTGATAAAGTGACTCTTAGACTGTCAAAAAGTGAGTGCTACCCTAAAAGCACCTTAGGAGAAATAGCAGAGAAGGCTGGTTGGGGTGTCAGGAAATGTGTTTTGTTCCTGGGTCTTACACTAACTAGGCGTGTTCCTTCCAATAACTCACTGCATCTTTCTAGCCTTATCTGCACTAGGACAGTTACTCACTGCTGGCCACAGGTGCAGCAGGAAGCAGAGCAGGTTTTCACCTTAGTTTCCAAGAGAGCTGAGCATGATTTGTTCTGGACTACACACCTAGCAGCACCAGCTTTAGCAGCAGCTTGTAAGATCCTAGTATTCTCTCTCTCTCAGCTTCCCACAGGCTCCCTCCCTCACAGGGCTGTTGTGAGTCAGCTGAACATCTGCAAAGCACTTGCTTTGAGATTCTTAAATGACGGGTGCCATCGAAATGCAAAGTATTATTTAAAAAATAATAATAATAATCTGTGAATAGAGACTCTCCTGATTTTATTTATACACACGCTCGCTCAAAGACATAGAACTACTTAATCAATGCTTTCCGTTGTGTAAATTTGCCTGGTTGGGATGGAAGCTGTCATTTTCAGTGCAAAATTGGATGGACAAGAGCTTGAGGATAATTGTAGCACTACCCACTCTTACCTAGCTCTGGGGTGTGTGTGTGTGTGTGTGCGCACACAGAAAGTCTCGTTCTGATGCACCGTGTGCTCCAACTTCTGACCCCACCAGGCTCATCTGTGTGTTTGGTGGCATGATGCTCTGACCCATAGAGCAATTATTCACTGATGCCTCACTGGGAGATGAGCGGTTTCAAAAATCTTGCCACAATTTTGGGAGCTGAGCACTTGAAAAACTAGCCCTGATGTCTTTGGGAAAAAGGAAGCCCATCTCTATAATGGGACAAACCAAAAATGCTTGAATCCCAACACCCTGTAGTGTCACCAGCTCACACAAATTGATCCCGAGTCACATGATATTTGATGTTCTTCCTTAAGCCCCAGCAGCTGGAATCAAGAAATTCTATTCAAATCCCAGTTTTCTTTGTTTAAAAAAAATACGTTTCCCATGCTTGTGGATGTGGAGAAAAGCTTGAAAACTTGAAGCACATGAACCACAAAGGCCCAGAAACCAGAAGGCAAATATAAACGAACCCCAACTTGTTTATATGAAAAAATAAATCTCATGATTTATAAATCAATCAATCAATCTCATGATTTTGGGGGCCTGACTTCTGATTTTTGAAACTTTGGGGTTGGTCATAATGACCCTGGCAGTTTAAGGATTTTCAACCAGATCTGATTCTTTGGGCGCTTAGAGCCTGTCTCTGCTTGTCACCGTTTCTGCTGTTTATTTCTTCTGTGCATTCATGAGGCTGGTGAGTTTCACTTCCTGGTTCCTGTGGACAAAGCTGTTGTGTTTGGTTTCCAGCACTGCAGGGCACAGTTTACACTTTATTGAACAAAACTCTTTCCATTGATTTTTTTTTATTGAATCCTATGAAAACATTTCTCTCCATAGCTGCTTGCCCTATTCAAATTGCTAGGGTCCCTTTGACATCTGTTGCTTCCCTCAGAGTCTACCCTTTCACTGATGTTCTAGTGCTTCTTTGCCTTTCATGGAGATAATTTCCCAGGGGGACAGTGACCAGCAACAGCTTTTGGTGGCTGGGTCACTTTTAATAGCTTTAATGCAGACGAATGGATCGCAGGGGAGACTTCCTCAGCAGTTCTTGAGTCTCATTGCTGAGTTGCCTGCAGGTCAGGCAAGTTGGTGATTAAAGCAGATTGCCACTTTTATTGCAGTCTATCTCATTAATAGCCCAGGCAGGACAATGGGGAGCTGTTTCCCTGATAGCAGCTAGCTGGCTGCCTCTGATCAAGGACATCTGCGTCTCTGCAAAAAGCAGCCTAATGCAGTCTGGGATGGTTGAGCTGCACATGCAAAGCGGTTCGGCAGCTTGCTGGATTCCCACCCCATTCTTTGCAATGCAAACGGACCTCAGATGATCATCCAAACCAATCCTGCACCAAGGTGCACCGGCTATTGGTGCTGGCTAGCGTGGAAATACATTGAAGAAACCATGTTAGAAGCATGGGCTTTTCAACAGATGAAGGCGTTTCAGTGCCTAGAGAGGGAATGCTGGGAACGCCCCTGTACAGAACATACTGGTCATCAAGCAGATAGAACAAAGGACATCCCTATGCAGTTCTTACAGGCATTCACCCCAGAGGACAGAGCTATCCCACAGCACCCCTAATCAAAGGGGATGGAGCTTGTCGTGTGTGCAGCTTCACTCTGAACAGTCACTGGGGGAAGTCCATGCTCTCCTAGGTGGTTCTTTCTTTACAAGTGCCTGAATCATGCAGTGTAGCATTAAGCTTTAGGGGAGCAGTGTGTCAATGCGCTCACACTGGAAGAACAGGAGAAAGCTAGAAAAGTAGAAAGAGAATCAAGAGTTGCAGAAACACCTACTTAGGCTGGAGTGTCCTGTTGTATGCAAGTTTCACCTCCGGGATTGAGTCATTCTGTGACCCCTAGTAGACTTTGGCAATCTGCATGGCAGTCTGCCCACATCCCCAAGCAGGCATCTCATTCTTCCCACTGACCTTGCTGTCAGTCTGTCTTAAGTACTTCAATGGCCCCATTCCCATAGCCATCTGAGCACCTCACACTCTAAAATATTTACCGTCACGAGAGAGATAGAAAAGAACATGGAGACCTGAGACGCAGAAAGACTACAGCCCAGACCTGCAGAGTTATTTAGGTGCCTAACTCCTATTGAAATCAATATGAATAAGGTACTTAAATAGCAGAGAGTATCTGGCCCTAAATGACTTAGCCAAGGTCACAAAGGAAGTTTGTGGCAGAGCACAGAATCAAACCCAGGACTCCCCCGTCTCAACCTAGCACCTAACAGCTGGACCATCCTTCTCTAGTTTCCTGGTGCTGCCTATTTATGAAACATTTCTCTCAGTTTGCCTCTGCTAGAGACCCCACACACACCTTGAGATGCAAAGGGAAGTGATCACTATTACCATTACAGACTATCAGAAACCCAAGTTGTTTTGCCCTCTTTCCCATGGCTCTGGTATCTGTGCTCCAGGCCTAGGGCAGCAGTAGAGCCATCAGAAGGAATTAGAGATGCACATTTAAAAAAAAAAAAGCCACCCTCTCCTTTCATTCACTTGAATGAAGACAAAGAAAGTTCATCTGGGAATGGAAAGATTAACATCTCAGCAGCAGTGCGATCAAAGGGATGTGTGTCTCGATAAGATGTTGTATCTGAGTCACCGAAACACACCGATGGCATAAAAGAAGGGACCATGCTGACAGCAGGCCTGACTGAAATAAAGCTAAGAACTCCCTGCACAACAGGGAACCTACATCTTGCCCAGCTTGGGACATGGCAAGTTGGGACCCAATCCTGAAGGTGGCTAAGCACCTCACAATTTCCATTGACCTCAGTCTGAACTGTCATTTCCATCCAAGGCTGATGCATAGCCGCTGGATCCAGGCATGGATCATCCATCGCCGTGTGGAGAGGACTCCCTGAGGCAACCAGGAGAATGGTGATACAGAGATGGCTGACTACCTTCCCGCAATTCATTGCCACATGCAACTCTTTCATACTCTTACTACTGGGAGAATGGCCTGGTGTAATAAACGGGTTAAGATGGGGTGTGTGGCTGCACACTACTTCCCTCTACTGGATGGTTCAGAACTGCTTAACAGTGTGTCATAGGCCCTATACTGGTAACAGCTAATGGAGATTCTCCCTTAGCTCAAACACTAGAGACTCGTGCTTTTGGAGCTGAAAGATTTGAATTCTGTTGCCATGAAAGTTCTGAGTAGCCCTGGTGTGCAGCCTAGTGATGAACCAAGAAGTCCAAGATAGCCATGGATTCATAACAGTAATGTGCCTCTTTTCACTCCCCCCTCTCCTAGACAATGCCTTGCTGCCTCTCCTTAGTATGCAGGCTGCCTCTGAATCCATCCACTACTTACTAGCTGCAGTTTGAGAGCAGCAAAGAAAGAAAAATAAGACAACCTAGACGCCTGTCTCTGTGTCACAAGAGGCTGGTAAAGGTTACTCAGGTGCTGGTTGCAACAATATAACTCTGATATTTTCCGCCCTTATAAAACACAGATGTGATATATTCAGCAATATCCCTTTGCCCCATTCCAACCCCAGCAAACCTCATGCTAATATCAGAAAATCTTGCAATGTATCATGCCCATCCTCCACATGCCTGAGAGGTTGGGACTTGGAGGCTTATGTCAGCAGAGAGGGAACAGACCCATGGTCATGCTGTTTAAGTGGATGGGAGGGGGAGAAAAGATTCCATTAAAGCCTCACTAAGGCCTTGGCTACACTGGCGCTTTACAGTGCTGCAACTTTCTCGCTCAGGGGTGTGAAAAAAACACCCCCCTGAGCGCTGCAAGATACAGCGCTGTAAAGCGCCAGTGTAAACAGTGCCGCAGTGCTGGGAGCGCGGCTCCCAGCGCTGCAAGCTAAACCCCATCAGGATGTGGAGTACGTGCAGCGCTGGGAGAGCTCTCTCCCAGCACTGGCGCTGCGACCACACTCGCACTTCAAAGCGCTGCCGCGGCAGCACTTTGAAGTTTCAAGTGTAGACATACTCTTTAAGACAGTGCATGGGGCTGCCCATTCAAAAGCCCAGAGAATACCAGCTCCAGCATCCCATCCCACAAGCCACAGGACAGTCTGCTGCCAAATGGAAATCTTGACTTCACCTCCTGCTGCCCGGGTGTGTCTGCTAGCAAGATGTGGGCGGAGTAGCCCAAGAGCGCACGGGGATGGGTGACTGCCACTGGGATGCTGACCTGCGAGCTGCCTTTCAGGATGAAGTCTGCTTCTGGGAAGCTCATAATCTCCACTCCGGACTTTCTCTGTGACATATAGCAGAGCAAATACCATTAGCTACTGGATTTACCCCAACACACAGGGAGACTGAGCCCCTTACCCGATAGGTGAAAGTGTGGACTTGGTTTCACTTGTTGTGAGGAAATCCCACATCAGGACTCTCCTCTTGGCAGCATCCAGAGACAGGTTCAGTGTAAAATGGCCCCAAATGAATAGCTTTGAGTGTTGCCTGGGCTTGGTGGCCTGAGACTGTGGTATTGCAGGGACATCACCTCCCGCTTTCTGGCCAGGACTTTGGAAAAACCTTAGGGCACAGCAGCCGCCAAAGAATCCATCCCTCCCAAATTTCAGCCTGCAGGCTGGGGGGCAGGGCTCTGGGAATGGGGTTGCTGCCATGTGGACACTTCTGCAGTAGAGACAGGATCCATTCAGCCCAAAGCTGTAGCTCACTGTTGGGTCTGACCACCTTGATTTAAGAACTCCTAGAAACTGAGTCCATAGCAGAAGCAGCTCCCATGTTCCAGAGGAGGGTGAATCAAGATTGGGGCTGATCGGGCCCTGCACTCTGAAAGAAGCCCACCTCTCACTCTCCAGGTAGCCTTCGTCCACCAGTGGCAGCGCCCGGTATTCACGACAGCCATTTCTGTTCCCAGCTAGGCTCGTTCTTTTCCCCACGGCACACCCTGACCTAACTCCCTGCAACCCCTGGATTCTCTCCTCATCCATGTGTGGCCATTGCTTGGAAGATTAAAGAGGTGGAAGAGTTAAGCGTGGGGGTAGTCTTTGAATGCCGTTCCCCGATATCCTGCTGCAGCTAAGCTGGACCCTGTCCTCACCTGCCTGCCTGTCCCAGGATGGAAGCAGGCAAGCTGTGCTGTCCCTAGCGCTTGGACTAACTGTGGAGATGCTTTTGCCCCTTTGTGCTACGTTGGGACAGATTGAGAAGGGTAAACAGGGTTTTTCTTCTTGCTTTTCACCTTAGGAATTGCAGGAATATCAAGGGTTTTCTGCCTTGTCTTTCCTGGGATACAAGCAATCCGCTCTGGGATATGTTAAGAGTTCCCAGCTTCACCTCCTGACATGGACACCTGGCTTAGTTCCTGTTCTCCAAAGAGGCTTTGGCTGGCTCCCCAGTGCGTGGGTTTCTCTGCTGTCATCTTGCCCCGTTTGCCTGCTGATGCACCAGCTGCAGCGACATCCTGCCCTCTTCCAGTTCTGGAATGGGATGACGCTCCTCTGAGCCCACAACAGACACTGTTTCTACATCAGCTTGGTGTTAAGCGAATGCGACACTGGGGAAAGGTGCTATGCTGCCACTCCTGGGGACTGAAGTCCTTTATTCGTCCACAGAGCAAGCCATTGCCAGCTCCCCCCACACTGCCCCAGCTCCCCTCAATCCTCAGCCTCTGCTGAGATTGCCAGCATGGAGCCTGATTGGAAGGGCAGCTGTATGATGCAGGCATCAGCCCACCAGGACCTGGCTAAGACCCAGAAACTCATTTCACATAGGCCACCAAGCAAACATCAGCTCACAGCTGTCTAGGGTCACTTCCACCCCACGCAAGATTCAAACCAGTGTCCCAGAGATGAAAAGTCCCACCCCCACAAAGCCATCCACTGTCATAGCCAGATAATCCTTTAAGAGCCATCTCCCCATCCATTTCATTGCAGTCATTTTGGGCTTTCTCTGGGACTACTATATCAAGCATATGGCCCAGGCAGCGCTTCCCATTTGGAGGGACACTCCCCAGGCTGCTATGTATGGGGCTCACCCCACCCCAGCCTCCTGAGTTGAACAGAGTCCAGGCACAGCCCTGGCTGGGTCTCTAAGCACATGCTGGGGCTGCAAATACTCTGTCTGGCACCCCCTGCTGAGACCCTGCAGTCCAGTGGTCCCCAAACTTTCCACAGTTGTAGCCCCCTCGCCTGGGAGCTGGGCCAAGACCCCTGCACCACAGCTTCCCTCTAACAACTAAGGAGTGCCTTTAGGGGAGTAGTGTGGCTTAGGAACAAAGAGAGCAGGCTTGATTCTATTCCTAGCTCTGCCCCTGGCCCACAATGCACCTGTGAGCAAGTCACTAGCTGTTCCTCAGTTTCCCCACTCACTCTTCATTTATCTTCTCTTTTGGCTTATAAACTCTTCAGAGTAGGGACTGCCTCTTGCTCTGTGTTTGTATAGGGCTGAGCCCAATGGGATCTGATCTTGGATGGGGCCCCTAAGAGCTACTCTAATGTAAATACTAACAGTTTTAGACACCTTCGAGACTTCTTTTAAGGTGGCCAGAAAGGGACACTGGCTTCTTGCTCTGCCCAGATCCGAGCTGACAGGACACCTTTTCAGTGCTCCGAGATGCAGCTCAAGAAGCGAGGACTCCAGCTGGAACGTCTGACAGGACACAGCAACTGTCTCACTGGACAGTAAGGCAGTAAAAGGGAGAACAGATCCAGCATGTGACCAATCTGTTTTACTTTTCAGCCCTGTTTCCACACTGCATATAACTTTATAGCTATTTTAATAAAAAAGAGGTTATACAACTCCAATATAAGAAAAAATGTCAGCGGCAACCCTCCAATAACCCTCCAGCTTTCACAGCCAGGCTTGAGTGAGCAACCTTACAACAACAAACCAGTATTTGCATCCCTGCTCAAATGCACAATCCTACAGTCACAAACCAGCACATGTATCCTCATGCCATGAGCCACCCTGCGTTAATAAACCAGTCTGCAAATATACAATCTGAGACAGCACATTTTGGTAAAGGAATGGGGAAAAAATTAAAATGTGAAGCACTCAAGCAGTTTGTCTAGGCAATGGTGACTAATACTGATACTTTACCAGTTATGACAGGTACCTTAAAAGGATTTTTCCTACTACATTTTCACTGCTTTATGTGAAGACTTTTATTAGTGTAACATGCACGACACGAAACCTTTGGGTCCCACCTTTTCAGGAAAGGATGAAATATTTTTGTTTTGTTTTCTTACCATTTCACGGATAGGAGAGTGCATTATTGGTTTTAATTCATAGGGCCCGATTCTCATTTATACTGAGACTACTTTACACCACAGACAGAGTAAAGGGGACTTAAAATGGAGTAAATTACACTTTATGAGATTGCAATCTCATAGGGCAGAACTATCTTCCAGATCTGTGCTTTACAGCACCTAGAACACTAGGGTCCTGGTCCCTGAGTGGGGCTCCGCGGTGCTATCCAAATAATAATACATCTAGTCCCACTGTAAGGCCACGCAAACTGCTAGAGTGGTGCAGAGAGGTCCCTGTGTAAAAGGGAATCAGGCCCATCATCTCCTGGGATAATTAGATGGAGAAACTCAAAAGGATGTTGACATGGGGGCTGTCAGAGACCCAATCTGGAGAGAGGCTGACAATGAAATAGCAAACACAAGCAGCAAAGAAACAACCCACCACATCCTTGTTCCTCATCTCGCTAATGTATCAGTTATTACCAGAAATAAATATTGTTAAAAACTCTTGAGTTGGCTGGATTGCATCCCTCCCTCCCCCAATACGCACAGAGTGACTGTCATTGCAGAAGCTTCCCCAATTCCTCCACGTGTGGGGCCAGACACCCACTGGTGTAGCACCATTGATTCAATGTGCACTGGGGGAGCTGGCTCTTTATTACGGCAGCGTCTCCTAATGCGACAGCATTGAGTGGCATGCAAGGTGAGGGGCAGGTTTACTTGCCTCAGCCAGAGGCCTTTGCTCCCCACATTTCTGGTTTCCTTTGGCACAGAAGCCTGACCCGCAGCAGAACACGGCACATTGGTCCCTCCAACCAACCACATGGGGGCATCACCTTCCTTCCTGTTATCACAATAGCTGAGAAATGCTCCCACCCTCTGTAGGATCCCAGACTGAGGACAGTTCCCAGTCCATCCAGAGAGAGACAAAGAACGAGCCTTCCCTTTCATAGGCCGGTCATATTTATTTTCATATAAAACAAGAAACAAAGAGAGGCAAGGACAAAGCAGAGAACTGTACACTACCAAGGGAGAAGCGGGATACACAATGTGTGTGAATCTCTACACTACCCCCATGTGGCACCATTTCAAAACACCTCTCTGAGCAGGGAGCTGGTGATGCTGCTGGGTTTGCCTGTTGTGTGTGGTATATTTACGGCTTCTGATTTTAGGTTTTAACTGATAAACACCAGTAGAACACCGCCGATAAAAAAAATAAAATTGATTCATCCAATAAATGCCAGAAAAACACAGAAATAGTTGCTCAATTTGTGCTGATGTCACTCCTTTCCCAGTGACGTTTGTTTCTATAGGGGATGCTCCTGCTCTCTGACTTTCATCAAAGAGATTATTGCTTCCGGTAGACAATGTGGACTCTGGGTATTTGTGACTGAATTGGTCCATGTAGACCCTGCTTGTGCACACTAAAGGTTCCCTGATGCGCTTTCATGTAGTGGTGTTTGACGCAGCACTGCGTTAACGTGCTCTAGGGAACAAAAACACTAAACCCCAGACCAGGGATTCAATAATGAGCATGCTAAGCTTGAACTATGTGTAAGCCATTGGTATACATATCATACAAATTAAAGTGGACCCTATTTAAGAAGAATTTTGGGAAGTACCCCCGCAAAATCTCTTCCATATGACAGAGAAAGCCCCAAAAGCCCTGATTTTTGGACATGGACATAGAATTCAAAAATTGCTAAAATACCCTCCCCAAATTTAAATTAATAAAGTCCCAAATCAGAAGCCCTCTGTATATTGTTTTCAGAAAGAGTTAATGCCCATCAATGGTGTCAGGTAACATTTATACCCTTGGGAGATCAGCAGGGCTGGCAATGCTAGTGTGATGGTAATGCTGCCAGAGGCTGGCACAGCAGAGACTGAAGGCTCTCAGAACAGCGGGGAATGCACTGAAACATGGTGCTGCTGGGAAGGCGCAGAGGTCAGAGGGCCTAGAAGCACAGTTTAATTGTCCTAGTGAGGATGTGTTGTACCCAGCAGCTGTCTCGTTTAGCAAATTGTGGCTGCCAGCAGCCAATAGTAACACCTGGGGCAGCTTTCCAAAACCTCATGCAACAGAGAAACCCATAGGCACCCTCCCAATTTCCTCAGAAATCAGACAATTGCATGACTCCTACTCCACTTGGATTTGAACCAGAGCCCGCCAGCGATAAAATCATGAACCAAAGGAGTCATGCCATAGGGCAGCCACAGTAATAGACATTTATCCTCTTATACAGACCTGCATCAGGCAGGGACAAAGTGTCACACTGCACTAGCATGGGTTACAGTTGTGCATGCAGATGGGCAATTTGCGCACACCAAGGGCAAAGGTGAAGGGTTTTGCACACGGAACAAGCATTGCACTGGAATTTGCACGTGGGCCTTAAAGACCTTGTGGCTCAGTGACCAGAGGAAGCATTCACAGACCCCCAGATTTTTGTTTCTTTGCACAACTCAGCATTCTGAGTCCAGCAGTAATTCCTCCCCTTGGCTCAACCTACTGATGCTTCCCTTCGCATTGAGAAAGAAAGTAAGTACTCAGTGCAGCAGCCCTTGGCTTTCCCCGGGTTTCCCACTCCAATGCCACTCTCCATTTTCTTGTCATGGTCTGATTTGATGTGGTTAAAAAAAGCGCTGTTTGGAGCCTGTGTCCCTTTAACATATATTGATTCTTTTCGTCTGCAATAAGTGACAAGATCTCAGAATCCCACCTGTTGCTTGGTGCGTTGTCTTTCCTTCACTGATCTGGTTTGTGCTGATCTTCCTCCTTCCAGCCAGGTGGAGCCATTGGCTGCACATGGAAAGTGGGAACATTGCAAATCACTTCTCATTTACAGCAAGGGCAGCCCAAAGCTAGCAGTACTCCCTCCCGAGGATACAGCCTGGTCCTATGGCCTCCATCACTACAGTATTTGAGCAGCCCCTTAACAGACAAGAGGGAAGCCCTATGATCCTATTTTACAGAGGGGGCTAGGAGGCATGGAGAGACTCAGACCTATATGCACAAAGTGACTGAGCTGCCTAAATCTGGGCTTTACACACCTAAATCCCAGTTTTAGGCATCACTCTGATCCACAAGACCCCCACTCAGCTGTCCCCTAGCCCTGAAGGCCCCTCAACTCACCTGGCACCTCAACTTTTTCAGTACAAGTCCCTAGGTGCATAAGTTTCTGTCTCCGAGCATGCGCACTGCTGCCCCAAGCAGGCCTCGAGGCACCTGTCCCATGCCTAAACCCTAGCCCCACCCTCCAGCCAGGTGGAGAGAGCTGGCATGCCCAGAGCCCACCTCATGCCACACACAGTGGCAGCGGTGCAGGAGACAAGCTTCCTTTATCTCCTTCAGCCCAGTGTTAGGGTAAGGTGAGGGGCAGGGTGTAGGACCTATCGGCTCCCTGTTAGCACCTCCAGAGTTGCTGGCACTCTGGTGGGAGGGCCAGCTGAGGATGGAGAGATGCCCTCTCTTTGGACTAGCCCTTGGAGCTGGTGGAGCAGCAGCAGGGAAGCACTCTGTAAAGGGGGTGGACCTCACACGGGGGATGCACACCCTGGCATCCCCTAAGAGGAGGGCTAGCGGACTCAGCCAGCATTCCTCCTGGGACTCCAGCTGCAGCATAGCCCCTTCATCCCCTACTGGGTGCAGCAGCAGCAGGTAATCTAGCCTTGTCTGATTGCACAGCAGAGCAGGATCATACAGCCTGGGCACATGCTGGCAGGCATGCAGGCAGAGAGAACATGTAGCTTCACCTCCTGAAAGCCAGATGAGACCCGCTAGGTGCCCATGTCCTCTGCTATGAGAGCTGAAACTCTCCCTCTCTGAAGTGCCCCACACCGCATAGACCCCAGTCAGAGTATGGAAGACACAGAGATCCCAAGTTGTCAACCCGGGAAAACAAGAGAGAGGCTGTGGGGAACTGCAGCCACTCAGCATCACAAGCTGGAAGGTGGGTGTCCCAGCACCTGTCCACAAATGGGGTGAGCTCCCCCACTAGCTCCACTGCAGCCATCCTCCCCAGCCTTGGGCTGGCACTGTGAGAGCACCCCCCCCCTCCCTAGCCCCGTGCTGGCACTGGGAGAGAACCCCCCTGCCCCCTCCAACTCACACTTCTCCCCAGCCTCTGCTGGCACTGGGAGAGAACCCCCTCCCCCCCCCACTCCTCCCCAGCCCTGTGCTGGCACGGGCAGAGAGCCCCCTCAGCCTCCACACAGTGGATTCTGCTCATAGGCAGTACAATAATTGCCAGGGTCATTCTGGGGGTGGCTCCCAGTGGAGAGGATGAGCGTTGTGTGCCCCCTCCCACAGCGGTTGAGAGACCAGCAGGGTCCTCGGGCAGAGGCCACCCTTTTTGTGAGGATTTCTCAGCTGTGATGCTCCTGCAGTTTACCCCCCGCCCTTCTGCCCACCAGACACAAGAGGCTGTGGGGAGCTTGGCGCAGGGCAGACATTGCCAGACTGGTCCCTTCACATCCCTATGCTGTTAGCATGGTTCCCAGGAAGGCTCTGTTTGGGACCAGCTGCTTCTTTCAGGGCTTAGCAGATGGGCGTGTCTTGAGAGCTCCCTACCCAGAGCCTCCCCGAACACTTCCAGTGGTGCGAGTAAGCCGTGCAATGCCACACCCTTCCTGGTCTATCTCCTCAGGGATTCCCAACCACTGGCCCACGTGCCTCTCCTGCCACGTCAGGCTTGGGGGACTTGCTCTCCAGGCTCCCCTCCACCAAACCTCCAGAGACCAGTGGGGGTGGGGTACGCCTGCCGCCTGACTCACTGCCAGCTGTGCCCGCTCAAACCTGCCAGGGGGGCGGGCTGCTCCACAGCCCAGTCTCACAGGGGCAGCCCATGCTCCCGGGTGGTGCAGAATGTCTCCAACTGAATGGGAGATTGTAGGGCTGCTGGCCTGGCTCCCCAGCCCCAGGGGACTAACACCTCGCCCATGCACTGTCTCGGGGCGGGAGTTTAACTCAAACAAAAAACTCACAAAGTAACACAAAACAAAGCACTTGCCCTGGCCACAGAGGCCCTGGCCCTGCCCCTTTGCTCCAGAGCCAGGCACCAACCTCACTCCTAGAGCTCCCCTTCCAGCAGCTCTCTCAGACCTTTCTGGAACATACCTGACCCCTTCCCAGCTGGGTCTGATAAGGGAACAGGGCTGGCTGGCCCCAGGCTCCTGTCCCTTAAAGGGGCAGAGCACCCCATTCCAGGGATGGTGAGGACTGGCTGCTACAGCCAAGGCCTTTGTCTGGGAAACTAGGAGAGCGGCATGAAGAAATGGGGAACCACTTGGTGGGGGGGTCAGCTCCCTCCCTCAGAACCTCCCTCTTTGGCCCCAGCCGTAAACAGGTTGATCCCTGCACACTGTTCTGGCATGTGACTGCCACAACATTAACATCCCCGAGCTACTGCACAGGGACGCTTGTCTCTGGAGCTGTGATGTCGTGCCCAGAATCTCCACCCCCACCCCTCGCACTTCTGCGGGGCAGGGTTCCCAAGCTCTTACTAGTGCTAGTGACAGGAATGGAATAAGAGATGTGCTCCCCTCAGCATGTGTAGAACGCCTCCTCCTCCCTCTCTCCCTTCCAAAGGCTGGACAGTGGATTGGACTGATAGAATTGAAGGCATCTTCCTAGATGTGTCTGGCACTGGAGCCTTCCAAGATCTGTCACCCCCACGTAAGTATTTCTAAAGAGATTGTTCCAAATAACTCCTCAGGAAGGACCGATGGTTGTTTTGCTGCTTTAATTTGATAAAAAATATAAATAAATAAACCAGGACGTTAAAAGAGAATGAAACTCAAACCCACAGGCTGCTGGCGCCTTGTCCTACTGAAGCGGCTCTGGGCTCCTCTGAAGTTCAGGTGGGCTTGGGCGTGGAAGGAGATGTGTCTTGAGAAACAAAAATCCAACATGAGCAGGTGGTCAGTCACGGACATTTGACTGGCAGACAAAACAACCGACAGAGTCTGACATCCAAAGTCTCGACATGAGTTTCCAAGAACAGGGAGCTGTCCTGTCCTTCTTAGGTATTGCAGAAGCTTTGAGAAAAAGCTACTTGTTGCATGTGGTGTGTCACAACACACGCTCTCCGGATTCTGGGAACAGGGGGTGGAATCACAAGCAGTCCCTGCACAGAGCCACTTGTCCTTTCCGGTAATCGCGACATGGGCAGAGGCGCTGGTACTTGGTGCTGTAGCCTGCGCAGCTGTACAGCAGCGGTTCCTTCTGGAGGTAGCACTCCTGCACATTTTCAGCCAGCGCTGGGTAGAGGTGGCTCATCTCAGACTCCGTGCTGTCACAGGCAATGTGAAGCCTGGGAAACAAATACCCCAAATTGAATTTTGTTGTGTCCATCTCTGCACCTGCTCGTCAGTGGGTTTCACGTTGGATCAGAATATGACTTTAAGGAGGGCTGCTACATCTCTGGGGGAGATTTTAACACTGTTCTGTTTACAGAACACCCCTGCTTCAAACATCACTGCAGACCTGTCCCTCTCCCGCAAAAACACTAAACTTAAGTGACATATGATTCGCATAGTGAGTGCTTGGAAACTACATGTGACTACCTGAACAGCCTGAGATCTGTGTGACCCATGCAGCCCAGATGTGAACCCTGCGAAATCACCCAAACCTATGTGTGCAAGCCGCATGACCCAAGCAAACCGCACATGGAATCCAGGTGACTGGCACAAGAACACATAATAGGCTCTCTGGGCCACACTGCACTTTCAGAGGGCCACGTGCGGCTCCTGTTGATTTCAGTGGGAGTTTATCCCTTGCATCTGAGAGATTCTAGGCACTTGTGTGACACATATGAGGCGCATGTATCAGATTCAGGTGTGGTTTATTGTGAAAGGAGATTGGCCACAGGATAGGGCTAGGCCAGTGGGATGGGACACACCTCCATCCTGCTGACAGCAAGCCGAGTAGGAGCACCTGCAGAGCATGCCCTACTCGGAGAAAGGCAGCTTAACAAGTGAAGCTGGCCATAGAGCAGCAGGTGAGTTTCCCAAGAGGAGACGCTGATAGAGACAGCTAGGGAACCCAGTAGCCACGGGAGCCGCACCTGGCCAGTGACTTGTGCTCGCTTTCCCCCCTGCCTTGTTTAGGGCAGACAGACATTGCAGCCCTGAGCGGTGCTCTGGATGTCTGTTCTTCTCTGGTCCAGCTACAGGACACTGACGGAGCTGCACCAGGGACTGGAGGTAACTGGACTCAGAAAGGACCTGGGAGTGAGCTCACCACCCCTGGGGAACCGTGAGCTTAACCAGAAGAGGAGGTTCCAGAGGGGACCCAGGGGCAAGAAACACAAAGAGACAACGGCCAAACCCAGGCTGAGAGCTGGGCTGACTGCAGCCAGCAACAGCAAACTTCTTGGAGTAGCACTAGAGAGAGGAATGGACTGGATGGAAAGTGAGATTTTCTCGCTTCCTGCAATGTGTAGGTGGAGCTAGAATGCTGGGGTCTCCTCTGGTCAGCAGCAGAATGCCTCTGAGTATCTCTGTGTGCCCAATGGCTCTGCCTAATAAACTCCAAGCTAAATTACTTGACTCTGAACCAGCAATTTCATTCTGAAAGCGGGCGGGACAGAGCGGAGTGAGTGGAATCTGCGCTCCTGCTCTAATTTATCATATAAAAATGTCACTAGGACTCAAATTGCCTGTCTGACCGGCGTGACAGAAATGGCAATGCTTGCATTTTAATTGTCCACCACGCAGCATGGAATTGGGAGGCAGATTTATGCTCTATTAAAAACTTCACAGCCTGTGTGTTGAAAATGGAATGTTATAGAGAAAGGTATAAAGGGGGTGTGGGGGGGAGGGGAGAGGAGGAGAGGGAAAGGTGTCTGAAAACTCCAACATTTGTTTTGAAGCAGAAGCCCATTCAGCATAATGCATGCAAGTGACACAAATAGAGCAGTCTGTGCATGTTGGGTTGTGTACAAAGAGCACTGCAATAGACCACAGGGAGGTAGAGCCAGGGGAGCTGTGTTTGCAAAACTGCAGAAAGTAGCACTGGGAGAACAGAACAACCTCACCTTTGAGAAGGTCAGTGAGGGAGCGTTGCCTAGCAGTTAGAATAAGGGCTTGCGAGACAGGATACCTGGGTGCTGGTTTTGGCTCTGCTACTGGCTCGGTGTGCAGCCTGGGGTGAACTATGTGGGGCCAGAATCTCCAAGAAGCTCAGTGCCCGGATGCTTCCACTGTGACATCAGGCCAGAATCTCCAAGAAGCTCAGTGCCCAGATGCTTCCATTGTGACATATAGGGCCAGAATCTCCAAGGAGCTCAGCACCCACCACTCCCACCACATTCTGAGCACTCTCAGACTTACGTGAGCCATGTCTGCCCAGCGTGGCACTCTGTCCCCTTCTAGTGCTGGCCAGGCCAACTGACACTCAATGAGCCTGCTATGGTCTCAGCTAAGAAAGGGGCAGCTTTTAGCTCAGACAGTACAGGTCCCAGGTTTGATCTGTGCGGCCAACAACCCACCCAATGGGTCAGCATTATGTTAAAATTAGAGATAAGCCTGACTGAGGAGGCTGATCTTTTCTGAGTGTTCTGGGTTTAAGTCCTAATTTTCTGAGATGCTTAGCACCCACAGCTGTCACTGATGTTAGCTGGCCCTGGCCAGTGCAGCTCTGCCAATCAGACCGTTAACCTCTCTGTGCCTCAGTTTACCCATCTGTAATACAGGGATAATAATGTTGCCTTATGATAGAGGAGTGCTTTGATGCCTATGGAAAGCATTTTAGGGGCCCTTACATAGGGGAGCTATAGCAGGGCAATGGATTATTATCACCCCATCGTGCAGGGGAGCAAGATAAAGGTGCGAGAGCCATACTCACTGGAGAAACACGTCCTTCTTGTTGAGAAACTCAAAGAATGTCGGCTCACAGACCAGCCCGTGCTCCTGACAGGTCTCAGTGCAGGCTTGCCCGGCCTCAGACACCCACACCTGCATGGAGCTCACGGGAGGCCAGACATGGGGGGCGCTGCTGGCATTGTACGACCACACAAGGTGAGTGGCGTTCGGTGACAGGGTGAATGGGCTCGGAGAACTTGGCATAGCATGGCCGTTGGGCTTCGCTGGCAGAGGAGGAGAAGCTCCAGCACAGAAATCCTAGCAGGGCAGAACAGGACAGGTCAGAGAGTGCCCCGCGGGATGGAAACGGTTAAACATAGGGCTGGTCTGAAGGGAAACACTTTCTAGGCTGCAGCTGGGGCTAGTTCTGCTGCCTTGAGCTCAGGTCCCTTCCACCAGCCAGAAGGTAACACCTGAGGGCCTCCCCAGGCATTAGCAAGGGCTGCTGAATATATATGACTCAGACTCCATTACTGACTCTTGCCCTGACCTGGTGGACCTTCCCCACAACAGAGAAATCAGTGGGCTCTTCCCGCACTGCCGAGCTTTGTGAGCGAAGGATTTTGGCTCAGAGGCTGTTTCTGCTCCAGCTTTCCCAGGTTCCAGTGCAGCCCCTTGCCAGAAGCCAGCTTACAAGGGCTCCAAGGAGCCCATGCAGCAAGAAAGAATGTTCCATGGGGAGCCCAGCCCCTAGGGATTTGCTCTGATAGACACACACAGCCCTGCTTAGGAGCTGGAGCTAAACTAGGGTCCCAGAGATGAGCAGCCCCTTATTTCCCCTGTTTTTTGGTGGCAGGGCTCCATACAGAGCATCTCTCTCCTTGTCACCAGGATGTACTGATAACTGCAAAGGAACATATCCCTGCAGATACGGAGCGACTCCTCACTCGTCTCCACCCAGGCGCAGCCCAGAGAAGCGGTGTGCAGGGCTGCTAAGGTACCACAACTACAAGCACCACCTTGCTTCCCAGCATCTGTTCAGGAAAGTTCCAAAGCTGCAATTGGTGGGTGCCACCAGAAGATTAGGTAGAAGCATCCACAGCTCCTGCCAGTACCATGCCGGGCTTCAGCCAGAGCCACTGGTCCTTGACTGTCATGAGTCCTAAATCCCCTCTCAGATTCAAACAGACACCAATAGCCCACAGGGCTGTGGGCCCTGCCACTGGCTAGCTGGCTGCGTCCTGAGCCACCAGCGAGTATGTATGTCTGACAGCTACGGTTGCCAGGTGTCTGGTTTTCGACTGGAATGCCTAGTTAAACATAAGAACGGCTGTACCAGCTCAGACCAAAGATCCATCTAGCCCAGTATCCTGTCTATCGACAGTGGCCAATGCCAGGTGCCCCAGAGGGAGTGGACCTAACAGGCAATGATCAAGTGATCTCTCTCCTGCCATCCATCTCCACCTTCTGACAAACAGAGGCTAGGAACACCATTCCTTACCCATCCTGGCTAATAGCCATTAATGGACTTAACCCCCATGAATTTATCCAGTTCTCTTTTAAATGCTGTTATGGTCCCAGCCTTCACAACCTCCTCAGGCAAGGAGTTCCACAAGTTGACTGTGCACTGCATGAAGAAGAACTTCCTTGTATTTGCTGCCTATTAATTTCATTTGGTGACCCCTAGTTCTTGTATTATGGGAATAAGTAAATAACTTTTCCTTATCCACTTTGTCCACAGTTGAACAGGGACCCTGGCGGCTCCAGTCAGCACTGCTGACCAGGCTGCTAAAAGTCTGGTTTGCGGCACAGCAGGGCTAAGGGAGGCTCCCTGCCTCCCCTGGCTCTGCGCGGCTCTTGGAAGCAGCGGCATGTCCCTCTGACTCCGGGGCAGCCAGGGGGCTCTGCATGCTGCCCCTGCCCCAAGCGCCAATTCCACAGTCCCAGCCAATGGGAGCTGCAGGGGCAGTGCCTGTGGGCAGAGGCAGTGTGCAGAGATGCCTGGCCGTGCCTCCATCTAGGAGCCAGAGGGACATGTCGCTGCTTCCAGGAGCCACCTGAGGTGAGCGCTGCCAGGAGTTCGTACCCTGAACTCCCTCCTACTTCTCCAGCCCTGAGCCCTCTCCTACACCCAAACTATCTCCTGGAGCCCACATCCTGAACTGCCTCCTGCACAGCCCCCTGGCCTGGAGCCCCCTCCCACACAAATCCCTCATTTCTGGCCCCACCCCAAGCCCACACCCTCAGCTGGAACCCTCATCCGTTCTTGCACCCCAACCCTCTGCCCCAGCCCAATCAAAACGAGCAAGTGAGCGAGGGTGGGGGAGAGCAAGCGACAGAGGGAGGGGGGATGGAGTGAGCAGGGAAGGGCCTCAGATAAGGGGTGGGGAAGGGGCAGGGCCTCATGGAAGGGGTGGGGCAGGGTGTGGGGCAAAGGTGTTTGGTTTTCAGCAATCAGAAAGTTGGCAACCATACTGGCAGCACACATAATAATCACTGGCTGCAGCGCCACCCAGGGGAGGTCGCTGGTGCTTTCAGACCTTGGGCTTAAGAAGGGATAGAGATCCTGGAATGCTTTGAATGAAGTGGTTTAGCAGCAACTGCTCCTCTCAGACAGACCTTGGGCCTTGACCTACACGCAGCCCTGCCAAGAGCTCACAGGCTGTGAACCTTGGCAGTGAGGGGATCTCAGAGGGTTCCCCCGGGTCTGCAGGAAAGGGGGGTGGGTTCACAGGAGTTTCCTCTCTCCCCTTTTGTTTTGCTCTGGGATTCAGGATTCACTGAGCTCTATTAGTCTGGTTTAGAATGAAACTATTAACCCTTCCCTGGAATCAGGGGCTGTGGAAACTCACTGCAACCCACCACTACTGCCCCTCGGGTCACTCCAGTCCCCTACAACTCCCTCCCTCCCCAGCCAGGTCACTCCAAACCTCGGGCCCCTGGCTGGCTGAAAAGTATTGTGACCCTCCGTGTCCCCTTTGATAAACGTGCAGTTTGTTGCACCTCTTTACACAGCCTGCTGGCCAGAATGCCTGGCTGGCTGCTTCCCCCAAGAAATGAAGTGGGAAGCCCTGTGGGGTGGGAGAGCAGTCACGGACCTGGTGCTGAATGTAGGCATGAATCCGCTCCAGCATCCCCTCGCAGGTGTATTCATAGGGTACGTAAGGGTCCACCTGTGGAAAGGAAACATAGGACATAGTCACAAGCAGGGAAAGACCCCTCCCTTCCCCTTGGCTTAGGGTGCTCAGCTGCCCACCACTTCCAAACCCAGCTCACGATGCCTGTGGGAGGAGGGAAGTTACTGGGAGCTTGTACTCACAGACCAGTTTTCCTAATGGCTCTTCAAATTTCCTTTCAAAGCAAGACCTCCAGAAACCCATTTCCAGGTCTATCTTCATTGCGGGAGCAGCTAATGTTGGGTGTAAGGTGGGCACACAAGCACCAACCAGTGCTCCAAAGAGATGGCTTGCTGCATTGCGGCCTGCTCTGAAGTCTCCACCGGGCTGACAGCAGAAGCAGAGTGGCTGGCTCCCAGAAGAGGACAGCAGCAGTGTGGATAGGGTTATTATGCTCCAGTACTAATTAATCCATTCTTAATAATTGCTCATACTTTGCGCTAGAGCAGGGTTTCTCAAACAGGGGTCGCTGCTTGTGTAGGGAAAGGCCCTGGCGGGCCAGGCTGGTGTGTTTACCTGCCCCGTCCTCAGGTCCGGCCGATCGCGGCTCCCGCTGGCTGCGGATCGTTGCTCTGGGCCAATGGGAGCTGCTGGAAGCGGCGTGGGCCGAGGGACTTACTGGTCACCGCTTCCAGCAGCAACCATTGGTCCGGAGCAGCGATCTGCGGCCAGCAGGAGCCGCGATCGGCCGGACCTGCGGACGGGGCAGGTAAACACACCGGCCTGGCCCGCCAGGGCCTTTCCCTACACAAGCGGCGACCCCTGTTTGAGAAACCCTGTGCTAGAGTCCTGTGGGACCCAGAACTTCTGTTTCCTGGAAAGTTCCACAATTTCTATATTTGTTTTAGTGCTGAATTAGAATGAAAAAAAAAGAATTTCCTGAGAAACAACATTTTCAACATTTTTTTGTTTTAGGTAAATCAAAACAAAATATTTCAATTTTGACTGTTTTATATTATTATTATCTAACATAAAATAAAATTTTGGAAAGTCCTTTAAAAAAACCAGAATGCTCCGTTCCAATAAGGAACAGTGCGATCATATTAAAATGTAGTTGAAATCAACATGCTTCCACAGAAAGTTTAGACTGAGACAAATCAGCAGTTTCTAGAAGGAAAACATCCCACTGGAAAACTTCTGACTGGCTTTATTATGCACGTCTCTAGCCCCTCCCATCCGAGCATCTTTTTCTGGGAGCTGAGTGCACCATTGGAGCAATCTGCTGTCTGGATAGAAACATGGCCTTGTCTCCAAGTCTGCTACCCCACCAACGTTTTCTTGGGCACTTTCAGGGATGCTGGCAATCATCATGTTGGATCTGTCAGAAATGCCAACAGACACATGCAGCCATCTGCTACCAAGAGGCATGTGGATGGAGTGGGGATGTGAAAGATGGGAGCCCCAGCAACAGACAGGCTCAGCAAAACAAGTGGCTCTTCATGAGACTCCCTCGTTCTTTCCTTTCCCCTGATTCTAGGAGACCAGAGCTCAGAATGGAGCAATTAAGAATCAAAACAAAGCCTGGAGATTACACGTATGTAGAGTCCTCCCGACACTCACCAAAAGCCCCTCACGTTGGACAAAGCCTATGCCCTTTCGGAAGAGTGTGTATGGCTCCGAGCATAGGCTTGAACAAAAGATGTTGGGGATAGGAGCTTTTGAAGAGCTGATTAGTTATCAATAGCACCATAATGGATTCCTAAGTTTTGTGACACTGTAACGGTGACTGCTGCCTATCAGACTGATCGATCATCTCATGCTACCTTGTGCTCCCCTACTGTCTGTCTGATGTACCTGCCTGTTGTCTCTTAGCGTATACTTAGGCAGTAAGCATTTTTAGGTCAGGCTGACTTTTTGTCATATGTATGTACAGCACTTAGGATGATGGAGTCCTGTTCCCCAGAGGGGGCTCCAGGTGCTACCACAACAACAACATTTACAATATTTGGAGCTGCTCAAAGTTTATGTCACAAAAATGACCTGGATAAAGAAACAAAGACTGTCGACATTATCAAGATGCGCCATTTCTTGCAAAAAAAAATTTTTGTGTGTTATACCTAAACTTGCATTTTCTTACTGAAAACCGGGTTTTCAACAGTTTGGGTTAAACACAGGATGGAAAACGTCCTGGGATGTGGGCTCATCTCAAACACTGCTCAGGTGCCAAAGTACCAGCAGGCTTCTCAAATGACCTGAAGAGCACACAAAAGTCTGGCTAGAAGACAAAACCTTTAAAGAGCCACCAAGAGCTCGATAGCCGCCAGGAGAGAGACCAGGGTGCCAACATTACAGAGCATAGGGCCTGGCCTATATGGGAGAGTGCTAATCTTGTAAAGAAGGGGGACTGGGGAGACTGGGATATTCCCAGGATTGTAAGAGCAGGGTGACTGGAAGGATCGAGATCTTTAGAGCATTACCTAGCACAGCAATGCTGCTATATAGTAAAACACAGGAGACTTGGGGCAATGGGGTGATATGTGAGCTTAGAAAGGAAAGTGCATTCCCTGGGCCGGTACCTCCATATTAATCCAGATCTGTAATAACTGACATATTCTGTTATATTAGCACCACTCCGATCCAAACACTGTTGGACTAGTTTTTTTTAAAGTGGGTGACAGGTGCTCAAGAACTAGGGCCTGTTTGGGTCCAATGGGTGTCCATAGAAATGTTGCCAGTTATCTGTGTTGTATAAGAAATGAGTCTGGCAGGTCTCAGCCCAGTTCCTAGCGCACTGTGTCTATGTGATAAAAACCACCACAGCTGTCAGTCTGAGCAGGGCAGCTAAGGATTCACTGGGTCTGGGTCTAAAGCCATGCAGCAGTATGGGTGGTCCACCCGCAGGTCCCACATGAGGCACATTGACATGGATCAGAGTGGAGAAACTTGCATAGCTTCCAAGCCATGTGCTGGGCAGCTTGTGTGTGAAACAAAAGAAGCACAGGCCACATGGCAAGAGACTATAAAAGGCAGCTTCATCTTCTCCATCTTCGTTACAGTGGTGTAGCTGGTGAAGTGACCTCTGGCGGGACACTACTGAGAGTATTAATTCAGGACAAATTGCTTAGAGCAGGGTAGTCACAGCCCAAGGCTGGGGATCCTTTACTATTAAGGCACGCCAAACCAGCCAAAGAGAGGGACTTCGGTTTTACCCCACTGGCTAACCAGAAGTCATACAAGCAACTCCCTCAGATACTCCAGTTCCCTTGTATCACCACCAGCACCACACCTTATGGGGATGAACGGTTATGAAAACCAAAATCCCGGTAAAAAAAACCAACAAAAAAACGGTTCTCCCAATACCAAAGGACCGAGCCCCAGACCCAGGTCAATATACAAGTCAGATCTTTCCCACAAATCATGCTGTTGCCAATCCTTTAGAATCTAAAATCTAAAGGTTTCTTCGTAAAAAGAAAGAAATATAGATGACAGCTAAAATTGGTTAAAGGAATCAATTACATACAGCAATGGCAAAGTTCTTGGTTCAGGCTTGTAGAAGTTATGGAAAAAACTGCAGGCTCAAATCAAGTCTCTGGAGTACATCCACAGCTCGGATGGGTCATTCAGTCCTTTGTTCAGAGTTTCAGTGTAGCAAAGTTCCTCCAGAGGTAAGAAGCAGGATTGAAGACAAAATGGAGAAGATGAAGCTGCTTTTTATAGCAGCACATGGCTTGGAAGCCTTAGAGTTCTTGCCATAGACATGTCCCTGCATGCCTTGCTGAGCCATAAGGTGTATCTGCCTTCTCTCAATGGATCAGTTGTATGGCTGATGGGCCTTAATGGGCCATCAAGCAGGCTAGGCAGTGCTGATGCCAAATTGTCTGCACAAGTTTGAAATACAGACGGTACAGAGTCAATACTTATAACTTTAAATACAAAAATGATACATGCATACAGATAGCATAATCATAACCAGCAAATCATAACCTTTCCATAGACACCTTACTTGACCTTCTTTGTACAAGATTTGGTGCCACTGCAGGACCTTGGTTGCAACAATGATCTATATGGTCACAGTTCATGTCAATAATGTCACACACAGCAGGACATTTCAACAGGAAACAAGGCATGCTACCAGTGAAGTATTCAATCCGACCTAGAGACTCTGAACCCATCCAGCCTACTCACCTGCTACCTCTCAAAACAAATGCCTCCTCATTAGCCAGGCTAGCACTGTGTTGGGACAGGTTTTCCAGCTGAGTTAGTGACCATGGCTGAGTGGGACAGAACTCCTGAAGGTAATAATCCATTGATGGTAGAGCGAAGCTTGATGGGTCCAGGTCTGGTGTTGGGGGCAAGAGCAGAGTCTAGCAGCAGGAACTCTGATTGGCTCTGCTCTCCAGACCTTTGCAGACCTGCTTCATTATAGGGTCCAGTGTGCCCACTAGTGCTGATGAGGAAGAGATTAAGGCGGTAGGTGGGACCCAGAGAGAGAGACAAAGGAGCACCAGTGAAACATCTCAAAAGGTGAATAATCTTTGTGTCTTGTTTCCAGTTTTGCAGGCAATACATCATTTCCCCTCTGTTCCCCCCGCCCCTTCACCAAGCCCCAGAGGGGAAAAATGCCTAATGGAGTCTCAATGGATATTTAACATTCTGAGCTTAAGCTTTATTGCACCACAAAAGAAACGCTGTATGTAAAACAGAGCCTCTGCTGAGACCAATTAGCATTTAAATGGAAGCTATGATTAGCTTTAAAAGTGAGCAGGGCTAAAGAAATAGCAGGTGGGAGAGAGCAGGAGACTCTAGACATTAGGGCACACAGGAATAAAGGGTTTGCCGTGCAATTTTGGAATGAGACCAGGCACAATGAAATTACTGAACAACGATAGCCCGGCAGCTGGCACCGTGCCCGCCTCGCCGTGATTAATGCAGTCAACAACACAGACACTTGAACCTGCTTTGCTGATCTTCCCATATTGCATTGAATCCCACTTTGTCCCACTGAGTCACTTTTCTCATTATCCCTCAGTTCTTCATCTGCTGTGGCTTGTAGTTTGATATCTTCCTGTTTGTTTTCTGGCCCTGATTAGCATTGCCCTAAACTCCACCAGCCCCCACCGCAGCTTGGCCTGTGTCTGCCTAAAATCCAAAGGGACAGCATCTAATAGTTATCATTAGCGGCAGATGACGCATGACAGAACACATCGATGGAGAAGTCACAGATGCGCAGAGCAGTGTCATGTTGCACCGTCTCCTGGGGTGTCCCAGAGGTCGCCAAGGTGCTGGGCCTAGGAATGACTGCAATAAAGCATAGTCTTATATTTTAACTGGGAGCAGACTAATGGAGGAGAGAAGTGGCTGTCTCTTGTGAGAGGAAAGAACAGGAAGAATGGAGTCCCTGAGGTGACTTCCATTGGCTCTCAAATGAGGTCACAGTGGTGCTGAGAGGCTCCATGCTTCATGCTGATGGAAATATTTCTTCTGAAACTTTTTTTTTAATGAAACATTTTCATTTTCCTTAAAAATGATCAGAAACCATTTCTCAACAAGCTGCACCCACACTCTGGCCAAAATCCATCTTCCTAAGACCCCGGCCCTCAGACCATAAGCAGCCTGTGTTTTAAAGCCATCTCTGCAATTTTTCACTTTCTCTGGTTTGCGATGCTTTCACCTGGGCCTGGAAAGATCATTTCCCTCTCTGCTGATATTCAGTGGTGTATGCAGTGGCAGAGTATGTTTTTTCTTTACGATGTTCAGTGATGGTTAGAGCTGGTGAAAGGTGCCACAGCTCAGGAGCGGGAGAGCCTTTGTCTACATGTGCCAAATTGGAGGCAGTGTCAGCTTCCCCTGTACCCTCCTCTGCCCATGTGCCTCAATCCTGACTTAGAGGAAGCTCCTCTAGGAGCAAGAAGGAAGTTCAGTCTTCATGGTCAGTTTAGCCCTTTGTCTATCTGGGGAAGATGACCAATTTAAGTGGCGTCTTGGGGTGGACGTTTTGTGACAAAGATAGATGCCTAATATGAATTGGGCTGAGACCCACCAAACATTCATTTCACCCAGACCACTGAACAGGTCAGTTATTACAGATCTGGGGCCAGGTTTGAATGGGTGATCCAGAGATTTAAATAAAAAGACTCTCCTCTCCCATTACTGATTCTCTGAACAAGCCAGTGCCCTTGTTTGATGATTCTGATGGAGTGGAAGCAAACTTTGCTTTAGTCTTGTTCATACACCACCAAGCACAATAGCAATGGTGCCTAGAAACTACAGTGACACACACGCTGTAGCAAACATCATTCTGAGATGTATTAGCAGGAGTGTTGTAAGCAAGACATGAGAACTAATTCTGCCACTCTACTTCACGCTGATTAGGTCTCAGCTGGAGTATTGTGTCCAGTTCTGGGCACCACATTTCAGAAAATATGTGGATAGGTTGGAGAAAGTCCAGAAAAGAGCAACAAAAATGATTAAAGGTCTAAAAAACATGGCCTTTGAGGGAAGATTGAAAAAACTACGTTTGTTTAGTCTGGAGAAGAGAAGACTGAGAGGGGACGTGATAATAGTCTTCAAGTACATAAAAGGTTGATACAAGGAGAAGGGAGAAAAAATGTTCTCCTTAATCTTTGAGAATAGGACAAGAAACAATGGTCTTAAACTGTAGCAAGTGTGGTTTAGGTTGGACATAAGGAGAAACTTACTGTCAGGGCAGTTAAGCATTCAACCAAATTACCTAGGGAGACTGTGGAATCTCCATCATTGGAGGTTTTTAAGAGCAGGTTAGACAAATACCTGTCAGGGAAGGTCAAGATAATACTTAGTCCTGCCATTAGTGCAGGGGACTGGACTAGATGACCTTCTGAGATCCCTTCCAGTTCTGATTCTATGATTAGGGATAGATAGATAGATAGATAGATAGATCATAAGACTTATGGAGATGGGAATTAAAAAGGTAGGGAAAAAAAGCTGTGGAACAAAGAGATTCCATGAGTCAATTCCCTCCCACTATGCATACCTAATCCTAATAAGCAGAAAACATTCAGTCACCTAGATTTCGGGTCTTTGCAGCTGGTCTAATACCAAGGGTTGTGAAGCAGGAAGAGGCTTTTGGCAGAGTGTGGATGCTGGGATGAAGCAAATGTATTTTCAGCAGCTCTGAGTTGGTGTGATTTCTGACACACCGCCCCCGTGTTCTGTCTGCTATTTATACACCGCATTCAGCTTCTTTTCTCTGGATAGGCACTATCATTTAAATGAATGGCATATTTTTATCATGGATTATGAAACACTGCTGTCCTTATGGAGGATTCTTTCTACTTCCACTTTTAATCAGTAAAGTATTGGCAGAGGATTGTTGTAAAGCCATCCCTGTTTCCTTGAACAGTTACTCCCACATCCTGAAATTTACAACTATCCACTAGAAAATCACAGCCACTGCCTGAAACTTACAACTGTCCACTACTTATGTTAAGGTATTTCTTGCTTTGTGCACAAGTACCCTAATCGCAGTTCTCTCTCTCATAACCTTTCTTTAATGGTTGCTCAGATACTACAGTGATGAGGATAGATAGATCCATTCTTCACAAATGGGCGATGCTGCTTGCTAACTCCCTTGTAGCGTAGGCAATGATGTTTCCACTGTGAGCAACACTGCAACTCTTACAATTCTGCAGACTTATTCCTGGAAGGACGTACTTCCTGGAAGGAACTTTCAGCCCTGGACATACTGATTTTCTGGAGCTCATAGGCCATTCCTGACTGTGACCCTAATAGCATCCCCCTGCCAGAGGGCTAGAAGCTGCCTGGTAACTAGCAGTGGGTCTCAGCTGGTCTGACCAACATAGTGTATCATCCCAACTCACTGTTGTCATAATCTGTATCTAAACGATGTCATGTAAAGTATTTTATGCAAACTGGTAACACACGGGTCATTAATACTATGGTGTGGTGTCATAAACAGATAGCTAAGGGTTAAGGTCTATTTCACCTGCAAAGGGGTAACCAAACACCTGACCAGAGGACCAATCAGGAAACCGGATTTTTCAAAGCTCAGGGAGGGAATTTTTGCGTGTCTTTTGTCTGTGTCTTTGTGTTCTGTTGCTCTCGGCTCTGAGAGTGAACTTTCTCTCTTCAAGCTTCTGTAATCTTCTGTTTCCAAGTTGTAAGTACAAAGGTAGAAAGACAGTAAGCTTCTATCTTCTTTTTGTATTTACATGCTGTGTAGTTTGCTGGACGTTTAAATTGGATATCTTTTTGATTAGGCTGTTTATTCATATTTTCTTTTAAGACATTGACCCTGTATATTGTCACTGTGATACAGAGAAATTTTATGTCTTTCTTTCTTTTTATGTAAGCTTTCTTTTTAACCTGTTGATTTTTATTTTTCTAAGTGAGCTCTAGGGGATAGAAATCCTGATCCAGGAATTAGTCTCTCTCCAGGAAGACTGGGAGGGAAAAGAGGAGGGGGAAGGTAATTGCCCTCTTGTTTTGTAATCAAGAGTTTAAGTACAGTACTTCCAGGATAACCTACGGAGGGGAAGCTGGGGAGGGATGAAAGGACAAGGGGAGGCGGGTTATTTCCCTTTTGTGGTAAGACAGGGCATCTGAGTCTTGGGGTCCCCAGGGGTTTTTGGAGACCAGAGTAAGCCAAACACTGGAAATTTTTGGCTGGTGGCAGCGCTATCAGATCTAAGCTGGTAATTAAGCTTAGAGGAATTTATGCTAGGCACCCACATTTTGGACGCTAAGGTTCAGAATTGGGATTTATGCTTATGATATGCGGTGCATATGTAGGGGTGATATATGAAAAATTATAAATATGTGCTGGAAATAAGTTCTTAAAATGTAGTTGGCAGGAAAGGCTTAAATCCCCCCACTCTAGACAAAGGAGTGTGCTCTCCTCCCTGCTTGAATGTGCCTCCAATGTAGGTTGAGCAAAGACACACAATAACGGCACATTTACATAAAAGGTGAACAAAGCCATCAAAGGAGGAAGTGGGGGAGATAACCACTTAACTATCTGGACTGGGCGAGAGAGACCGCAAAAATGAACATAGCATCATTTTCCTGCTGGACATCCGGAGGGCTTCCTGATGTTGAAAACAAAGATAAACTTTGATGATATAAGCAGGGAGAAAAAGTTATTTCGGTCTCCTTCAGCTGAAGAGAGAAAAAAAACCCTGCCCTTCAAGCTCTGTGTTAGATCCTGGCTAAGAACTGGCCAGTCATGCTGGAAAAGCAGCTAGGGTGAGAAAACGACTTTGAACAAAAGACTAGTTTGTTAAGGTAGGTTTTAGTCTTAGAAGCATATTTTTACCTTTGTTTGTTTGTAACCATTTCTATCCCAATTCCTTCTACTTGGTATCACTTCAATATCTGTTCTTTCTTAATAAACATAATCTTGTTTTATCACACAAACATCTCAGTGTAATGTTTCAAACTGAAAGGTAAAATCCTCGGTCTCTTTAACGGAGCAGCAAAGCAGGCTGCTGGTGTGTCAGGGCTCTGAGCCAAAGTGCACAGCACAGAAGCACCCAAGGTTACAGGACAGGCAGTGACACAACCCCTTTATTGGTCTGGGTGAACCCCCAAAGCATCACACTGACTTAGTCTTCCAGAGGGAGATTGCCTCTGTTGGTAAAAATGGGGTGGCGGGGGAGATGCAGTAGGGTACTTGTGCAGTACTCCTCCCCGGCTCAGATGCACCTCTTCAGAGCTGGACTCCCCTACAGTAAATAGGTTCTAAACTAAGAGACGCCTACATTATTTTTTTCTGAAAATGCTGTTCCTTCATTTCACCAATAGTAAATCTCAGAATTATTTGTCTCCTTTTGAAGCACTTATCAAACCAAAACTCAAAAGGCTCAGCCTGGAGAGAAGATACTTCTAAGCAACTTCCTGCCATAAATATCTCAGCGAGACTGGAAATTACACCCATTATATCTAATTACAGGTGTGCACGGTAATCAGTTTCGACATAATGACAGGCGTTGATCCTGCCTATGAATTATTGAGCTCGCCCTGGTTTGACTTGGAAACTTGGATAAAAGGATTTGATGGGCGCTTCTGAGAGTTCTTTAAATAGTAGTTCCTCTCTCAGAGCAAATTGCAATTGCCTGTTTCACTCTCTACTGGCAGAATACTGCGAATTGTCCTCTATTTTGCCTAACGCAGATTTAAGGGCAGGCAGATTTTTTTGCCCCTTTTAATTCTGGCAGTGCCAAGGAAGTTCAGTTTATTCCTATTCATTATTTGTATTACAGCTGCACCAGAGATGCCCCCACAAGATCAGGGCCTCATTGTGTGAGCCACTATATAGACAGTGCCTGCCCCCAAAATCTCAGAACCTAAAAGAGAGGTTGTAACAGGTGGATGAAACAAGCCTGTGGTAGGTTAGGGGCAGGGAGAAGGTGGGTAACACATTATCCTGCTCCTTTTTTGTGTACCCTTAGTAAGGTACTGAGAAGGGTAAGGGATTATTAATGGGATACAGAACCTTTCCCTTGTACTGTAGGTTGGCAGTTGGAATCTGTCCAGTCTAATTCTGGCTAGATGTTTGGTGGCCTTGTTAAGTGAGTTGGATAGTTTTTCATCCCAGATCCCAGTAACAAGTGTCTACATCACAAAAAAAAAAAACAAAAAAAACAAAAAAAACCACCATGGGAATTAAATGGTGCCTCTGGTGTCAGTCCCCACCAAGAGGCAAAGGCAAAAGGTCCTGGAGGTGGATCCTCTGTATCAGAACTGCAGCACAGTGTTCAGGCTAGCTGGCCCTGCAGCTGTCAGCGCAGCGTGCTTGCTGCAATCAGTGCAGCAGGAATTCTCATTGATTTCCTCTTGGGGATCTCGGATGCTGCATGGTCCCTCCACGCTCCACTAGGGCACAATCTAGCCCTAAGTCTCTGCCCCGGCCTGGCTTTCCTGGCAAATGGGGGGGCGGGGTGGTATTGAGGCTTTCCCAGGAACACAGCAGGGAGGGGAAGGAAAGTGACGCACCAAAGCTGACTCAGCCCAAGTGGACAGGAGGTCACGATGAACGTGACTGTGAAGCTGTTGGCTAACCCTGCCCTTGCTCACACTTCAGTGAGCCTGGTCGAAGGCTATGGGACTACAAGGGTGTAACTTGAGGCAGAATCTGGCCCAATGAGGGCTGCACCCAGAGTCTTCTCCTCCTTCACAGGGAGCCTGTCACTCTTGGGACAGCCAATGTTCCTGTTGTGACGAGCATCACCAACAGCGTGGCTGTCAACAGGATTCCAGGCCTGTCAGATATTAATTAAACAATTATCTTCAAGAAATTGGCACTCTGCTGCGGTCCCAGGCTCACAATCAGAATGAGAAGCAGAAGGGGAAAAAAAGACAAGGAGCAAGTGCAAACGAGCCTGCAGAAAGATAGATAACAGACGGGACACAAGGGCTGGTGCAGAGGGGATGAGTGTTTCGATCTCAGAGTTAAGGGTGAGGAGAGAAGATGCTGTGGTGATGAGAGAAGGAGGATGTGGGCATGTGAGCAGTGGTGATGGTGAACAATCAGAACAGAAGTAGGAGAGGAGGAAATGCGATGGGTAGGGAAACATTGCCCTCACAGAACATCTCTCCTCAGGGGTGAAAGTAACTGAAAGGACTTATCGGTACTGCGGAGTCCTGAGCGGGGTGTGGCCTCAACCAGAAGAGGCAGGGCCTTTCAAGATTTAAAGGCCCTGGGGCTCTGGCTGTGGCTGGGAGACCCAGGGCCTTTAAATCACGCCGGAGGTACCAGCTGCAGAGGCTCCCCACAGTGGCAAGAGCTCTGGGCCCTTTAAATCACTGCAGGAGCCCTGCCGCTGCTACCCCGGGGTGGCAGGGCCTGGTGCTCCTGTCACTGTGGGAAGTCCCAGGCCCTTTAAATCTCTGCCCGAGCCCGGCTACTGGAGCCCCGGGGCTAGGGTGACCAGATGTCCGGATTTTATAGAGAGAGTCCCAATTTTGGGGTCTTTTTCTTATATAGGCTCCTATTACCCCCCACCCTCTGTCCTGATTTTTCACATTTGATGTCTGGTCAGCCTACCTGGGGCTCCGGCAGCGATTTAAAGGTCCAGAAGCTTCGGTCACTGTGGGGAGCCCCGGGCCCTTTAAAGCACCATTGGAGCTCCGGCAGCAGGACTTGGGCACTGCTTTAAAGGGCCCGGGGATCCCCACAGGGACCAGAGCTCTGGGCCCTTTAAATCCCCACCTGAGCCCGGCTGCTGGAGCTCTAGCGGTGATTTAAAGGGCCCGGGGCTTCCTGTAGTGGCTGGAGTCCTGGGCCCTTTAAATCACCACTGGAGAAGCCAGCCCAGTCCTGTACGGCATACCAGCTCTTGCAGGTACACCGGACCGGCTTACTTTCACCTCTGTCTCTCCCCCAGTCCAGGCCTTGCTTCCCACTGCCAGGCAGGGAACAGATGGTAAAGTGTTAACAGAAGAGGCATCAAAAATCACCAGCAAGAGTTATTGTGACAGGCGGCAGGTGAGGCTAAAGAGGGAATAAGATTTCTTAGCTTTGCTTGGGATGAGATGCAAATCTGCTCAGCTATAAAGAAGGATGAGGATGAAGAGAGAAGACAGAGACCTGAGTGTAGCAGAGAGAGCCTAGAGTATTAGGCCTGCTGCAAGACGTGAGGCCTGAACTGTGAACCAAAGTCAGGGCATGTGTTAAAGCAAATGCCTGTAAGTTCAGTGTCTTGGCACAGGTACTGCTGGCACTGCTAAAACTCATTGAATATGTAAGCACATTCCAGCAGGCTTGCACAAAAGTACACTCCAACCTAGCACAAGAAAAGACGGTTTGATAGAAGTGATGAACAGAGATATTTTGTCAGAAACAACAGGAGAAAGAAATGAGGGGAGGTAGCAAACATGCCATGAAACACAGAAGCTGGCACGTCTGCTGTTTAGCCCAGATTGTTTGTCTCGGTCTATAAACCTTGGGATACCTCGCCTTAAACCTTTGTCTGGCCTAAGGGGCAGCAGAAACACCAGCTGCTGACTGAGCTGGTCCATTGTGATGGGCGTACATGTTAGTGCACCTATAACCACTGAGCAAGGGTGCTAATATGGTGCTTAGTCAACAACAAACCTGGCTGAGCACCTTTGCCACCGAACCAAGTCTGTGGTTTTTCTAGGCAGTTCTATAGAGGTCCACTGAGCCAGCCACATGCGGAGAGCTGGGACAGCACGTGGTGAGAACTCCCAGGCAAGCCAGACTGACAACACCGAGGAGGTCCTAGAACCAAACCCCATTGATATTCACTGGACACATGACCTGCCCTGCTGTATGGGGGCCAGGGTCTCTCCATTTCCCCATTACAAGAGACGGGAGCGAATGGACTATAAGGCAGAGAAAGGTAGGTGCAGCATGGATGGAAGTAACCCATGAAATGAGTCTATGAATCTAACGCATGCTTAGATGGCCAAGGTGGTGAGTTCCGAGTGGTAAATCTTTAAAGATTTTTACTGCAGTAGAGTGAGGTGTGAGTGTGTGAAAAGGTCATACGTGGCTGGGACTCTCTGGGAAACCTCGCCAGGGATGTGACTGAGCCAACCCTACCTGCAGTGCATGACCAGAGAGGAGGGAGAGGTGGTGCTCCATGCTGATTGAGGCCTCACCAATTGCTGATGTGCATGTCCAGTGCTGGTCAGGATGGTTTTAGAGAACAGCTGTGTGGGGTGGCTTAGGGATCATTTGTGAAGCCCTGTCTCCAGCCTGCTAGCGGTACTTTGAAATGTAACCCACTGCAGCCACCGCGGAAACAAGCCACCTGTCAGGCAATCAACAGCCGTGGGCTAGGACTGGTGCAGAGAAGCAGCTGTGCTGCATCCTTCCTGACCCTACCCACACTAGATGAACTGGATTCTAAACTCTTACCAGTCGAGCATGAGCCAGATTGTCAGAAGAGCACTGCGCCCAGTGTGTCCCTGGCGTGCCGAGCTCAGCTCCACTGGTGGATGCTGAGCTCTCTTGTAAGCCTGCACACCCTCCAGCGCTCCACCGGGTCCATCACTGCACTTCAGTGGTGCAGCACAACTCCCCTTGCTTCATGGGGCTGTTTTCCCAGCACCAACAACATACAGTCACACCGCTGTGGTTTCACCCCACTCTGCAACAGCACAGCACCTCCATCACTCACCATCACTGCACAGGATGCAGTGGTGTGCCTGGGCTCATGGGAACAGAAGAGAGGAGCCCCAACTTATCCCTGTGCAAGTGTGGAGCCCAGTGCAAGGACACTGCCCCCCATCCCCAATCATAGGGCTGCTGGCAGCCAGTTCAGTACCTGGCACAGGCTGGGCAGCTCTGACTTATACGGTTATTGTGGGCTTTGCAGCAGCTGGGAAATGGCTGAAGTTTAGAATTTCCACAGGCACAATTCCCCCATTCCTGGCACAGGCCTCCCCAATGCACCTTGGAACGTCCCCTTTGTTGAGGGTGCTTGCCAGTGAGTGCAGAGCGAATGGAACCAGCCCCAGGATCCCTGGGGTGGGGGATGTGCAATTGGTTTGCACTGAAGGTGCAAAGGAGCAGCAGAGCAATGGTGAATGGAGTCCACCATTGTCAGATGGAGCATTTAGAATCCCAGGCAGGTACCTGAGGAATAAATGTAGAGATGGGATTTCTCTGTGGAGGGCTGAGTCTCCGAGAGGAATCGCAGCACCAAAGGGAATATTAAATCTCTCCCTCACAATAATAATAATTAAAGTCCAAACATCATCAGACAAATAAATAGAAAATAACACAATTGCCTACCAGCGCGTAACAGCAGACTGGGGAGATTTTAACCAGCTATTTTCATTGCAATGCTTAATATGCCACTCTCCCAAGCATAGCCTGAAATATATAATTTTTCATTATATTCCTGTATGTTTGACTTTAAAATAATGAAGCCTTCTCCCTTCACTACACCAGAATATTGGCTCTATTATATTGCTTGTGTGGAAACTATTTTTGACAATGTAAAAGCTGAAGCCCAAGAAAATGACCTCCAATGAAAAGCTCTTTCCTTCTCTCGCCTCTAAACTCCATGTAACAGCTGTAATTCATCACCAGGACAATTCTTCCAGCATCACATCTCCTGGTGGGCCGGTAATTTGTCTCCTTACTTTTCGCTCTCTTTTTGGCTACCTGTGACTGCCCGCTGATTTGCTCGCCTAAGTTTATGGTGCTTGATGCCTCCTCTGTTTGAGTTTTTTTATAAATAGGTCAGGAATCCTTAGCAACAATAAGCACTGGGGAAAACAAGAAATTGCTAAGCCTGGAACACAAAAAGTGCATCCATGACTTGTTACAGACGTTTCTGAATGCTGCAGTGCTGAGCCTGGGAGAAGGGGATGGGATTTTCCTTCTGAAACTTGAAAGTGAGCACAACTTGCCTGAGATGGGGCTTTGCCACAAACTGACCCAACGCTCAAACTAAAATTCAAACACCTGTCCAGAGAACAAAGGTCCATCTTCCAATAAATCTAAACTACTTCATGGCTTTGGAATGAGGTTGCCATCTGAATCTCAAATAATTTATTTGTGGGGGGTACATGTATAGCCACACGCACAAAAAGTCCAGCTGTCACCAGGACTTCATCCTAGGGCTTGGCTACCAAATGACCAACACAGTAGGTGTCCTTCTAGAATGATGTTGCACAAGTTTTTCCTGTAATATTCTGGCACCATGGATTGCCTTGCATCTTCCATGCAAGAACTTGTCGGCAGCAGCTACACTTAAGTGTGACTGGTCATAGAGAGACCCAGGCAGCGAGAACAAACTTTACTGGTGGTATGCTTGGTATCTAAAAAGAACACCATCACATATAACATTTCTACAAGACTTAGCTCCAACACATTCAGCTAAACCAGGGATAGGCAACCTATGGCACGTGTGCCGAAGACGGCACTCAAGCTGATTTTCAGTGGCACTCACACTGCCCAGGTCCTGGCCATCAGTCCAGGGGGGCTCTGCATTTTAATTTAATTTTAAATGAAGCTTCTTAAACATTTTAAAACCTTATTTACCTTACATACAACTATAGTTTAGTTATATATTATAGACATAGAAAGAGACCTTCTAAAAGCGTTAAAATGTATTACTGGCACGCGAAACCGTAAATTAGAGTGACTAAATGAAGACTCAGCACAGCACTTCTGACAGGTTGCCAACCCCTGAGCTAAACAGATCTAATAGCACTATCAGAAATAGCGCCATCTGGTGACCTTCAATAATGTTACACTCCTGCAGAGCAATGGTGACACCAGAGTGAGGTTGTAGGAGTGGGGATTGTTATATTTCTATCTCAAGCCTGGCTAAGTCACCCAAAACAAGTCAGGAAGAAACTCCTTGGATTTTGCAGTGAAAATAAACTGGCAATAAACTGCATCCTGATAAATGATGGTGTGCGAATACAAGCTGGCTAATGGAGAGACTTGCAGCTAAAAAATACGTTCCACACTTTCCTAATATTGCCACTCCATGTCAACAAGTGCTGTGGTTGCTCCACAGATGTTATTCAACCATGAATGGGAGGGGAGGTAGCCTGAGCAATCATGAGTGGAAGGGAGGAACCTACAAGAAAAACTCTGTGGTAAAATGCGGTCCACACGTCAAATGTTTGTGAACCCCTCAGACAGACAGACAGGATCCTCTAGATCCGGGGTTTTCACCTTTTCCATAGGATCCCACCATGTTCATGGCCCTAGAAACAGACCATCCTTGAGTGCGCACCAGAATCTTTCATGCTAAGTCCCATGACACTTCCATATATGTATCATGGCAACAGGGTACATCTGTTATCTCAGGAGAACCTGATGCCGAGGACTGAGCCAATCCTTCAGTGAGACACCACAGACAGGGCATGAGGGGACCTGTGGCTCCTTGAGTTCGTCCAGACACTTTCTAGAGAAACCCTGGGAGCTGTGACACAGCTACCCTAAGCCACCCACTCTCTTTCTTCTCCCCCTCTTCCCTCCCATGGGATTTTATTTTCTCTTCCTGCTGCAGCAAACATTATTTTAAAGACAAAACACCAGGGGAAAGCTTGCAGCAAAACCCCATAATAAGGCTTTTATGCTAGGTCAATTTTTAGGCTTAATTGTTTTGACAGCATCTCTAATAAACCAGCCCTTAAAAAAAAAAAGAAGAAGAGGAAGTTACTGTGAATTACTTTACATTCTTGCCCTGTTCCCAGAGAGTTTATATAACATCTTTTAAAAGGAGCCCTAACCTGGTAAGGGATTAGCCCCAAGAAGACACCTCCCAGTGGAAAAAAGCCAGCAAGTCTCCTCCAGAGTCATTGCACATTTTTAATAAAATTGTGACAGCTGAGCTGTAGTTTTTACTCTTTTAAAGCAAATTCAGTTAAATTCAACACCCACTGAGGGCAATGGGAGTCTTGCAATAAGCTCTGGATCACGCCCTTACTGCTGGTGAAAGACTGATAGCACCCTGATAGCCCTGAATGTCTCTCTCAATGGAACAGATTCGGGTCAAGTCATGTCAGGACAAGCTTACAAATAATGCCTTGCCAATGTGCCTCACTCCAGTGATGGGGGTGGGTCTCAGAGCCCAAGCTCCAGCCTGAGCATGAACAACTACACCAGGGGTAGTCATTGGGTGGACTGTGGGCCAGATCCAGATCAGCAGACACTTTTGAACAGACCCAAAAATCTTTATATTTACTTATTATTATCATTGTTTTTATTATTATTTTCCCTGGAGTCTGGATTTTGACTATATCTTGACCAAGAAATTTGGACCTTAAAAAATAATTGACTACCTCTGATCTACACTGATATTTGTAGCCCTGTAATCTAACCCCATGAGCTCATGTCAGTTGATCTGGGCTGTGAGACTTGCTGCCACAGGGGTATTTTTGTGGTGTAGAAGTATCCTTAGGAATTCAGGAGCCTAAATCCCATTGGCTTCCAGTGAGACATAGGCTCCTAAGTGCCTAACTCACATTTGAAAATGGGACTTAGACTCCTAAGTCTCATAGGTACTTCCGAAAATGTTGCCCGGAATCTTTGTCTTACTTGAGTGTGTGTGCATGTATGTTGGGATTCCAAGGAGCCCAGCAAAAGCCTTTAATGAGGAACCTTTGTGCACCCAAAACTTCTCCCACAGTCACCTGCTACCAGACCAAATCCCATTCTCATTTACACCAATGTCAATCCAGAGTCACTCTGCTGACTTCACTGAAGTTACTTCAGATTTACAGTGGTCTAAATGAGAGGAGAGGTGGGCCCGGCTTTGAAGTGAAGACAAGTAATGTGTTCATCTGTTTGAAGAGATTGTATAGTGTGAGGAGCACAAGGCTTTTGTCTTCTTTGTTTCCCCTTGCAGAGCTCGGAGTCAGTTTATTACTCATTAAGGTGAGAGACGAAGAGCACTAGTTTACGCTTTCTTCAAACAGTTCTGCCAAGGGACCCAAGTCTTGACCTGTAGCATCAACTGCTATTCCAATCTGAGGCCATATGCCTATATGACAGTACCTGCATCCCTCCCTGCAGCACCATCTGTTAGTCAAGTCTTGGGTTGCACAGAGCTCTGCCACTCCATGTGAATCCTGAGCCATGGCAGCATGGATCTATCCTGGTCTTGAGCTTCCCTCAAGCAGAAATTGAGGCCAGAACAGGCAGCAGCTCTGTAATACACACTAGGATGAAAGACTAATAAATTCAATGCCAGTTGTGACTTCAGTGGTGATTGGCATCCATGGGCCTGATTCAGTGTTGTCCTGCACCTTGTGTCATCATTTACTCCAGTGCAAAATAGGTGCCCAATCAGGATGGCAGCATTTTACACCCACCAGGCACTGGGGTAAATAACTGCACACGGTGCTGAGCAACAGAGAATCCATGTTTCAAAAGGTGAAAGGCTAATGCACTCACCCCCTCTGGCAGCTGATTGAGTGGGCCCAAAAAGGAGAGAATAGGCATTGTCCCATTTTATTTCTGGAGAGAGGTGGAGCCCCTGGCATTGCTGGGTGGAGATCTGATTACTTTCTCTTTTTTTAACACCCGTAGTTTTTTGCTGATTTGACACAGCTCATGGAAAGACGTGACCTCCATTAATCCATCATGTAACATGCAAAGGATGTGATGCATGTGCCCTTTAAACACCAGCTTGGCAGCTGAGACCCTCTCTCTCCGGGAACATTTCACCAGCGCAGATGGAACAGAGTCGGTCAACGCTGCTCACTTCAGTTTTTGTTGACAGCTGACAGGAAGCCCAGCGGCAGGGATGTAATTATTGAAAATTTAATTTTAATTGAGATGAACCTAATGACAAATAATTGGTATATGGTGGTTTGATACATTCTTTGCAATATTTTGGAGGAGGAGAGATGAGACGAGACCAAAACAAACTACAGCTCGCAAGTGCCTGTAACAGACACCAAAGATCCCACACCTAACAAACTGCTGTCATACGGGGAGAGCTCGGGTATGAGCGCTAATAGTGTCATGGAGTCAGCCAGTTGTCAGCTCTGGTGCTCTGCTGCCTTTCAAAGAAATGCCACTTTGGAGTGCTATCCTTCAAGGAAGAGCACCGAATACAGGGCAGCGCCTGACGCTGCTGTTTGGCAAGCAGATAGTTTATCAAGTTCCCAGGGGCACTGGAAATCAGTCTATTAGATGTTCTAGCATCTAGAGCCACAACAAAAGATTCGTTTCTATTCCCTAGAGAAGCCAGACCCAGGCCCTTCCCCAGTACTTAGAGACAAGCCCCAGTGGCATTTCCTACTGGCTACTTTAGATGGCATATGATCTTCTCTCTTTCTCTCCATGCCCATCTCATTCTTGCAATCCCTTGTTCAGTCTTTCCTCGTACTGTAAAAACACCACGCCACTGAGCAGTAGCAAAATCACAAAGGTCCTTCTTGATTTATCTATGCCCTCTTCTTTAGTGACCCATCCTCTCCCAGTCTTTATTCAGGCCTAATTTGATGGAACTCCAAAGAGAAACTGCGGAACTGGAACTAATTTGCAAACTGGACACCATCAAATTAGGCCTGAAGAAAGACTGGGAGTGGATGGGTCATTACAAAAACGAATTCCCCTCTTCTGATACTCACACTATCTTGTCAACTGTTAGAAATGGGCCACCCTGATTACGTTGGCCTCATTAGCACTACAGAAGTGATTTCCCACCCTCCACCCTTGGTATTCACCCTTTCTTGTCAACTGTTGAGAATAGCCCACTTCCACCTTCATTGAATTGGCTTGTTAGCACTGACCCCCTACTTGGTAAGGCAACTCCCATCTTTTCATGTGCTGTGTAGTTATACTTGCTACTGTACTTTTCACTCCATGCATCTGATGAGGTGGGTTTTAGCCCATGAAAGCTTATGCCCAAACAAATTTGTTAGTCTCTAAGGTGCCACAAGTAGTCCTCATTGTTTTTATGCCCAAGGAGTGTTATTGAATTAGGAATGTAAACACTTTGAGATTTAGGGATATTTTTTAATCTGATAATTCACTTTCTAGTGAGCCATTTCCCCTGGGGGAATGGACGGGGCCATGGACATGGCTATGCACTACAGAACCAGCCCCCAGATCAATTGCCACTCATGCTGAGTAACAACTAAAGAGTTGCCATCTGATGGCTGGGCTGTGATGGGAGAAGGGGGGAGGGGCTCACAATACTTCCCTTGATGGTGCGGATCAGCCTGATTGATAGCAGCTTCACAGAGGAAGCAAGGATGGAATGAGCCAAAGAAACTGAACCGATCTGGGCTGAGGAATATTGGCAGGGGAGCTCTACACTGCAGCACAGCTTGCTCTCTGGATGGAGAACTTGGATCTCTGCTGCTCTTAATCTGACATGAACACGACAAATTCACTCAAAAGAAAGACAAAAAAAAAAGAACCCTTGAAGAATCTAGCAAATTCCCTGACTCCTGTTAGTCTGAGTCAGACACAGGCCATTTTATTAAGATGCTATTCTGTAGCGTATGTTTTTGTTGTAACAACAGGGACACCTCATCCTACCAAAGCAAATTGTGAGCAAAACGGAGATCAATCTTTCTCCCCTCTAGAAAATTGACTTTAATAATTTGGACAACTTGAAAGGCTCCAGCCGCTGGGAGGTAAATATTCATGACGGATACATTTTAAAAGTCTTTGAGAAGTCGGCTCACACAGCAGTTGCTGCGCATTTCAAAGGGTTTTTTTTTTTTTTGCTGAATTTCTTCAGCCCTTCAAATATTAATAGGGGGATTTGAGGCTATTTCCTATTGAATGTAATGAAATACAATAATTATAATTAAATGAAAGCAGAGCAGGAAAACGGTAGGTAAAGTACCTGCTAGCTTTGCAGCCGTTACATGGGGAGATACAAGCAGACAAAAATACTACCTGGTTAAAGAGACAGGCTGGCAGTTCCAGACGCTTGCTGTGGAATATCCTAGCACTGGAAGAGAAGAAAGGATGAGAAATTGCATCCTGGTTAATGAGTGGGTTTAACTCCCTGGCTGATGGGGAGTGGAGTGGAGAGAGAACAGGGGACATTACTGGAGAGATTTTCAGAGAGCTCAGCTTCCATGCAGGAACCTATGTGCCAGATTTTCAAGTGCTTAAGAGCCCGGCAGCTGAATGTTTTCATCAACTTACTTAGAGTTCTACATGGGAATTGAGCTCTTGGAAAATCTGGCCCCACAGATAGGGCTAAGCTTTGGTGGGTGAAACTCAAGAGGTGTGGAGTTTGCTCCAGATAAGTTACTACAGAGTCGAGCTATCCATACTGCTGGCCTGTCATATAGTAGATAGGTAAGGGTTAATTTTCTCTTGCCTGAAAGGTGTGAACAAAGGAACCAAACACCTACCAGAGACAGAGACCATCAGAAACTGGACTTTTAAAAGTCAGGGGTGTTGAATTGTGTTATCTAGGTCTTTTGTTTCTCCCAGCTTGGAGGAAACACTTTTCTGCTAACATCCTATTTCTCTTTCTCCTACAAAGTGTAAGTACAAGGCAAATAGGCTGTTATTATGACTTTGTGTGTGAGTTATATCTATATGTTGTGGATGTGCTGGACTGGTTTAAATTTGGCTATCTAAATCAGACTTTTATTCATATTTTTTTATAAGCAAGAGCCTGTATTGATCTCTTAATGCAGATTAAAATTGTTTGTATTTTCTTTCTTTTTATATAAAGTTTTTTTTAATAACTGGCTGAGGTTTTTGGGGTTTCTGGTGAGGCTACAGGAAGAGGGGGTGGAAAATCTCTTATATTAGCTTTACTAGATTTGAAATGCATCGCCTCAGGGGGAGGTGATTTTCCCTCTTTGTTTTGCCTTCAAGGAGTTAAGATACTGCATCGCCAGGCTCACCAAGGAAAAGAGGAGGGGAAGCGGGGGAGCAGATAACGAGGAGACAAGAGGGAAGAGCTTGTTTCCCGTTGAGATAGGGAGACCCAGGGGTTCTTGGGTCTTGGGGGTCCCCCAGGGAAAGGTTGGGGTGACTCGGGGTAACTAGGAACCCTAAATAGTCCTAGTTGGTGGCAGCGAGATAAAATCCAAGCTGGGTATAAGCTTGGGGGAGATTCACAGTAAACACTCAGATGTTGAACTCTAAGTCCAGATTTGAGACAGACGTTTATTACAGGGCCTGATTCTGATTCCACTGAATGAGGTTTTCAAAAGAGCCTAAGCAACTCAGGAGCACAAATCCCATTGAAAGCCAAGAGAAGTAGCCTCCTGTCCTGAGACACTGGGATTTCTACTTGCATATGCAAACAATTTCAGAGATATGACTAACCGCTAATGCTGGGACAGTCACAGAGGGACACATGGGTTGCTAACAACTGCTTGTTCTTGACTCCTGCAAATCCCCAGCCCTCTGTTCTCTCCTTCTCAGCAACAGATGAGCTTATATCAGTGTTTCAATGAATTCTGCCAGCAATTACCTTGGTCCTCATGATGGTTTTGATAGCGGCTTCAAACTCCTCTGAGTTGTTGTAGTCCACCGTCCACACATGAGGCTTCCCTATGAAGTCCTCTGCATAGGGGTGTTGGGAGGACACCTGAGAAAGGAAACAAAAATGAACTATGTGGCATTCCCTGCAGGAGGAGCTGTGGTCACACGCAGTGACCTCCCTGCAGCTAGGCAATGCAAAAGGTGAGCTGATGGCAGCAGGAACAGTGATGAGAGCCAAAGGTGGCTACTAAAACCATTGCATGCAGAGATGGATCCAAAATGGAACCTTTAATCCAAACCCACCTGCTCTCTGCCTCTAGGCTGATATTTTAAAACCGCCTAATGGTTTTGGATGCCTAAATCCCATTAAAATTAAATTTGCAAAACTAAAACTGAGCATTCCTGTTTTCAGTGAACACTCTTCCCCTCACATTTCCAGGTCTGGGGATTGCTTTCCATCAGCAGTCACTTTTCCTTCCTGTAGATCGGGGTCGGCAACCTTTGGCACGCAGTTCTCCAGGGTAAGTGCCCTGGCAGGCTGGGCTGGTTTGTTTATCTGCCGCATCGGCAGGTTTGGCCGATCGTGGCTCCCACTGGCCGCGGTTCGCCACTCCAGGCCAATGGGGGTGGTGGGAAGCGGCACGGGCCAAGAAAGAGACATGCTGGCCGCTGCTTCCTGCAGCCCCCATTGGCCTGGAGCGGCGAACCATGGCCAGTGGGAACCATGATAGGCCAAACCTGTTGACGCTGCAGGTAAACAAACTGGCCCAGCCCGCCAGGGCGCTTACCCTGGCTAGCCGCGTGCCAAAGATTGCCGATCCCTGCTGCAGATTAATCTTCTTTCCCCTCTACCCCATGCATTTCTCCTTCATTTGAGTCTTTGCCGTCTGTCAATTCAGCCTCATTGACATTGCTGCAAGGCAGCCAACAAGCACAGGTCGTGTCTTAAGAAGCAGGGCAAAGGGTGGAAGTTGACGCCAGACTTTCAAAGGGGTGCACAGGTCAGACGAAAGAGTCTTGATGCAGAGAAGAGACATCTTCTAAACAGAAAGGAGGATGAAAACTGGCAATGGTAACAAAGGGGTTTTGAAAGCAAGAAGGATGTGACAAAGAGCATTTTATATAATGAGCATTATGCTTTGCCAGATGTGATCATGCGCTCCCAGCCCTTTGCCAGGGGAGAGGAGACACAGTATCCATTAGAGGTGGGGGCACTTGCACACAGATTGATTTTTTTTTTTTTTTGCCAAATGGCCTTAGGTGAAATTCTCCCCTCTGCAGAGGCGCCAGTGAAATCCCAGGAAGCCCATAGGCTTACGGGGTGTCTAGTCCTTGGGCTGGCCTTCTTCCTGGGGGACAGAGTTTATCATTTGTGGGGGGATTTGCATCATGGGCATTTCGGGTTTCTGTGTTTCAGCTGTTTTCCGGAGGGAGGCTGGTTTTCTAATCCACTCATGGCACTGCTTATGCAGCTGCGCTGTGAATTGAAGCCCAGCTACTAACTCAAAGAAGCCACAGTGGAGGCTTCTTCACAGCAGACTAAAGACTCTGCCCCTTGCCAGCTGCAGGTTGCAATGCAAAGCGAACCTCTGGGTTACAGCATTTCCCAAAGATGCAGAGCCAAAGTAAACCTGACAGTGCATTGAGAAGAAGACAGCATCAGCTGAACCAAAGGGCAGGACCATCCTCGAGCAAACCAATGGACTCAATCCAGGGTAAGCCCCATTCTCCTAACATATGGACCAATCAGCTGGGCTAATACACAAAACCAAACCAAATATCTACCCGAAAGACCTTCAACTTTCCCATAATCTCAGCCCTGCCCAGAAGGCTGATGTCTCATCCAGACTACCCGCCATATCGGCGGGTAGCGATCAATTTTTCGGGGATCGATATATTGCGTCTCATCTAGACACTCTATATCAATCCCTGACACGCTCCTGTCGACTCTGGAATGCCACCGGAGCGAGTGGCGGTAGCAGAGTCAACACGGGGAGCCACGGACATCAATCCCGCGCTGTGAGGAACCGAGGTAAATCGATCTAAGATACTTCAACTTCAGCTACGCTATTCACGTAGCTGAAGTTGCATATCTTAGATCGATACCCCCCCAGTGTAGACCAGCTCTGTGATACATATAATAAAGAGAGGATGGTAATTAATTATCCCTCTCTTCTGTTTCTTTGCTGTCATCAGCACACTTCTCTCTAGTGAGAGCAGCTAAGGATGGCAAGCTCGGCTATTTTAATGACACAAATTAAAAGAAGGAACAGCGGGAATGATTCCAACACCTTCCATCTCACACACAAACACACCCAAGCACCATGCACACACTCTGTAGTGGTCGCTCTGTTCACAGCTTTGCCAAGTCGCTGAGTGCGAACTGGGGCCCTCACAACAAAACTTGCATTACGCTAACATCAGCAAAACACAAAGAGGACGCGGGAGGAGAATTAATTCTACCGGAGCTAATTACGGCAGCCCTGCACTGCCTCTGCCTCTTGCCGAAACGAATGGCATGCAAGTGTGCAGCTAGCACACTGTAATGATGACAAACGGGCTGGCTGCCAAGGCAACGGAAGCGCCCAACTGTCTGGAGAAGAGTGGTTGCAGAAGATGCAATCCAGTCTGAGAGCCAGTGAAAGGGGAGCTGTCAAGGGTGGGGCAGAACACGTTAAGGCGGATTCTAACTCACTTGGTAAGGAACGGCTTCAGACTGAAACAGAAGCTGAAAAAGAGGTCTTTGATGTGGCCATCAGAAGGGCTTTCTCAGTGGGGATGTGGGAATTTACACTGTATTATCCACTTTATTAATAATACAAGGTTCAATTTTCTCAATCCTTTAACTTTTAAAGAGCTCCCGCTGCACTCGGATTAAATTCATAGCCAGCGGCAGGCCCAGGAGGAGAGTTTGCACACAAAAAAAAAGAAAGAAAGAAAAAATCAATCTTGTTTTAGAAAATCACAACCAGGAGCAATTCAAGTTCAGATCCCAATTTATCTAGGAGCCTATAATCCCAGGTTTGGGAATGGGAGGGTCAGGCTGCAGTCCGTCTCTTGGGTAACCAATTAGAACCTGGTCTGAGATTTTTGCAAAAGTCTCATTGGTCAGGTTTTGTTTTGTAGAGCTGAAATTCAAACCCAGGTCTCATTTTATGCATCATCTCCAGGTCTAGTGAGGGGAGGAATCAGATTGGGAGGGTAAGGTTCTAATCCCACCCACAGCTAACCACACCCCTGAACTGTGGGGAAAGTTTGCATCCAAAGCCTGATTTTTTCAGCTAGTTCACTCCTTTGGTTTGAATCCAAAAGCAAATGCCATGGCTCAGGCCAACCTGCAAAATTCTCATCACACAACATTGCAGAACCACTTGCCTCTCTTGATGTAGGCTTCCCCCTGAAAAATTCATGATTGAGGGAGCTGTGCGGTGGGTTGAAACGAGACTGCAGGAAAACACACCCGTTGGCTATCGCTTCCAAAGGGGCGGGACCTTCATAAGGGAATCCAAATCCGATGAAAAGCTGCAGGAAACAAAACCATGAACCCCGGCAAGCTTGAGTGAAGAACACCATTGCTCAGACCCATTGCAATCTCATGCATCAGCAGCTCTGACTCTCCAGTTCACTAATCTGAACCATCTCTCTGGTGCTCAGCTCCGCAGACCTGCAGGCTGATCTAACTGAACTCTAGGTGAAGCTCTTTGTAGTTCAATTCACAATAGCTTAAATGTGTTATAAAGTTCACCCCAAAATGATGTCTTTATCAAAGCTAAATTGTACACAGTACACCTTCACCCCTTCATTTATAACAGAGACTGTGTCATTAATAGCAATGGAAGTTGCACTTTATATCATGCTTGTATTCATCCTACTGTTTCCACGTTGAAAGCTGCTGGCTTGCTAGATATCTAATCAGAATCATGCCTAAAACAGTAGCAGATCTAGGTGGAAAAGCAGCTACATGCCCGAGCTTCTCATGTCTATAGACCTGGTTTTATTTCCTGGAAACAGGATGAAATGAGTTTGGGTATTTAGCGTGCCAGTAGGCATTTGCGCATCACGTAATTCAGACATTGTTGGCAGTCCTTACTCAGGAAAAGCCAAGGGCTGGAATATAATAGGGGGGTTGCATGCCGGTGGGTTGGCAGTGCTGGGGGTGGTCTGGGAAGTATGCACTTTGCCTGACTCTAGCAAGTGCTATGGTGCTGGGCTCAGGTTGTGATATCAGTACAGAGCATTTCAGGACCTAGTTATGCTACTAATCAATCAATCCACAGACCTCAAGCTCCTGGACAGAGCTAAGCAAATAGTGATCAAAGTGTTCTGTGAACATTCAGTGGAACCCAACGGCAAACTTTGATTTGACAATGGGTGTGAAGTAATTCACATTTACTTTCCACAAATGCTCAATCTCACAAGCTCTAGTAGAGCAACTGCTTGCAAAAAATAAATTTGAACCCCAAAGTATGAATATTTCTCAAGAGACAGTTCCAAATAGTATATTCAATTGTCAAATTTAAAATCCAAAATTTGTACCATCTTTGGATACTCACGTGGTACGGTTTCTCTTCTCTGATTGGATGTAATTAATCAACAGAAGGCAAACTACCAGTCCGACAATCAATTTGACCATTTGAAATTGGGGCTGTGTAAGCTGGTTTCTCAAGTCATTTATCTGAGTTCTAGCTATGTAAATCACATGAGTTAGTTACATATGTCACAGTAAAAGTTGCGTATCCGGTTGTAATATTCACAGTTCGAATAACCAGCAGACTAAGAGTTACTTGCTGAAGACATTAGTGAATGATTTTGAATAACAAATACATTTGAGAATGTTGTGAATTGACCACGGACAATTCGTAAAAGGGGGAAATTAATCAGATAAATTCGCTGTTGCGATTTGTTCAGCTCAGCTCCTGCCTAATTACTGCAGTTGATGTGGCCTGCAAGCAAGGGCTTCAGTGGCACTAGCCTCAGCCTCCTCCAGTTAAAAGAGCTTCAGCTAATGAATTACATTTCTCAAGGCAACTTTGGTCCACCTGCCCAGCAGCTGGTTATTTTATGGAGGAGTAACGTTGGACTTTGTCAGAAATCCACATGAAAGGGCCACACCCCTATTTTAAGTACCTTGGCTTTTCTCAGAAGCTGCTGGAACTCGTGCTGTGGCAGAAGGCCATGGTTCTTGACAAAAGCTGGGACCTCCGGAGGACGCTGGGTTTCATAATAAACAGTGCCGTGGATTTCCATGTACTTGTTAAGGATGGCCAGGAACTTTTCTTTGCCCTGGGGCAGGAAAGCAAAGAAAATCAGCTGCATGTTAACTCCAAAAGAGATATATTTGATTCTCAAATGCCAAAATAAAGGGGTATTTCCTTATTCTGATCTCACCATCCTCGTGCCTTTAAGGGTATGTCTCCACTGCAGTGTAGGTTTAAACTCAGGCTCAAGCCTAACTCTCTTTTCATCTTCACAGAAATCACGCTGACCCAAGGTCCCAGGATCCCCAGGGCTGGAGGGTCCAAGTCTGAGTCAAGCCAGAACCCAGCATTCCAGCCCTATTGCTTTGCAGTGCAGATGCAGTCCCGCTGCATTTGTGCTCTGGGAGTCTGCCAAAAATATTCCACAATCCCATGGGCTGACTTTCTTTGTTCTCTAGACAATCAAGTTTGGTGGACAGTCAAGTTTTCCTGCACTGACCTATGAAGAAAGGGCTAGAGCGGCAACATTTTGGGAGGGCATTAGGAAGCCTGGAATATGGTTAGTTGGACTTGGGTCTGGGTACTGCAGTGTGGACGCTAGAGCCCTGAGCTTGGGCCCAGATTGGAAGATTCTTAACCTAGCATTGACACTCAGTGTCGACACTCAAGCCCTAGGTTCTCTAACATCTAACCCAGGGTCTGCTGACTTGAATTCCACTTACCCTGGATTTACAGTGCAGTGTAGACATACACTAAACAACCTCCTCTCTAGCAGCGAGGGAGTCTTTATGTACAGGAACTTGTTATTCAGTTTTCAGAGTGGTAGCCGTGTTAGTCTGTATCAGCAAAAACAATGAGGAGTCCTTGTGGCACCTTAGAGACAAACAAATTTATTTGGGCATAAGCTTTCATGGGCCACAGCCCACTTCATCAGATGCATAGAGTGAAAAAAACAGTACATATGCTATTATATATATTCTGCTTACAGTTTTTTTCACTCCATGCATCTCGTGAAGTGGATTTTAGCCCACGAAAGCTTATGCCCAAATAAATTCGTTAGACTCTAAGGAGCCACAAGGACTCCCTCACTGTTTTTACTGTTATTCAGGGGAACTCAGTCTGCAGGGCAGGAAATCCCTCTACAGGGAAGGCAGACTTTTAGGATTCCTGGATTATAAATCAATTTCACTCTCATTTAATCCCACTGAATGATGCTGAGTTGCTCCTCTTTGACCTGGGTATGAGTAAGGGCAAAATCAGTTCCCTGAATCAGATGCGACATACCTGGGCTTTGGATATAGTCAGCCCCACAAAGAGAGTTTGCCTAAGAAATGTCATACTAGAACAGACTAATGGTCTGTCCAGGACAATACCCTGGCCCTGACATTAACCAGTAGATGTCACAAAGTCTCTATAATGCAACCTCTGGTTATAATACTGTATCAGTGGCAAGTGGTGGTGAAAGTATGTGTTCCTGACCTCATCCAACAATCATTTATACACTGAAGCATGGAGGTTGAGATCCCTTAAAATCTGTATACCATCTTGTGCAAATGCAAGTGCTATTATTCATATAAACACCTAATCCTCTAAAAAAAAATCATAAGATAATTGCCTTAATAAATTACCACATCAGTGAGTTCCACAGGTTAACTGTGTTTATAAAAATAAAAAGTATAGTCCTGGCTGTATACAAACTATTCATCTTTCTTCCCAGGACCCTCCCCTTCTCCTCCCCTGCAGAATGGCTAACAGAAACAGATAGATTGGATGGAGAGTCAGGTAGAAACAAAGGTGTTATCCATGTGAAATGCGTCATTGATCAGAAAGCTCAACTAGTTCTTTCTCCTTTGCTGAAGTTATTTCAGCAAGACAAAGCAGACAGGCACTTTCTGTTACTGCTGCACCCTATGACCCAAGTGGCCCGCCACTCCAGCTACAGAATGGCGTCAGTTTTCCATCTACATACATTCATGGCAAAAATGCAAAACTTCAGCATGTTTTATTTTTTAGAAGAATGGGGGGATGGTATGAAGCTGATTAATCCTAGCGTTCATTTGATGTTACCCTTTAAGGATTGCAGATAGCTGTTAAGGACTTCATTATTGCTTTATCAAACTAATAGCCCTGCAGATCAATACAGCACCATACAAGAATCCCAAGCATGGATTTCACTGAGATTATCTTTCCTGCTAGCAACAACAAAAGAGAAACAGCTTTCCCTTTGAATTTAGCTGTGATCAGCACTACACTCGGCAGTGCAGTCATCTCTCTCTCCTCTGCTTATTTCCCTCTCCAGGCTCTTTACAAGCCTTGGGAGGAAAAAGAACTTCTCAGCAGCATTAAAAGAAGAAAATAAGCCACAATCTACCTGATTGGAGGGCAGAGGCGAAGGCAGCTGTGAAGGGCTGACGAATGTGGAAAGCAGGCCGCAGAATGCAGCTGTTCCAATCCACAGAATCCCAGACATGCTCTGCTGATTAACCCACCTGACCTGGGGGCTCAGGGATTTAATGGAAAAGAGGCCATTTATTCACCCCTACTGTCAGAAGCAGCCTCATGGCTGTCAGTTGTATTCAGCTGAAAAGGCGGCTACCTGGGCACGGGAATGTGTTCTTCTCCCAGCCACTGTCTAATCCTGTGTACTCCCACAGACACGAACTTTTACTGAGAGAGGAGCATGAGCCTCTGAGTTGGGATGCCAAGTCTCCCAAGAGGGGTTGGCTAGGGGTTTGGACCCAGGCCCATCTCCCTTTCTATCCATCTGGCATTCATCCGTGTCTCTTCTCTTCTGGGGGAGGTCTTTGCTTTACACCACACTTTGCCCTATCTTTCTCTCTCCCAGGCCCCCACTGTTGCCATCTGGCACACTGGCTGGGACCTTCCTTGGAGGGGTTTGGACTCCATACTGAACCTGCAGCTGGAGAGAGGCCGAATCCTTTTTCCCCTTATTGTGCCCTCCCTGCCATTCCTGACGCAAGTTTCCCGCCACCCCCATTCTCCTCCACGATGCTGCGGCAAAATGGCCAGCAAGTGGTGCTGTTAAGTAACACAGAGCCCCGCTCACCACCCCACTCACTCCCTGTCTGAGAGCTGACAGCGGCCTCCTCTTCAAAGCTCGGACCCTCTGGTATTTCAGGGAACGTCAGAGGATGTGTGGGATTCAGGGTATGGCTACACTGGCACTTTACAGCTCTGCAACTTTTGCGCTCAGGGGTGTGAAAAAACACCCCCCTGAGCTCTGCAAGATACAGCGCTGTAAAGCCTCAGAGTAATCAGTGCCGCAGCACTGGGAGCACAGCTCCCAGCGCTGCAGGCTACACCCACCATAGAGGATGTGGTTTACGTGCAGCGCTGGGAGAGCTCTCTCCCAGTGTTGGTGCTCCGACCACACACACACGCGCTTTGAAATTTCAAGTGTAGCCATACCCTCAGTCTCTCCTCCTTCTGTCCCTACTGCTCCCTGAGGCAGCTTCTCTTTCTCTGTGTGTATTTGTGTGTGTCTCTCCCTTTCTCTCTGGCTATGGACTTCTTCTCTCCAACTGGACATCCTAGATATTTCCCCCATCTTTCATTCTCAGTAGATTCCCCCATTCTTCATCCTCTGTTTTGGACCCACTAGCCCTGTGTGTGGCATGAAGGATGCATGCAGCTCAGCAGCCATTGTCCTTTAGTGCCAATTCCAAAGCTATATTGAGGCAAAACTCTCCAATATGAAGTCAGGGCATGTTATTCCCCAGGTAAGCCAGTGAGGCCCAAAGGAACCCTCCACATTCTGTGGACTTCTGCCTCTCTCCTTGGGAGCAGGTCTCAGTGCTGCAGACAGATGGGAAAGCGTTGTCTCTCTATCCACTCATTGCAGAACTCTTCCCATGCTGTAAGGGCTAAACAGCAGTCCCAGCTCAACAGGCTGCCTGCTCTCTGCTGGCAAGTTTATCATCCTCACAAGGCACAGATCAATTGAACGTCAGGTATTTAGAATCCTCATGCCTTGCAATGTGAACAATGAGCAACACAAAACGGCATATTTACCAACATTGGAATAGCTGGGACTGAGGTGTGATAAACAACAGAAGCCTAACAAGGAAGGAGCTGTATGTGTGAGTGCTACATTTTATAAAGGACACTGTCTTTTTGTATGCAGCCAAACGGGACAGCACAATTCAGTTGGCAGCTGACTGAATGAGGAGCAAGTTTCTAATCCCAGCTCTGGTGGCCTTGGGCAAGTCAGTTCCTCTCAGGGTGACTCAGTTTCCCCATCTGTAAAAGTGTGTGTCGGGGGGACATTATCTACGGATTAGTAGCTGTAATGTTCATGAAAGGAAGAGTCTGATACCATTCGCAAAAGCCAGCTGTAGTATAGGCAGCTGTTAGGCATGTTCTCCCTCCAACAGTTCCTGGACTCTAACACCCCACGCTGTCCTGGCGGGGATCTCTAGGAGCACAGTGCTAATCATGCAAGGGGCTCTGCTGAGATCATCAACTTGTTTTGACCTAATCAGAACTGGAACGCACATGGCCTGATGTAAAGGACTAATGCACTATGCCACTGCACCAGAAAGCCTCTTCCATGCAGTACTGCGTTCTTGTTTACTGAGCACCAACAATGCACTCAGCTCTCTATAATACATAAAATAACGGGCCAGATGCACATTGACACCAGCTGAGGATCTAGCCCAACTGCCATCCCTGCCCCACAGAACTTATAGTTGAACAGACAGAAGCCAGGATGCCCTGGAGAATCCAGGGACAGCCAGTATTTAGCAACTAGGAGCCAATTCCTGCTTGCCTTACATGAGCCCACTTCAGCAAAGCGTTCAAGCATGTATGTAAGCCGCTCGCTATTCAGCAAAGCACTTGAGCGTGTTCTTAGCATTAGGCATGAGTGTAAGTGCTTTGTTGAGAAAGGAGGAACTGCTGAACAGGGGCCACTAGTGGTCTCACTGTTTGCAATACTCCTATGACTAAAGTAAACAGGATTTGGTCCTACTTGACAGGAGAGAGCACACTCCACGTCTAGCTAGCACAAAAGTGTTCTGAAGATTTTAGGTTATTAAAAAATCTCTTAATGTATGTTTTAAACCTCCTACAAAATACCCCTTGAGATTTACTACATTGTACAGCCCCTCTTCCGTGCACTTTTAAATTAAATGTCAGAGTTTAGAAACAATGACACATGGGGAGTGGGGATATTCCAGAATCTGGGAATGAGAGGCATCTGAGAAAAACAATTTTCACACTGAAATCTAGTGGAGATGGAGGGCAGGTCTACACTACCACTTCCGTTGATCTAACTTACATCGCTCAGCGGTGTGAGAAAGACCCCCCCTCCCCCCCGCCAAGTGATGCAAGTTACAGTGACCCAAGCACTGTCTACACTGGCGCAAGGTTGGTGGGAGACGCTCTCCTGCCGACACAGCTTCTGCCTCTCGTGGAGGTGGAGTAATCATGCCAACAGGAGAGCGCTTTCCCCGGCGGCACACAGCATCTTCAGCAGACATTCTACAGCAGCGCAACTGCATCAGCGCAGCTGCGTCAGTGTAGCGCTTCTAGTGTAGACTTGCCCTGGGTCTCAAAATGTTTTGAGTTCAGGTCTGGATGAAATAAGCATGCAGATGCTTATCTGCAGCTTAATCCAAATGATCTGAACTGCTTTGGCTGACAAAACTGAGCTTGAAATCAGATGTATATGGGCTTTCTTCCTTATTAGTGCTTCTACTCCTGGTGCTAGATGGAAGCTGGAAGTTCAGAGGAACAACAGTGAGGAAGGGTGGGAAGTTCATCAAATGTTTCTGAACTTCAGAAAGATTCTGTTTGAGAGACTGTATTTGATCCTGGGCTTATCAGTACTTGGCTTCTCTGGAGGACATAAATGCTGCAACTCAAGAGTAATACTTTGCATTTATATTGCACTGTGCAACTCCAGGCCTCAGGGCATCATTAGTCTTGTGTTATAGATGGTGGAACAGGGCACAGAAAGGGGGCCTGGCTTGTCCAATGTCACACAGAATGTTTAATGTCAAATCCAGGTCTCCTGAGTCCCACCCATCTCCAGCTTCTTGGACCACATGGACCCTACACTACCTACCCAATGCTAGATTGTACAGGCTGGTGAGTATGACAGGCAGCCAACATCTTGATCAACACACTGGGAATTGAACCGGGGGCCTCTGGAACTGCTGCTAAAGCACCAGAGTTAGCAGCTTGTAATAATGCCTATCTTCTGTGGATCAGCACAGAAGGGGACTTGTCACACATACCCACTGGTTTACCTGAGTACTTGCTAATCGGAGGAAACCCACTGGGCCTGATTTTCATTCACACCAAGGCCTCTCTTCATGCTCTGGCCACGTAAAATGGGCACCCTTTACCTACACACCCATATTAAACTCTTAAACTCACCACACAGGCTCTACTGGCCTGATTCTCCATTGGCACACAATATGTTGTCACTTAGAGTGGTGGGTGTAACAGCGAACCAAACCACAACAGGAGTCCTTTACACGCATTTTGCACAGGTGTGAGGAACTACACAAGATGCAGGACTGTGAAGAATCAGGAGGCAGGTATTTCTACCACGAGATATCACAGCTGCCCAATCCTGACTGGTAACTAGGGGTGGTGGACCAAGCAAGTGCTCCCGATCCACCTCACAGACTAGGGGTTCTGGAATCCAGAGGGGTTCTGGAATCCAGGCCGCTTTCTTCTGGGAAGCAAACTGACAGGGCGCTATTCCATGGACCTTTTATGGCAGCTGGTTCCCGACAGTGAAAGAGTTTTAATAACATTTATTTACAAATGTGTAAGAAGCAATGAGGAGTGAGACAATGAGAAATCAATGTAGCCCACAGAGCGAGGCGAGTGTTGGAATCACTCGCTGTGAGGGAGGGTGTTAGTAGCCACGAATATTTCTATGCCAAAAAAAGATTAAGGCAAAGAGCTGTCATTTACAAAGGGGGAAAAGGGAGCCGGGGGCGGGGAAGCCTAGCCATCAGCAAACGGTCTCCTTACTGCAAGACTGTGCAGCAAGACAGAAAGTGTATGCTGGGTAACTTCTAAATACAGGTAATTGTTGCAGGGATTTATATATTTGCGCTGCAATTGTGTGTTTTGAAAGGAGGGTTTGTTGCAGAGATATGCTGCTCTATGGAACTGCAGATTGCAGCATCCAGAACAGGCTGCGAGGACAGATTCAGTGGCGCTGGTAAGAGAAAGGGTGGGCATAGGGAAGAAGAGAACCCAGCACAGTATCAAGCTATAAACGCCCACTGGTAGCAGTGCAGGTTTAACCTACAGACAATGCGAGCTCAATTGCAGATATACATTTTCTATTGATAATTTATATTTAGTCTGAAATGCACCATTAAAAAAGGAACAGATTAGAGTAATACAATACCTGTAACTGGAACATTCCATGGAGGTGCATGGAAGAAAAAAATCAAGAGAGAGTGATAATTAGTTCCTACTTATGGATAATAGAAGCAAAAGCATTGAGTGTGCTCCAAATAAAAGAGGATGGAGCTCAGGCCACCCCCAATTACCAATGCCACTGCTGGCCACACAAGAGACGGTAGGGCTGTCTTTTTTTAAGAGGGTGTGACTGTTGAGCGGGGTTATAGCAGTGCTATTCGTCTCCCTAGCGATGAAGTGGTGTTGGAACAGGAAGTCAGTTGTCTGGCTCAGGGATGGAGTAGTGGAAAAGAGTTTTGCACCTACAGGCCACAGGCACATATCTGACCCATGTCTGTGGTGACTAAAAGTTGTTGCCAGCTGATGACGAGAGGCAGTGTGGTTCAGTGGCTAGTGCCCTGGACTACTACTTAGGAAACCTAAATTCTATTTCTGCCTGAGCCCGACCTGCTACATGACCTTGCACAAGTAACTTCCCCTCTCTCTTTTCTCCTCCATCTGTCTTGTCCATTTAGATTGTAAACTCTTTGGGGCAGGGACTGGCTCTGACTCTGTGCACTGTGTCCTGCTTGGGGCCTCTGCATGTGATTACAATACAAATACCAACAAGAAAGATATGCTACTGCTAGATGGTGTCAGTTCAGCTCCTAAACAGCGAGTGTCCAGACCTTAACTGGTCCCACGGTTGGAAGCTGAGCCACTTTATTAGATGCCTGGGATACCCATTCTGTTTCAATGTGGCTCACTCACTTCCATAGTGTTATACTGGATCATACCAATAGTTCCATCTAGGCCAGGATCCTGCCGCTGACAGGGGCCAGTGCCAGCTGTCTCAAAAGAAGGTGCAAGAAACCCTGCAGTGCAGTTGGCCAGGGGATAAACTGCCCACATAGGGAGTTTCAGACAATAGGATGCTTTCCCAAGGGAAGTGATGGAAGCCCCATTGCTGCAACTCTTGAAAGTGGACTGGACAAGTCACTAGGGGATATAATCCAGGGAATAATCCTACGTGGGCCAGTGGGAGGGATGAATTAAATGGCTAATTAGGTCTTTTCTAAGCACTGATTTCTATGCACATTAGCCCAGATTCTGGTTCCTTTGAAGCCAATGGCAAAACTTTGGCTATTTGTGGCTATTTGTTTGTTACTATGGACTGACCGTGCTGCTGCAGGCACTCACCTTCCAGATGCTGGCTTCCTTCCCGTATACCACTGCCATATTGCTTGCTTTGTTGGACTTAATGAACTGCCGCTCAGTCTCGTTGAGCTCCTCGGACACAAAGCCCATGAAGGAGTTGTCGGGAGTATGAGCTACAGAAACCAAGGGGAAAAGAAACACAGGTTTGGTTCTTGCTAGCGCACTGAGGGGGTCTTCCATAGGCCACTATCCGTCCTCCCGAAGCCTCAGCGACATGCAGCCTTTCCCCATTGAGGTCATTTTTACTGAAGAATGGGACGGTTACCAGAGTCCACCGATGAGATGAAAACATTTCCTGGCCCTATCCCACATAGCTGGAAGTTTAACTATTGAGTTGAGTCCTGGTGTCATGGAGGCACTGGGGATCACTGGGCTGAAATTCTCCGTGACTGTCACAGGTAATTCCTAGGCTTGATCCAGGATTCCCCTTTGCCTCCTCCACTGTCCTATCTGGTAACAGTCTGTCTGCGTCCCCAATCCCCGCTTCCCAGCTGAGCACCTTAACTGTGCACTCAGCCCTCAGTGCTTCCCTCTCTGCAGAGAGACAGGGAGTGGGGGTGGAGGAGCTGCCTTCAGATGCGCTCTGCAGGGGAATGTGGGTTAGGGCTAATTAGTGCAAGGAAGAGTGGAGGTGTTTGGAACCAGTTGAAGGTGCAAGCCATGAGGCTTGGATTATTCCGTGGCATTTTGAGTCAAGAAAAGAGACTCTGAAAGGTTCCCTGCATTAAAAAAAAGAAGAAAGAGGGGAAAAAAAGCAAACAGGAGCTATTAAAATATATGAGCTGTGAACTGCCTGCAGGTCTCTTTAAAATATAAGTTGCTTTTTAGGCTGCCAAATAGATTATATCCAGCCAGGGGGAAAAAATATTTAAGTCACAAAGCGTGTGATTGGTCACCAGGTTTACTGCCGACAAGGCTCCTTTCCACTTGGCAGATTATTGGATAAATCTGAAGCCCCAGCCTCAGCCCTTTCTCTAAAATCCTGCCTAGCCTTCTCCAGAGAGGCGACTCTCCCTCTGAAAATAAATTCTGTGTTTGAAAAAAATACCCCTTGTGTTTCACCTCCCCGCCCAACTCTCTGTTTGCTCCTTATCTCCAAAGGCTTTTTTTTTCATTCTCTTCCCCAACTTGGATCACGGTCACTCTCTCCTGCATGCAAGGGGCACAATTGGGCAGCTGATTTTAAATCCTCCCTTCCTCTGGCATAACCCTGGTAAATCCCACCTGTGGCACGATGGGCCTTGCTGGCATGGTGGGCTCAGTATGGGAGTGGGCATGGGGCTTTGAGAATGAGGCATGAAGCCTACCCAGCCAGAGGGCAGGATGTTCTTGTAGTTAAAGCACTAGCCTAGGGCTCTAGAAATTTGGGTTCCAGTCCTTGCTCTGCAGCTGGTTCCTGGGGTGAGTTGCTTCATCTCTCTGTGCCTCAGTTCCCCCTCTGTATAATGGGGATAATAATCCTCCCTTTGTCTATTAAAGTGTGAGGCCTTCGGGGTAAGTATGTGTATTGTGCGTAGCACAACAGGGCCCTGATCTCAATGGAAGCCTCTAGGTGTGCAGCCTAGGGGACTGAGCCCTAGACTGGGATTTGGGAGATGTTGGTTCTATTCCCAGTTCTGCTGCTGGGTGACTTGGGCAAGTCCTTTCTTGTGCCTCAGTTTCCCCTTCTATTAAATGGGGGATAATGCTACTGCCCTCCTTTGTAAAATGCTTTAAGATCTACAGATGAAAAGCACTGGATAAGAGCTAGGTACTAATTATTGGGTAGAAAAAGGAGTCCATGTCCCTGCAACTGGGCTGATAAAACTCCCCTTTCACATTAGCATGGGTCACCCAAACATGGCCCGGGTACAGCAGCTCCTTCAGCCTGCTGCTTTGTTTGCCATAACAGCAAATTCCTTCTTTCCAGCATTCTCTCCCCTGACTTTTGTTTTCTAGCCATAAAATCCCCCACTGCTGCAAGAAGGATGATTGGTCTGCTCAGACAGCTCCCTGCAGAATCCCCAGGACTGAAAAATGGCCATGGCCAAGCAAAGTCCTTCACTCCCAAAAACGTACGGGAGGAGGGGAATTGCTGGGGCAGATTGAGAATATAATTAGCAAAACAGTGGGAGTGGGACAGTAAAGTATTAAAGCTCATTAAAGTAACAGAGCCCATTAAGCAGGAGTTTCCTTGGAGCACATTGTCAAGGTTAGGGTCAGATGGAAGCAGCATGCATCCCATCCAGCATGCTTGGGAAAACAGCTTTGGGCTGTGGTACAACATAGTAATAAGCTTAGTATCTCTTTTGTGTCCCAGGCTTGGTATAGTGGGAAGGGGTGTTATTTTCTGTCTACATCCTACGTTAGGAGTCCTGTATATCTCCCGTAGGGCTCAGAGGTCTCTCAAACATATCCCCCTACTTTAATCCTACCAGCCTCAAGGGCACTTGATATTGCAGCCTCCATAGCTCTAGATGAGAAGGACTAGATGGGACTCCCTTGAGATCTTGTCAATTCACAGCTCAGCTGGCCAGAGGGCCCACTGGTGGGCCATGTAAGATGCTCACCTCCCCTGCTTGCACAGGGGGTGGGGGGAAGCCATAGGCCAGGGGACTGAGATGCAAACCCAGGTATTGACTGCTCCTGAGAAGCCGCTTACAAATAGAAATGGAAGGCCCATCCCTTTGATGGTGCCAATTGTGTGTGAAAACGCGCTCTTTCTTTTCAAGTGAACTGGACACATGTGAGCCTGCAGCTTGTTGCAATGGATAGAGGGAATAAGAGTGAACTTGAGTTTGTGGGCTCTGAGCAAATCAAACTCTGTTTTCCTTCCACTGCGGTTGCTTCAGGAGGGGGCAGGGGCAGCAGTGACATGGGTGGTGGACTGGCAGAGTAATTCAGATACATCCGAGAACCTATTTGTGCTTTTTGTGCATTGGCCTTGGCCTGCAATGATAAACTAGTGATCAAGAAATAGAGCCAGGCAAAAAATTAAAAATTGGCAAACAGTAAATTTGCCAAAAAATACATTTTTGGTGACACCGGAACTCTATGCAAATGTGGGTTGAAGTTGTTAAATACTTTTGGCCAAAAAAACCCCTGAAAACAAAATGTTTCTTTTTGAAAATGTTTGGAATCAAAATTCAAAAATATTTAATCCGTCCAGCCCACATTTTTTTCTTTGTTTTTCATTTTGGTGAAAACCAATCAGCTTCAATTTGAAACTAAGCACATTTTTTTTCCAGTTTGACCTCTGAACCACCAAATCAATTATTTGCTCAGCTCTATCACCCAATCTGCAAATACAAAAAAATCAAAATAAAACTCCATTAGAAACAATTACCAAACAAGGGATCACTTACGAAACATGGTCATGAACTGCTTGGGATTCAGGTTCCAGTATCCCCAGTTTGTCCGGTAGCCGTGCAGAGTGGCATACTCCTCAAGGTTGTAGGCTGGCTCTGTCCCAAAGGTATCAATGACCCGAACGCGACACCTGCCCAGGCAAGAGAGCAAAGGGCAATGGTTATATTCAGCTCCCATTCTGCAAAGAAGAGCATCAAGCCACAAGCTACAGGTTTGCTCTCTAGCATCAGCAGGCCAAGGAGAGGCTGTTAGTGCTGCTGAGGGCTTGAGCAGATGCTCATTGAGTGGAATGACTGCTTTGAGAGAGATCTGAGAGTCCTAGAATCCAGCCTGTCCAGGGAGAGTCCCTCACATCAGTGCCCAATTACTGGTTTGAGCATCCTTGCAACAAGTAGCATGATGTGCTCAAATGTATGTCCCATGGGATAACAGAGAGGCCAAGCCAGTGCTGCCCTGGAGTAGTGCTGTATGTTTGAATACCAAGGGCCAAAGGCTTTGTTGAAGTATATTCACTTACCGCCAATAAGCTGGAGGCCTGGGAAAAGATAATAATGCCGCCAATGCTGACAGCTGAGACAGATTTAGGGACTGTTAGTGCAAGTGCCAATAGATTAGTTACAATGGCTACAGCTGGGAGTGATGCAGATGGGCACCAAATAAGTTTTGCCTAAGCAGCTTCACCAATACAGGCCAATGATGATCAGCAACCTCTGCTACTCCATCCCGGTCCCATACACTTCTGCCAATAGACTTCGATTGGCAATACCCCCCTACGCTCTGTTGTGGCATTTAGCAATACCCCTGAGCTAGGGACAGTGCTGACCTGCACTGTCTCAGTGCAAGCACCAGGAAGCATTGCACCTCACCTGGCAGGCAGCAGAAGCACCCCTGGAACCGCACCCCTTCAGAGCATGCAGCTTATTCTCTCTACTGCTCAGTCAACTTTTGGGCAGTAATGGGCAGTCACAGTAGCCAGTGGCTACTTGGAAGTATCTGGATGGCAGGATCACTGATAGGCCAATGAGAATTTGGCCTGATGATGTAATGTTTCCATCCTGAATGAGTGCCTTTGTTGTCTGAGTATATTGCTATGTGGACAGAGTGCTATGAAAAACAACAAATGGGCATTATCCCTCTTAATCAAGGAGCTGGATTAGGCTTCTTCACTAAAGCAGCTCTTTGTTCTTTCAATTTACTCCAGAGATAGCCTGTGGAACTCATTGCCACCAGACAGTAATGCAGCAAAGAGCATTTTTGAAGAAGATTCAGTACTTTTGTGAATTAAGAAGAATATTTGCACTTGGGACAAAAATGTATAACGAGTAGAAACATGCTTCAGGACATAAACTAACCATTAATAGCCTGAGGCAGGAAGAAATGTCACCATAGGGATGGTATTAAACAACCGTCTATCCAGAGGGTTTTACACCTCCTGCAGTATCTGGTATTGCCACTGACAGGCCAGGTCTACACTACGCGGTAAAATCGATTTTAGATACGCAATTTCAGCTACGAGAATAGCGTAGCTGAAGTCGAATATCTAAAATCGATTTACTCACCCGTCTTCACCGCGCGGGATCGACGTCCGCGGCTCGCCATGTCGATTCCGGAACTCCGTTGGGTTTGGTGGAGTTCCGGAATAGATATAAGCGTGCTCAGGGATCGATATATCCCGTCTAGATCAGACGCGATATATCGATCCCCGAGCAATCGATTTTAACGCGCCGATACGGCGCGTAGTCTAGACGTGGCCTCAGAGACGACACCAGAGTAGGTGACTATGGGTCTGGTCCGCTATTGTATTTCCTAGGTGTATAACTCAGTAACTATTGCTGTAAACACAACATGCTTAGGAACCTCTGGCATTAGCTATTGTCTGAAAAGGATGACAGATTCTCAGCAAATCTGGGATTCGAACCCAGGTCTTGCCATTAGCAATGCATAACGTTACCATTAGACCCACAGAGAACTGGCATTGGGCATCAGCCTTAGGTCAAAAGGGGAAACTGGAAGCAAAGCACTGGTCCAGTATTCAGCAAAAAAGTATCCTAAATGACACCTCTGGAAAGGAAGAGATTCACTGCTCCCTGTTGCACAGGCTTTTCACCCACCCAATGTTTGGGAAAGCATTATCTATCTCCAGAAGACATTTTAATGCTTTTCCAAATATCTCAGGAATGCGGAGGTAGGCATTATCATGGCAAGAGGGAGGAAGAAAAGAGAACATGAAAAGAGAGAGGAGAAAAAGGAAGTGGCACGCACAAAGCAAATGCATTTGTAATAAAAACAACAACGCCGCCTGTCATCTTCCCCTCTAACAAAATTGTGTAGGATAGTGGAAGGGATGGGCGAAAATGTAATAAATAGCAGAACTATCAGTGCTAAATTAAATCACATACTTTGCAGGCTGCTGATGTACCACGGGGATGGTGACATTTGTGTCTCTCAGTGGCAAAGAGGAAGGGGGGAAATGGGCTGGGGGGGCGGGGTTGTCTTTCTTGCAAATACAAAGAGATCTCTCTGTCCTGTTATGATGGTGGCAGATCCCACCTACAGTGTGCAAATATACTATTTACACACATACACTTCTCCCTAAGGGTGTTTGCTTTCCATTGTAGAGCCTTAGAATGAGTTCTGATCTTAAGACAGTGGCAGGTGAGGTTGTGCTCCCTCCTTCCCGGGCATATTCTGACAGCTGCTGGGAAAGTCTCTGGGCAATTTATCAGCTGTCATGCACATAAACAAGGCTGGAAACAAAAGGCTGAACTCCTCCTCCTTATGTGCTGGAGATTTATGAGGGGCTCATTGGTAGGGGAAGGGAAAAACTGCAAGGTCAGGGGAGTTTCAGCTGGTCTTGCTACAATAAAGAAAAGACAGAGAAGAGAGAGAATTGCTCAGTACTGCAAACATTTCCCCTCTGGGAATTTGGGTTCAAATCCTGGATGGGGTCAGATTTATCTTAAAAGGTGTCTCATCCTAGTCTGTGTCTACACCCTGTGTAAAACTACCACCAATTTAGGCACAGAACAGCCTCACTAGGTTGAAGGATTGGAAGAGTGTAGGACTGGAATAGCATGGGGTGCTGCATATCAGGACTGAGGTGCACAGGCAGAGTTGGACTGGACTTGAGCAGCGCAGGAGGGGGCGGGTTGGAGCAGTGCAGGGTGAGGTGCTTTGGCAAAGCTGTGTGATGAAATTTGCAAAATCCCCGGCCACAACATGCCTCCCTCTAGGCAGAACGATTTGCCCCTCGTTTTCATTAGCGCTAGTGTCACTTGCTATTTAAAAGTAGAAGCAAAGAGTGATTTTTTTCTTACCTGTATTTCTTAAAGGAGAGCCCCATGTGTTGCTTCATTTGCTGGAGGCCATGGTAATCAGTGTAAATGAGGTCAAAGGGCAAAGGGACAGTCAAGGGACAATTGCCCCGTCCCGGAGGCACCCCTAAATTACTGAAGAGAAGGATTGATCAGCTATACAATACAAGCCCTTTCACCAACCACAGCCCCATTTCCCTGCCGTGTGATTTAAAGGTGCCATCAACTGGCTCCTTCCCGGATGTCTTGAACTCTGCTTTAATCATATGCTGTCACTGGGGCCCCGCACGGCCTCTCCCCCATGATACTAGTCCATCTCCCCAAGTCATTGCATGGGCAGAGCTGACTCTTAGGGTGTCATCTGGTAAGCGGAAGCCTTGGATTTGCATTTACTGTGCGACAATGACATCGTTTCAGGGATGCACCAGCTGAACGTGTCCAGAGAAGCAGGGCAGGGAGTCTGGTAAGCATGGGGGGTGTGGGTGGGGGAATAAGTTACTGCCTGCTTATACCTCTGACAAATCTCATTCCTGGGGCAGGGAAAGAGGAAGCAAAGAGAAGTCTGATCTGTGTTACTGAAATCATCACAGGGGTGAAACTGCCCCCTCTCCAGAGGCCTATGCCCAATTTCAGTCCCACTTTAACTCTAGCCTGGGGGCTTAAGAAGGCCTTATGCTGGTGCAATATCACCCTGTCATTCAGTAACAAGAGCTGGCCCATCCGGTGAAAAATAGAGATTTCAGGGGAGAGAGGAATGAAAAATTCACCCCAAATTGGGACAAAAAGCTAAAATTTTGAATCTTTTCTGGAAATGAAATTCCCATTTTTGTTTTGTTTGTTTTGGGTCAATCAAAACATTTTGTTCAAATTTTGTATCTTTTTAATTTTTTAATTTTTAAAAACTACAGAATAACATCAACTTTGAAAGGAAAAGTCATTTCAAACTGAAAAATGAAAAGTTTTTGTTCCAAAAATGTGAAATCAGGACACTTCACTTAAAAAAAAAACAAAAACAAACACATTTTTTCTATACAAAATTTAATCTAAATCAATAATGATTTTTGAAAAATATTCCGTTTTGTCAAAACAGCATAATCTGATGGAGAACTCATGACAAAAATTTTCTGACCAGTTCCCTTAATATCAGCCATAGGAGGGTGACCTTTGTAGGCCAACATGGAGGGAGGCTGGACTATAAGCTCTCTCTTCTCCCTCCTCTTCTCTTCTTTTGGCCTGGCTTATATGCTGGGGGAACTGGTGCCTCTGCTACCCCTGTTTGTGCCTGGCCCCTGTAGGGAGAAGGATCCTTGGTGCACAAATCCCAACCATGATCTGGCTTGCTTATACAAATCAATCTAAGAGGCAAGTTGGGCTAGTATCATCCTGGAGCACTGGCTCCGACTGAGCAATACTTAGGCCACGTCTACCACATCCATGCTAGTGTAGTGCCATAGTGTAAATGCTTCCTATAGCGAAAGAAGGGGATTTTCGATTGCTATAGCGAATCCACCTCCCCGAATGATCAATGGAAACATTCTTCCAGTGACCTAGCCATGTCTACCCCAGAGGTTAGGTTATGCTGTTAATGGGTGTGAATTTTTCACACCCCTGAGCACCGCAACTATATCAAGCTAACGTTTAAGTGTAGACCTGAAGTGTAGCATGAATTAATGGAGGACCACTCCAAAGCCAGCAAAAACAAGGATTTTCAATTTAAGGTGACTTAGCTGCACATAAATGCTTGCAATGGCTTCATTGCTCTTGTCACAAAGAATATAAGTGTTAGCTTGGTGTAGAACAGAAAGGGTCATTTGCAGATAGAATAGGCTCTAGTTTTATCACTTGTAATTTAGGCTCACTTCTATGGGCAATTTTCCACTAAGTGGCTGATCGGGGTGATGACAGGAATAGAAAGACTCTCGTCTCTGAGAGCCATTCCAAAAAGATACATAAATAAAGCAAGGAGAGACTCAGACACCAAATCTGGAGCATTGCATTGGCCTGCAAGAGCATTCCTGACCCTCCAGTACATACCTGCCAATCTAGCATCACAGTCCATAGGCTCAAAATTAAACTGGTGAGGGAGAGCCAACCCCAAAATCCTGATACACCATTCAAAGCCACTAAGATAAATGAAAAGCTTGGGGCTAATCTATAAGGGATGTCAGATGTTTCAGATATGTGTGCACACTAGATCTCTCCACTTATCTAACCTGTGTGATGGGAACTTAAATGGTTGTTCAGATTAGTTACATTCCGATAACACTGAACAGGAGGCTCTCACTTATGTTGTTCAGAGGCTAGCCCCTTGGTCTAGGGTTTAAGAGACCTGAATTCTAATCTTAGCTCTGCCACTGACCTGATGGATGATTTGGGGCAAGTCACTTCACCTCTCTCTGTCTTGTCTAATTAAACTGTATGCAATTTGCCGCAGGGACTCTCTCTCTCATGTGCCTGGTACAATGGAGCCCTTCCCTCCACTGCAATCCTAGAACCTTACCCCTCCAACGTTCCACTGAAGAAAAGGGACATACTTATGGAATAAAACACAGTTTAATACCAGGGTAGCACAATCAGGCCCTACTACAGGAGACTGAAAGTTAGGACTCCTGGGTTCCACTCCTGGCACTGTCACTGGCTTCTTCAGGCTTTTAACCTCTTGTGTCTCCATTACCCCTAACTTAAAAAGGGTATAATATGAACTATAGCTCTGAAGGGTGTGGTGAGGAGCAATTAAAGTCTGTAAAGTTCTTTGAGATCCTTGGGTGAAAAGTGTTCTCTAGAGCTGAGCTGAATTTAAAGGAAGAAATCCAGATCTGCAGACAATTTGAAATTTAATTTGGATGCATAGCCACAGATTTGGGGAAAGAATTGCTTCTCTAGCCCTATTGTTTGCATTAGTATCTCCATTAAAGACACAGGAGCAGATTTTCTATTGTCCTGCGCACCACACAGCCATTTAAACCAATCCCAAGAGGGGGACAACCTATTACTATTCCAATTACGGGTGTTTCACACCCCACTGCACTGATGCAAAAGGCGCAGACCAACAGAGCTCCTGGTCCAGCCAATCCAATGTACCCAGAATTCAGGAAGGTGAAAATATATCCCCTCTAGGACACTGCTCTATGAGTGAGGGGAGCTGGAATCTGTGTGACATGTTATTAACTTCACCTCACTCAGTCTCAATTTCCCATCTCTCAAATAGGGACAATAATCATTCCTTTTTAAAAAGGTGGGTGGAAGAAAAAAATCCATAAACCCTTGGGAGGTGTTCAGACCCTCCTGTGATGGATGCTCGACAAGGACCTAGTGAGACAGAGAGTGGTAAAATTGGGATAATGACACTTACCCTTCTTTGTAAATTGCTTTGAAATCCTCAGATGAAAAACACAGTAAATGCTAAGTCTGATTATTAGAATGAGTATTACTGCTGTATAAGTGCAAAGAATTATTATATTGCAACTTCTCTACAGCTCTATCATTATACATTAAAAAACCGATCGGACTGTGACAAATGGAAATAATCAGCGCTATCATGGAGGAAAGACATAAAGGTTATCGATATCAAAAAGCAGCAGGATAACATTTAATCTCCCTATTTCCAGAATTCCGGCTATAATTCAGTACTTGCTTCAACAGACAGCTCCATGACCTACAATATACGGGAGCTGAATCCACTGAGGATTACATAAACCACGACTGATAATGAAGTGTAAATAACACAAAATCATGCAGCTCTCTGCTAATAAAGAAAGATTCACATTTCTAAATCAATACTTGAAAAGAAAAATACACGTTATGGGGCATATTGTGCTACACTTAGTCACATGGGTGAGCACACCCTGGCAGACACTGTTGCACTAAAGTCACCACTTAGTCCCCAATATGGGTAAGAGTTGCAACGTTAGCTCTATACCAATTTTTAGCTGACATGTTGTCCAGTTGTTGTTGTTCTAAAAGGCAGCACCTACCTCTTTTGGGGTTTGGTTCTGCTCTGACCTTTATTTTATGCACTGACTTTGGTGGAGATATTTCTGATTGACACCGGTGTGCGTGAAGGCAGAATCAGGCCCTTTTAAAAAATAACAATTGGAGATATACCTATTTCCTAGAACTGGAAGGGACCTTGAAAGATCATTGAGTCCAGCCCCCTGCCTTCACTAGCAGGACCAAATACTGATTTTGCCCCAGATCCCTAAGTGGCCCCCTCAAGGACTGAACTCACAACCCTAGGTTTAGCAGGCCAATGCTCAAACCACTGAGCTATCCCTCCCCCCTTCCATGGTGAAATGCGCTCTTGTGCAGAAAGCCAGGACAAATGCTGTGCACCACTTAAGTCCTCAAAATAGATTCATAGGTCTTTAAGACCAGAAGAGACTATTAGATCATCTAGCCTGGCTTCCAGAGCTTGAGTGGGATTTAACTGCTGTTTAGTCCTCATTAGAGTTGATGAAAAAATCAACCCCTCCCCCCAAAATGCAAACCTCAACCCCTTCCTCCCCCTCCCAAAACCCAACCATCATTTAGTTTCTAACTGAAACTAAATTTGTTCATTTTTTTTGTTGAGGAAAAGAAGCCCCCGCCGCAAAGACTTAGTTTGAGTAGAACGAAACATTTAGAATGGCCATTCAAAATGTCACTTCCGTTAGAAGTGTCCATTTGAAACAGATCATTCTGATGTTTCTCCACATGCTGTTTCAATATTTGCAAACTGTTGGTTTCGGGGGAAGGGGGCTGAGTGCAGCTGAAACAATATGCCAAATTCAGCCCTCCCTCATAAACTGCTTTGGTGCCCCCCCCAATGGATTTTTGGCGAATTAACTGTTCATCTAAAAATAGCTGCCTGGCTCTACCCCTCATAGTGGCCCTCTGCTCAGGAGTGAATTTTTAGCACAGTGATCTGGTAAAAAGGTGGGACATTTTTCTCAGCTGATTTCCCGTTGAACATGACACCACAATGAAGCTCTCATCGCAATACATGCAAGATGGGGTGAAGGAAGATCAGGCACTAACTAGCCTCCACGACTGCTTGACAAGTACAACATCGTCGGCACACGGCTCTGTTCTTAAACACTGTCTTCAAGATGATGTCCAGGCACCATGGCTCCAAACCCTGCTGAAGCATTAGCTGCCCCCTCGGTAAGCACATGTCTTTGCATGACACACAGTGGGCCAGATCCTCAGCTAGCGTAAATCAGCATAGCTCCACTGACTTTAATAGAGCTACGCTGATTTACATCAGCTGAGGATTCTGCTTAAGATAAAAGCTTTTCATTAGATGGCTGTGCCCATTTGTCTCTCACTGGAGTGGATATCCCCAAACTTTAGGAGATATCTCAGTTCATAAATCCATGCACTTTAAAGCCAGAAGGGACCACTAGATCATCTTGTCTGACCTCCTGTATTTCTCAGGACATTAAATTCCACCCAGTTACTCCTGTATTGAGCCCAATAACTTGGCTTGGACTAAAGCATAATTTGTGTTTGGCTAAAGCGTCTCTTTCAGTCTTCATCTGAACATCACTTCCCTTGGTCATTTATTCCAATGGTTAATTACCCTCCTTGATAAACATTAGTGCCTTATTTCTAACCTGAATTCATTTGACTTCAGCATCCGTTGTTCTGCCTTTCTCTGCTAGATTAAAGAGCCCTCTGGTACCTAGGATTGTCTTTCCATGAAGGTACTTACACACTGTAATTAAATTACCTCTCAAACTTCTTTCTGATAAGCTACACAGATTGAGATCCTTAAGTCTCTCACTGTATGGTGTTCCCTCCAGCCCTTGATTGGTTTTGTGGCTCTTTTCTGCACCCTCTCCAATTTTTCAACCCCCACAACTGGGCACAATATTCCAGTGTTGGTCTTGCCGATGCCATACACACAGGTAAACTAACCTCCCTGCTCCTACTCATCACTCCCCTGTTTATACATTCAAGAATCACATTCACCCTTTTGGCACTTACTTCTCCACTGTGATTCCTGAATCCTGCCAGTCACTGCTTTCCAGTTCCCAAGTCTGCAGTTCCCAATCACAGTCCCCCAGTCTGCCGGCATGGCCGACATTTCTTATTCCTAAATGTATAAACATACTTTTGGCTGTATTAAACCACATTTTGTTTGAATGGGCCCAGCTTACTAAGTGCTGCAGCTTCCTCTGGATGACTTCCCACGCTTCATCATTATTTAACACTCTGCCAATGTGTGTGTTTATCCACAAGTTTTATGAGCACTAATTTTACATTTACTTCTAGCTGATTGATGAAACTGTTGAATAGGGTTGAGCCCCACGGACCCCCACTAGAGACATGCCCTTCGATGATGATTCCCCAGTGATGACAGCTACCTTTTGAGGTTTGTCCATTGGCCAGTTCTTAGTCTATTTAATGGGTGCTTTACTGATACTGTAGAGTGCTAATTTTCTAATCAGAATGTTGTGCCGTGCTTAATCAAACCCTTATAAAAGTGTAAGAATTTCATATTAAAGAATATACAAGTCTATGCATTTACCTTTACCACCCAACCTTGTCATCTCATCAATCTGTACTCTCATCAAAGAACAAAAGGTTTGACAAGACCTGTTTTCTATAAAACTATGATTACTTGCATTAATTATATTCCTTTCCTTTCTTAATTGAATCCTGTATCCATTTTTCCATTAGTATGCCTGGGATTGATGACAGATTAACTGGCCTAAAGTTACTCAGCTCATACCACTTGCTACTTTTGAATACTGGCACTAGCACTCTTATGGAATTTACTTGGCATTCTAAGATTTATTAACAATTAACATCAGCAGGTCATATTGAATGCAATGAAGCTCATGATCATTGGTCCCTAGGCAACCACCAACTTCCAGTCCAGTGATTAATTCATCTTTATCCATCATCATGAGATGCCAAACAGTGTTATCCTGCGTTGGGTACAATACCTTTTGTGTTAGAAAATTATCATCTGTAATTTAATAACTCTACCCTCACTCGCCCCCCCCCCCACACACACACACGTGCCATCCCATTTTCCAGTTTGACCGGCAGTCTGTAATAGACCCTTACCAGTACCCTCCCTCTGGGCTTTCCTATTTAGCACATTGATCCATGTGCAATAAAGATCCTGTAGTGATGACTTAGCAATGACTCTAAAACAGGTCACAGTGTATGTAATAATAAATAATCCCTCTCTCTGACTTCGCATTTTTCATGAGTAGATCCCAAAGGGCTCTACAAAGAAGGCCAGTAACATTATCCTCGTTTTACAGAGGGGAAAACTGAGGCACAGAGAAAGAAAATGACTGACCCAAGATCACCCAGAAGGCTAATGCCAGAGCCAGAAATAGGATGCAGGATTCCTGAATCACAGTCCAGTGTTTTACCTACCCCTACCCATCGTCTACCCTCTCCATCCTTCCTAAACAGGTTAAAACCAGTGAGTTTAACATTCCAATCATGCAACTTCAGTCGGCACCATCAAGTTATTTTTTTTTATCCACCCTTATTTAAACATTCTCTATTCAAGCTTTCATCATTTGCCAGTTAAGTCAACTAATTTTCTACTAAACCCAATTTCACTCATGGTTGGAGTGAAATCTCTGTAATTTTTCCTCATGCCATCTACTACTGACGGCGCTTGAAATTATGCAAATAAAATTGATGAACACAAATGCCTTTTTCTCAGACAGCTTAGCCGAGAGATTGGTTTTTAAAAAACCCGTTGATCCCCACATTCAGAACCACTTCTGAGAAACTGAATCTCACCAATAAACAATTGCCTGACGGAATCTGCTTTTGATTGAGCTCCCTGTAACCCCCCTTGGCAGCTCCAAAGCTCTGAGGATGATGTGGTTATGATTTCTCTGGCAAGCACATTTGTATTGCCCCAACTTCAGAGATTAGCAAATTAGTGACGGCCAAATTTGGCTCTGGTTTTGTTGATTAAATAAAGGATAATGCAGACACAGAGGTTGTTTCCCCCCTTAATTAAGCCCGTTAAAAGAATCATGTTCACCTATAGAGCTGTTCCTTTCTCGCTGCTCTTAGACATCTGCCTCTAACAGCTGTGCATACTCCAGAATAAATCTACAGCAGGTTCTTGTCCTGCTATTTTCCCCTTATAGGTAATTTAATCAGCTGAGGGATTCAGTCCTTTGCCAGAGGCCCTCAGAATTCAGATTACCACAGGTTATCTTCACATCCCATTGACCTATTTTCAAATTAACCCACGCTTTGCTTCCAAGTTATTGCTCCCCATGCTGAAAGGGCCAGAATCAAATTGATCCTGGGGGACCCTTCTGCAAGGCAGACCAATATTCTATATCATATTTAATTTCATCACTGCTGCTGGCCTCTGTTCTCAGCAGCAAGCGGGCGTGCAGGAGGGGAGGTGGAGAAAGGGCCGGCAAGATGGGACACAGTCCAACAAGATGATTCCCCCTTAGGGATGGATAAAGCCAGTTCCCTCCCCTCTGCTGAGGCCCTGATTAAAGGGGCACTGGTGTGCGCATGAGGGGGTGAAGAGAGCCCACACACAGGGAGGCTGCCTCCCCTACTCACACTTGCTCTGCCTCTGCCCCAGCATGCAGGAGCATTTGGGAGGAGGATTGGGAGGGGCAGGGTTGGGGGATCCAGGACTAGATGCATCCGGTGGCCATGATGGCAAAGAGCCATACTGGTGTCCTGGGGCTGCAGTGATGTCTCTGCATCCCTGCTCTAGCCCCTACAGAGCTCTCCTGGATACAGTCCAGTTAGTCAGACTGGGTGAAACTCACCTCTGTAAAAATGGCGAGTATGAGGCTTAGGCCTCATTGACGTCCCATTAGAACTTAAGTGGGACTTAAGAGGGACACAGGTCACGTAGTGTGAATGTTACCCCCTGCGATCTGATACAAATTTGCTTTAGGTGGAAAATAGCTGGGGCCAAATCCTCAGCTGGTGTCCACAGTGCTAAGAAAATCACTGGAGCTGCACTGATTTGCACCAGCTGAGACTCTGGCCTATTGTTTGTAGGTTGTAGGCTGAGATTTTTAAAGCCACCTAAGGAATCTGGATGTTCAGGTCCCCATAAATACGAATAGGAATTGGGCATGCAAATCCCCTGCGTGACTTTGAAAATCTCAGCCTGGATCTCCGACATAAAATGAGCTGGAGATTTTGAGCTTGTTTCCAGGCAAAGTCTCTGGACCTGTTAAATGGCTCAGCCCTCATCCTCTCCTGCCAGAGCTGAAGGAGCACATACTGCTCTCCTCAGAGCCCAGGAGAAGCATGTCAGTTTCATCCTGGTATTTGCCAGCATGAAGGGGCAGTTCCTGGGGGAGCATGGTCACTGAACTGCAAATGTGAGCAAGGGGGTTTCTATCCCATTGGCTTAATAAGGAATGCAACAGATGTCAACAGACCCAGAGAGACTGAAATGGGCATCTTAGCAGAGGGCACCATGGGGTACAATATCACCATCTAGCTGCTGGATTCTCCTCTCACACCGGTGTAAATCAGAAGTTATTCCACTGACATCAAGGGAGGTACACAGATGGAAAACTGCTGCAAGTGAGAGGGGAATCTGCCCCAAAGATTCATTTCTAGTTTTTTAATGTTTGTCTGTGTTTGAAAAACTTCATCTGGATCTCCCCATCCCACTACCCCAGTTCTTTTTGGCTCAAGACCTTTATGAAGGTATGAAATTCAGAAAATCCTCCCAGCTGTCCTCACTGCGTAGGCCTTGGCTTTTTCATGGGGGTGATCACTAGAGCAGTGGTTCTCAACCAGGGGAACGCATACTCCTGGGGTTACACTGAGGTCTTCCAGGGGGTCCATCAACTCATCTAGATATTTGCATAATTTTGCAACAGGCTACATAAAAAGCACTAGCGAAGTCAGTACTAACTAAAATTTCATACAACGACTTGTTTATACTGCTCTGTAGACTATACACTGAAATGTAAGTACAATATTTATACTCCAATAGATTTTATAATTATATAGTAAAACTGAGAAAGTAAGCAATTTTTCAGTAATAGTGGGCTGTGACACTTCTGTATTTTTATGTCTGATTTTGTAAGCAAATATTTTGAAGAGAAGTGAGACTTGGGGACACGCAAGATAAATCAGACTCATGAAACGTGTTCAGTAGTCTGAAAAGTTTCAGAACCACTGCACTAGAGAACAGTGAGTGCAGCACATCATAGTGACTCTAACCAATGGATAAATGGCACGCCGGGTTAACTTAAATGGCACTTCTGGTGTTTTCTGCAAAACTAGTCACAATCCATTTGAATTGGAGTTTGCCAGCATAAATACCCCACTGTGTGGTCTTTTGATCCCAGCTCTATGATTCCTGCTAAAAAGGTCATTATGAACTTGAGGGGTTTTTTTTAATGCCTGGTACCTTGCTTATTTTTAAAGCAATCCACATAACAAAAGCATCTCCATTTGCACAATATATTCCTATCAGTGATGCACCACCAGTGTTTTAACTCCTTCTTTGCCTGTGATAAATCCTGTCCCCCACACACTAGCAAAGAGACAGAGTGAGGGAGTAATTGATTCATTCATTTCCCTGGTTTAAGGAAAAAAACTGTTCTCTCAAAGCTAGAGCCAATGATGGAAGAATCCTCCCTGAACAAACTCATATTTGGCGCCACCTGCTGGAAGCAGTTAGACTATGTTCCTGGAAAATACAGCGCCAATGTAAGGCTTGAGCTGGGATTACTCACCTGAGTAATGAGAGCCCTACCAAGTACGTGGATAGCTCAGTCTCCAGTTCATCTTGTGTCCTTTGAAAGGAAGGTTGCAGCTGCTATAAGGGAATCACTTCCCCAGGAGAGTGTTATGAGAAGACTGATACTTGGTGCAACCTGGAGCATTGCAAAGGCCAATCAATTCCTCTTTGGACGTGTTTTTCTGAGCTGCAGGGATAAGCGGTGTCTGGCAGAGATGGATAATTTAACAGCATGCTGGGAGTGGGGTAAACACCACAAGAATTAAAGGAAACCCAGCCCTCCTTCCATTTTGGTGGCAGAATTTTTAACAAGGGGCTCCCACGCCAGCTGCCTCTAATGCACCTGATTTTGCTAAGTCTTTGATCCCAGAAATAGACGCCTCATTGGCATGCTTCCATTTCCACTGCTATATGCCAACTTAACAAAGGCTACTGTGTGTGAGAGAAGAGAATCTGTGCTCAGATGCTGAATGGTGTTTGATGAACATGAAGACTGCTCTTTGTATAGATGTACCCCCATGCAATCGCAATATAAATGACACAACAATTCTATAATAAGACTCTTATCACTTTTATAGGCAGAGGTTTTTGCAACTATCAAGAACCCAGTTAGTGAGCTATCATTTGGTACAAAATAAACATATTTCATGAAGAAGTGCAATTTAACAGCTCAATGATTCCCGCTAATTCAGGCACTTCCCTCTCTTATGGAATGAAACCACAAAGGTGCAAGAAATAACTCCTTTTTATTATTTACAATGGCAAGACTGTTTCTCTGCATTCCTTGAGTGGGAGCTGTCAATAAATCTACCAAGCTACCTAGTCACAGAAACAGAGAGGCCTCTCTAATTATAGGAAACAGCTTTTGCAATTATCCTAGCCTGCAGGGCTTTCATTTTGATGTATATGCTCTTCATTTTGGAAATATGTCATTGTGGCTCTGTTGACATGTGGTCTACACAATGAAAACAGCTGTATCTGGCCAGGAAAGGGAGCAGCGATATCTCTGAAGGAGCCACACAGGTTATCATAATGTGCCATTGTGTGATAAGATTATCTCTGAATGATACAGCTATAGCAATTCAGCACTGGCAAGTGGACAGCTCTGCGAATGGAGACAGTTTAGGGGCGGACTCTCACGGGTGTAACTCAGGAGTCAATAGAGCTATGCTGATTTACACCAGCTGGAGAGTTGGGCCTTAGAGTGAAATGCAGCCTTACACAGAGAGTCACACAGGTGGATTTCTCCCATACCTTTGTGCTACTCTTTTATGGTTAGCGTATAACTCCCCCTTCTATTATACCCCAAACTCTAATCATGCCAGGAGCAAGCTCTGTAACCCTATGCACTTCCAGGGAAAGTAAGCCAAACACCTGGAAGTCAGACAGACAATGGAGATCCTTTCAGAGAAGAATACGTAGATGTTCTGGCTACCCTAGCTAGTGGCAGAAATGGAATATACTGCACTCTCTGGCTCACTGGGACATTTCCCTGGAACTGAGTCATAGTCACTGCTCACGTGCTCGAAACCTTTTGACCTCACTGCAGTTAACCACTTAAGTACTGGTCTGTTCTGTGATGCAAAGCCCTGAACACATAAATGCAATCTTTCCACCCAACCTGGGGTCTTGTGCAGGGGCCAGCATACTCCCTACAGGTTCCCATTCTATTCTGCACTTGCCTGAGAGTCACTCTGCTTGAGGGCCTCCCATAGGAGCCAACCTGCTTTCTATATCTATATCTCCTCTTCCTCCCATCCTCTTCCCCTTTGATCCCCTTCCTGACAGAGTTTCTCTGTCCTGGAAACTCTCTCCCCATCTGGGCTACTTGGCAGGATTTTACAATCACCTGATCAGTCTCCACTGAGAGGTACTGAACAGTCACAGGCGAGGTTGGGCCCTCCTCCCCTTAAAGGGCCAGCTACCCCAGGACACACCCTTGAGTCATTTAGGCATATCTGAAAATGTCATCTACAGACAACTCCAAACTCTTTTAGGTTAAAAGCTGCATTTCCAACCATCCGCTTCTTTTTTCCCCATTGTGGAAATAGCCATTTTAATCCTATGGTCTCCATTCCCTGTAGCACTTGGCTGTCCCATTGCACCACTCTTCCCTTGAGGACGAAACCCATAAAACTCACCAGCCACGCTGGAAAGGAAAGCAAATGAAGTCAGTGCCCATGTGAATCCTCTCCTGCTAGCACAGGATACCAAGGAATCATGGGCGCTGCACGGAATGCAGTGAACGAGTCTGGAGGAGGAAGAGAGAGGCATGCTATGCATATCCAGCAATTATTTCGGAGGTTGGCCAGGAGGTGTGCAGCATGAGAGCTAGGCTTGAAAAATAGCGCTTGCAATTTACCAACATGCACTCACTCACAAGCTGCCTCATTAACAAGCAAACTGGGCTTTTCAGAATGAACCGCCCTTCTCTCCACCCCCACCAAGCAGTCACACACCCAATGGACCTGATTCTTATCTCCACGAAGTCTCCAGAGCAATGTAAAGAAGCTTCAGTAACAATGAGAATCAGGCCCATTCTTCGCTCTTAGTCTTCTTCATGGCCCAGTTTATTTCTGTCTTGGCTCCATCTGAAGACGTTACCAGAAGCGCCCGTGTCCCCTTCTGACTGCTTTACATACACAAGATGCAAGTTACGGGGAAGGAAACTTGTGACTAATTGATTGGACTTGATGCTTTCGCTTTTGTTCCTGGAGCTGCAAATTGTGGCTGATGTTCTAATACATCTAACAACCGCCCTATAAGCAACCGGAAAATTATGCATGTTTCACCTCCTGCCTGTCAAGATGCATAAGATAGAAGCTAAGAAATTCAATGAGAAATGCAAAGGCGGGGAAAACAGAAACACCTACATATAATTGAAGTACAGAAGGAAAAGTAGCCTCTGCTAAGAGTGAGCAGCATGACTCAAGCATCTGGGGGAGCTACATGTGAAAAAAATGCACCCATTTTTTTTATTTGTATTTGAGTAGCACCTTGAGTCCTCAGTCAAGATCAGGGCCCCACAGCGCTAGGTGTTGTACAAACACACAGTAAGAAACAGTCCCTGCCCCAAAGAGCTTATGGCTTAAAGAAACAAGGCATATCTAAAAGATACGCTCTAGCTTCAGCAAGGATTAATTCAGGGAGGTCTTAGTGCCTGTGTTGTAACAGGAAGTCAGACTAGAAAGATCACAATGGTTTCTTCTGGCCCTTTAATCTAGGAAAGCAAACAGAAGGTGTGAGGGGAAAGAGAAGCCCAGAGAGATGAAGTGACTTGCCTGTGGTCACACAGCAGGCCATTAGCAAAGCCAGGAATAGGACCACGTCTCTTGGCACCCAGCAAAGTACCCTTTCCATTAGACTATGCCATCTCTCTTATGAGATGGATGATTGTGTCATCTAGGACCCGAGCCCATGTCTACGGAGGTCCACAGAAAGTCTCTCATTGACTTTAGTCAGAGCCGGATCTGTCTTCTGGAGCTAGAGGGTTCACAGGTATTTCGGTGATCACCAGTTTAGTTGTGAAAATATCTGAGAATCCCAGGAGTTATATGGCTTTTAGCACAAATTAATATTTGTCCAAAAATTCACAGGGCAGGGCATTTTTCTAGGTTAGCCACTATTCGCTAGTCACTATCCATTATTCTCCTCTTCAGAGTGTTACCCAGTCAGGAAGCAGCTGCAATACTCCATCACTAAGTTGGCCATTCACTTCCCGTTAAGGTCCTGATTCTGTGATCTGATCCCTGTGTGTGGACTCTAGTATCTGTTCACTGACTTCAGTGGGATTCCACATGGGTGCTATGGTCCTCCGGCTTGGATCAGATCAAAATACTAAACCTTGGAGCAAGGGAGGGAATTGTGCCTCAGAGGGGTGACTCTGAGTCCCAGTATGGCCCCGGGGCTACTCCTGTGATGGTACAGTCTGTACACCCCTTACCCACAGCTGTGCCTAAAGACCCAACTGAGCCCCACAATTATTTATTAGTATCATGTATTATTAACCCTATGTATTCTATTCAGTTTCCCATTGCCTGTATTAGCAAAGGCTTTTCTAAGCATTCCTCAGATCCTCCGCACAGCCCAGAACAGAAGTAACAGCAGGGAAGTTTCTAGGAAGAGCTAGAGAACAGAGAAATGGCTCGCTGGGTCCACTCAATCCAGTGCTTTTCTCTTGTCTTTTACATGTGACAAGAGGGAAGATTTCTCAAACTCCCTGCTGCACAATGCCAGCCCTGCAGCAAATTAAGAGAGGGGCAGGAAAAATTATGCTTTTCAGAGCCGCTGCTCAGGGAAGCTGCTTGCAACAGAAGAGTCCAGCGTCAGCTTGAGCGGACTTGGCAGCACCAGAAAATTAAGCCCTGGCAGAGAAAATGACTGGCAAAGGGGAGGGGTTTCCCCTCCTGGTGGGGATGATGACAAGGAGAGCTAACTGCTCTGCCTGAACTGGAGATAAATTATAACATGCAGACACAGGATTCTCTCGGCCATTGCCCTGGCCTAGGAGAGGGTACGTTGTTCTCCCACCAGGGACGCTCACAGTAGTTACCCTAGCTGAGCCAGCACGCTACAGGCTGAGCCTCAGGGGATGCTGTGCCCTGCAAGAGGGAAGGGGTCTGCAGCACACATTAGTCCTCCTCTCTTTGCCTGTCAAAGTTTTTGTGGTGTGGGGGAGCGTTCCTGTGGCCACTGTACCCTGCCACACAGAGGTATGGAGCTTGGAGATCCCTGACCCAGGTCAGGTGAGGGGCAGCAGGCACTAAACGTCAGTCTCTTTGCAGCCCTGCTGGGCTGCAGGGAACTCTACTGCCCATGCCTCTTTCCCCGACATGGGGGTACCCCTGTGTCTCTCTGCTTGGTAAGTGTTGTATCCGACCCATGGCAGCTCCTGATTCTGATCTCTCCTTCCCTCACACTGGTGCTGTTGCCAGATCTGGGAGGTTTTTTTCTCTGTAACATCTCCAGTGTTCATCCCTCCCACCCCCAGTGCCAATGCCCCTGGCCAAGCTCCAATCACCCCTCTCCTCTACAACTGCAGCCTTCCCCTCTGTCCTCCCAGACCTCCCTCCCACCCCGCTTTTGAAATGCTGCTGGGAAAACCACCTGCTTTGCTTGCTGCTTGGGCCCTCTCCTGTCCTTCCACTGATCCCTTCCCTGGCTTCCTCCTTGCTCCTCCTTGGCTCTATTGAGGCAATCTGCACCCACAGCACATATGCCCGGAGCAGCCCCCATGCACTGACAGCCCCTGGGTATTGTGAAGGGTGTGCAGGGGGGAAGGGCTCCTTGTGATCGCACATGCACAAACCCTGAGCAAAAGACACTCTGTGCACAACCTAGCCCTTAGCTTGAGGCATTTCTGGGTAGACGCCTTGTCATGATGCCGCCTTCATACCTGTCTGCAATGCACTTAGTGCAGTGTGGGAACTAGACAAAGAATCAGCAGTTTAATTAACTGATACAAGTAGAAATCATTCATTACAATGCTAATTAATATGCTGCTTCCTGAGAAGGCTCAGCCTGCACCTTGGCTCCTAACTAACAGCATGAAACTGCCTCTCTAGACCCCTCTGGGTTTTACATGAATAACCCATTCCCAAGGACAGCAATTATCTCTGTCCTTTCGGCCCATCGGACATGGGTAAGGAATTGCCCTGGGCAAACAGCACTCCTCAGGGAGCCAGTGTCTGGAACCCTGCTGGTGCCCACGTGTGCAGTCCCCTGCACGTGACGTGCCAAACTCAAACTGACACGGATCGTGCCTACAGTGCCGTTCTTACCGGAGGAGCCATCCAGTGGCATTTACACTTGCCTTGGAATATATGCCCTGAATGTCCAGGCCAGAGGAGAGAAGCTGTGTTGGCCTCTGATACTGGAAAGGGGAGACCAAAAGGTGACAAGCTTGGGCAACGAATCAGCCTCAGGAGGAAGATAAGGCATGCAGGTCAAGATGAAGTTCCTTTTTGACTTGGTTGCCCCACAATAAAATCCATTCAGAGGCAGCAGTCCCAGTTACAAGCTGTATTCTACCGCAGAGAACAAGGGTACGCAATTTTGCAGCCAGAGTCCAGGAACTCTGTGCTCCCAAGCCCAACTGAGATAGTGAACCATGGCCTGGCTGACTGGTAGCTGTTCTTCACAGCTTCATTCAGAGGCGTCTCAGGGGAGGCACTAGAGTCAGTTTAGAACAGGGGATTTTGTCAGTGCTAATGGATGTCGAAGCCACCAGGCTCTGTAGAATGGCAAAAAATGATGGATTATGATGCCCGCTGCTCTGTCTGAGTCCCCTGCTGATGAAAACAAACTTCTTGTAAACCCCACCAGGACTCAGCTTGCTGTTTCTTGTCATTACCCATAAGAGCAAGCTCTTCATTACAAAAAAAAATTGGCATAACTTCAATCACTCTTGAGTACGCAGATATTCTTTAGGAGGATGAATTAGCACAGTACAGAGTGCGCCTGATAACCTGAAGATTTTGTGATCTGTGCATGCTGCTTTGAAAAGCCGCTGGGGTTTGCAGGATTATTATTTTTTTAAGATAATTAGTCGGAAGCTAATTCTGTTCGTTAATTCTGAATGCTACATTTTTCCCACCCCTTCACTCTGCCCCAATGAACCTTTCAACCATGGATTGTTCTGCAGTGGATGCTGGCTTAGCGCTGCCCACACACTCACTAATCGGTCAATGGAGTGACTCTGGGGGTTGTTTGTTTTTGCCTCTTTTCTTTGCGTCACCCCTGCCTTCATCATACAGTCACTATCATTCACCCAGTGAGTACAGCCCACTTTGTAGGGGGGAACACTGAGATGTTCTACAGAGCAGTTCTGCAAAGGGCCAGCTGATGATGCAGCTGCATAAGTGGTGATTAGAGCTGAGTGAATAATTGATTTTCTGGTTCGGTGACACTTCCAAAAATAATCGTGGAAAAAAATTGAAGATTGAATCTGAAACTTTTTGGAATTTTCAGTGAATTGAAAAAAGGTGGTGCCGGGATTGCTCCCGAGTGGGAAATTGAAACCTGCATCTCCCAGCGTTCAGGTGAGTGCCCTAGTTGATGGACTATAAGCACACAGGAGGTGAGACTGAGCACAATAGCACCCCCCTCCACTCCCACTTCTGGCCCTTTTGTGAATGGCCAAAACTATTTGTGTCAAACTCACGCATGGTTTTGGGTCAACGGAAACGGCATTCTTCATCGAATAAATGATTTATGTGAAAAATTTTGCCCAGCTCTACTGGTGATATATGTATAATGCTAGAACCCCTTGTCCCTCCCCAGCCCTGTTTCCCCCCACCAATTAATATGCAGGACAAATTAATAACTAACACTGAGACAGGGTGGCTCAAGACAGTGTCTCATAGCAGAAGATCAACTAGTCCTTGCAAAATGAATGGATCCTAGATACAAAGTTGTGAGGCCCCATCACTCAAGTAATTTGAAATTATACTGCACAAAGCCCTCCATAATGTATTTCAGTGAACAATCCGATGTTTGTGGAGGGGCCGAGCTACATGAACTAATAGTTCTTTTCCATCTCTAATGTCCACTGGCCTGATTTTAGAAGATGCTTCAGTCACTCAGTGCCGCTGACAATCCAGAAGACCCATTGAGTGAAATCTGGTGGGCCCAATTCTTGTTTACACTATGGCCTCTTTATGCCACTCTGGCATGAATGGCATTTGCTTTTTAAGGCCTCTTAAAAGAGAATGAGGCCTGGCATGCTCAGAAAACATTCCTGGTGCTGTCACAGGTCTCCGTTCCCATCACCCCAATCCAGGGCCTGTCCAAAGAGGTCACCCAGTGTTTTGAAGCAGCAACTCTGACCTAGCAGTGTTGTGTGGTGGGCTTGTGAAGTCTGCAGCCTACTCTGTGTCTTTGGTTTGCCAGCTCTTTGCCATGTTGGTGTTCCTCACCCCCCTCCATCTCAAACATGCCTCTCGCCGACTCAGGATGAGTCCAGAAGGGGAAGCCTCTTCTCAGGCTGCCGGCAATTCTACTACCAAACGGGGCTACAGAAGTTGAATGCAAACTCTTTGGGGCCTTTCTACATGGAAGCTGGGAGTGAAAGGCTGATGTTATTGCCCAGACATGGAACTGACTCGGCCAACATCTGGGTTAATAAGTCTGAATAGTGCAGTAACACTGGAAAACTTCCAGAGGTGGGATTTCAAAACTGCTCAGCATTGGTCTAACTCTGCTCCCATCCAAGTCAGTGGGAGCCTTACTGTGGTCTCCAATGGGAGAGTGTAATAAGGCTTTTGAAAATCCCAGTCACACAGCTCCAGGAGGAGTCTTATCCACACCCTCAGAGTTCTTACTCTGACACGTTGTGTCTCTCTGCAGAAAGGACCCAATCCTGTACTCATCAATGGCAATGCAAATAACCCCGAGGCTTCCGTGGGAGCAGGATCCAACTTGAAGTCACAGCTGAGAGGCTGACCAATGAGGGGTTAATTCATAAGAACGGCCATACTGGGTCAGACCAATGCTTCATCTAGGCCAATATCCTGTCTTCCGACAGTGGCCAGTACCATTTGCTTCAGAAGGAATGAACAGAACAGGGCAATTATCGAGTGATTCATCCCATCATCTAGTCCCAGTGTCTGGAAGGGAGAGATTTAGGGACATACGGAACATATAGTTGAATCCCTGATCATTTTGGCTAATAGCCATTGATGGACCTATCCTCCCTGAACTTGTCTAATTCTTTTTTGAACTCAGTTATACTTTTGACCTATACAGCATCCCCTGGCAATGAGTTCCACATTGACTGTTGACTGTGCATTGTGTAAAGAAGTACTTCCTTATGTGTGTGTTAAACCTGTGCCTATTAATTGCATTGGGTGACCCCTGGTTCTTGTATTATGTGAATGGGTAAATAACACTTCTCTATTCACTTTCTCCACACCTGTCATGATTTTATAGACCTCTAACGTATCCTCCCTTAGTCGTCTCTTTTTTAAGCTGAACAGTCCTGTTACATCTCTCCTCATATGGAAGCTGTTCCATACTTCTAATAATTGTATTGCTCTTTTCTGTATCTTTTCCAATCTAATATACCTTTTTTTGAGATTGAGGCAACCAGAACTACCTGCAGTAATTAAGATATGGGCCTACCATGGCTTTATATAGTGGCATTATGATATTTTCTGTCTTATTATCTAGCCCTTTCCTAATGATTCCTAACATTCTATTAGCTTCTTTGACTGCCGCTGCATATTGAGCAGATGTTTTCAGGGAACTATCCACAATGACTGCAACAGCTAATTTAGATCCTTCATTTTGTATGTATAGTTGGAATTATATTTACCAATGTACATTACTCTGCTTTTATCAACATTGAATTTCATCTGCCATTTTCTTGCCAACCCCGTTTTGTGAGGTCCTTTGTAACACTTTGCAACCAGCTTTAGACTTAACTAGCTTGAGTAATTTTTTTATTGTCTCCAAACTTTGCCACCTCACTGTTTACCCCTTTTCCCAGATCATTTATGACTATGTTGAACAGCACTGGTCTCAGTACAGATCCTTGGGGGACCCCCTATTTACCTCTTTCCACTGTGAAAACTGACTATTTATTCCTAACCTTTGTTTCTTATCGTTTAACCAGTTGCTGATCCATGAGAGGTCCTCTTATCCCAGGACCACTTACTTTGCTTATGAGCCTTTGGTGAGGGATCTTGTCAAAGATTTTCTGAAAGTCCAAGTAAACTATATCCACTAAATCACCTCTGTCCATATTTGTTGACCTCCCCTCAAAGAAATTTAATAGAATGGTGAGGCATGATTTCCCTTTGCAAAAGCCTGTTGACACTTTCCCAATTTATCATGTTCATCTATGTGTCTGATAATCCTGTCCTTTACTATAGTTTCAACCAATACGCCTGATACTGAAGTTAGGCTTACTGGCCTGTAAATGCCAGGATATGCTCTGGAGCCTTTTTTAAAAATCAGCATTACATTAGCTATTCACCAGTCATCTGGTACAGAGGCTGATTTAAGCAATGGGTTACATACCACAGTTAGTAGTTCTTCAATTTCATGTTTGAGTTCCTTCAGAACTCTTGGGTGAATACCATCTGCTCCTAGTGACTTATTACCATTTAATTTATCAGTTTGTTCCAAAACCTCTTCTACTGACATCTCAATCTTGGACAGTTCCTCAGATTTGTCACCTAAAAAGAATGGCTCAGGTGCGGGGATCTGCCCCATAACTTCTGCAGTGAAGACTGATGCAAAGAATTCATGTAGCTTCTCCGCAACAGCCTTCTCTTCTTTGCGTGCTCCTTTAGCACCTCGATCATCCAGTGGCCCCACTGACTGTTTGGCAGGCTTCCTGCTTCTCATGTACTTAAAAATTCTTTTCAAAGATTCTTTTGCAGCTGTTACCTTGCTTTGCCCTTGAGCTTCTTGTGCTATTTTTGACAGCTCACACCAGCTGCCGTGCTCTCCCTCTTCAGCAGGAAGAAGGGGAAGGAAGGAAGGAATGGGCTTAAGGAGCATGGAGCTACTGCCTTTAAAACAATGCCAGTAAAGTCACTGGAGACGCGAACTGGAACTGAAACGGCCATGGCACAGTGGGAGGAGCAAGCTGGCCTGCAGCACACCTGCATCCTCTCTAATACCAGCTATTCTGGGGGCTTTGTTCAGAAAGATTCTAACTGCGAATGAAATCTGAGTCTGAAACAACCAAAGGGGGACTTTCCTGTGCTCCCCTGGGCCACACCCTGGTGAGCTTCACCTCCCACGGGCTCCCAATAGGTGTGGCCAGAATCTTTCCCTAGCGCGAGGTTAATTCAGAAACCATGAAAAGCCTCATTTGCCTCTCCTTTACACTAATTTTAAATCGATGAAACGCAACCAGCTTCAGTGGAGTTACTCCTGATTTACACAAGTATGATTTACTCCTGATTTACACTTGGACCATAGTCTCTCTGCTGTACACACCTCGGTGCACTAACCCCTGCTGTCCTCTCCCACTGTCTGAAGGACATGATGCAGAGCTGGTGCTTGAAGGAGAAGTGGCTAGCTCCTGGGGGTGAACCCGGAGCAAGCCTGGGCCTCTTACATAACCAGACTCACAGGAGTGACCCTTGGACAGAGGTTGGCTCCTCTGCCCAGTGCAGGCACAGGACAGGGGAAAATGAGAGAAGGGGAGATGCTGGCATGGCAGGGAGCTGCTCACCAAGAGCTACAGGGACTGATGATTATTGCTAGAGTAATACAGGGGGCAGATCCTCAGCTGATATAAACTGTCGTGAAGCAATGGGAGGTAAAGCTCACCAGGGGTCTGACCCAGGAGTGTACAGGAAAGTGCCCCCTTGGTTTATTCCATTGGAGCTATGACCATTTACACCAGTTGAGGATTTGCCTCTGAATGTCTCCAGCCTTGTTTACATTGGGGAGAGCAACCACTGGTGCCCAGTCTAGTGCTGCCAACTCTCCAGGATTGTCCTGGAGTCTCTAGGAATTAATGATTAATCTTTCATTAAAAACTGCAATGTGATGAAACCTCCAGGAATATGCCCAACCACAATTGGCAACCCTAGACCAGTTATGGTGCAATTGTATCAGTGGAAAGCCCTAATGTAAACTATTCTAAGCCAGGATTTGCGATGCAGCTGCTCATCCCTGCTGGAAGCCAGGATGAACTGTACTAGTGCAAACCATGTCTTTGCTTGTCTGCACTAAGGACTTACAGTGCTGAAATCAGGGCGAATTCCCAGGCAAGGCCTAAGTCAGCACATGTAGCATCATGCTTTGCAGAGTCCTTCATTCGACAATCTCGCAAATCTTCACTGAGCCTCACGATGCCCATGTGAGGAAGGTAGAGAGTACTACAGCCATTTTACATATGGGGAAACAGAGGCACAAAGAGCTGGAAGCAAATAGAGCAAGATAACACAATGTGTCTGTGATAGCTGAGGCCCTGACTCCTCATCCTCCAGACTACACCGCTTGCCAGGAGAGTGGCAGGGTACGATAGAGAGACGGACTTGAATGTGAGGACAATGGGAAAACAAAGTGAAGCGTCTGGCTGCTACAGACATTTCTATGGGATCTCACACAGCAATCCCAACAGCCACAGTCTAATGGTTCAAACTAACCCTTGGATGCCTGGAGGTACAGCCTTCCCATGCACACAAATAACAGCCCATCAGACAACACCAGCCTGCTCCCAGGGGGGCTCCTGCTCTACTGGCTGGGATCATTTCTTTGGGCATCAATATGGCACTTACCTCTGCAGCTCTTTCAAAGAAACCGTGACTTTCAGGCTGTGTCCCAGAATGAAGAGGGCAGCTAAGATATCTGCCCATTGGACCATCTCGCCCAGAGGTCCCCCCTTCAGCACCCTGGGGCTGAAAACATCCCCTGACTCCTCCGTCAGGAAGCCGATGTGAATCAAGATCTAGAGAGAGAAGGAGGGAGGATGATGCTCTTGTGGCCCAGGCAGCATGGAATGTGGCTGTGTAGGCAGCACTCAGACATGAGGACGGTGTGCAACAGAAACTATGCAGGGAGCCAAACTCTAAGGTCCTCACTCGCGTTTTACTCAGTCTTCATCCAGGCAAAACTCTCAGGCTGATTCTTCCAAACTTGGGTGCCCAACTAAATCCATATTTTGGCATCAAAGCAAGAAGCCTGCTCTTCAGAGGTGGCCAGCTCCTGCTGCCTGCATGGACTTCAAAGAGCACTGCGGGTGGTGAGCACCGGTTGGGATCAGGACCATTGACTGCAATGGGAGTTTTGCCTGAGTGATGAATGAGAATGTGCTTCAGCATTTGGCCCATGGACTTTAGGATCAGTGAGTGACTTACACAAGGAACAAGAAGCCTTGGAATTGTCTGTCTCTACGCTCAGCCTAGCACAGGTGACTGGAATGCTGACCTAGTCTGCACTTCCCCATGAACGACACCTATAGCCGTCTCCCCAGCAATCTCCAAAGGCACAGGCAGTATGTGGCTACTGAATCCATACCAGCCACTCAGTCTGGCTTTCAGCTCAGCAGAAGCTGGAGGCTGAGGTGTTCTGAAGGTAGTTAGGAGGCTTGCACATGACCCACTAAGGCCAACCAAACTCATTTCCCCAACGGACACAGGCTAGATGGAAAGGGGATTTCTATTCATTAAAGTGCCCTTTCCCACTCATCCTGAACAGCCTCCAGTTTACTGCTCTACAGTTAGTGCAACTGGCTCTGGAGGCAAATGCAAAGGACTCGTCAGCCCACAAATAATTCTCCCTATGTTCATCTTTCACCTGTTTTTGATCCCGCCATCTGCCTTTCAGTTTCTGCACCAGGCTTCGGGTTGCCAGAAGCCACTGTGAGGCCAACTGCCGGACTCTCTTCTTCATGAAGATCAAGGATTCCTTGCCACTCCCGATCAGCTCAAGGAGGTAAGAGAGGTTGCTCCGAAAAGCTGCCTAGGAAAAAAAAGAGAGTCTTCTTTTTAGGTTATGTCTACATGATGAGCCGGGGTGTGATTCCTCTGCTCATGTTTTCATTTAACCTCTCATCATGCTGGTGCTACGAGAAATGGCAGTGTAGCCACAACAGTATGGATAGCAGCAGTGAAGGCACAGCTGAGCTGTGCTGAGTACAGCTCTGCCTGAAACTGGCCTGGCTGGCTCCTTTCCTGGAGCAAGTGCCATCATCCTTTCGCTGATCTGTCCGAAACACATGGGCAAGGTAATCTGAGTAGTAAGGGAGGGTCGGCCCTTAAGTGTTACACAGAAGGAACTGCCCCCTTGATTGGCATCAGCTCCCCACTTTGGCTGTGTCAGAAGAGAGTCAAGGAGAAGAACAGACTTGCAGAGCTGGAATGGGTCTTGGGCCCTGCAGGGAACAAGGTGAGATTAGAGGAGCCCAGTAGGAGAGCAAGAGAAGAGTCTCAACTTCAGGACAGTCCTGCTTTAGGTGGGAGCCTAAGCCGCCCAGCGACGGCTAAGTGGGACTTCTTGTTGGGCCATACAGTCTCCTCCAGAAGTATCCATGGGACGCTGGAAGTAAATGGAGACTCCATTCCTGAAATGACAGGCAGAGCCATGTTGACAGCTGAGAGCTCCAATATCTTCAGGTGAAAGAGTTGGCAGGTGAAGCATTTAAAATCTCCCATAGGGATTACGCCAGAGCAAAACCTCAGTGTTCCCCATCCCACTAACCAACTGGGGTCTCCTGACTATCTGCTGGCTCCCCCAAGGATAAATAAACTCTTTCCCTGGCACTGCGGGCTACAGAAACTTACATTCATGCATGGAAACATCTCTAAGTGCGCAGCAGTTGATCACTGGCGCCACTGATCAGGTGCACTCAGGAGAGCACAGGTCAGTGTCAGAGGGCCATGCTAGTCTCAGGTTTTACTGTAGTGGTGCTACTGCCCTACGGTGATGCTGGAAGAATGGCTAGTGTTAAGGTTAGAGATAAATGCATGTGCTTGGGGTTTACAGTGCCATAGTCTCACCCAAACAAAGGCTAACCGATCTCCAGTCTGACATGGATGTAGACACCACCCATAATACAAGGCTCTTTGCACTGATAGACCCTCTAATACAGATTTTCTTCAGGCACCATTTGTAGCTCGTGACCATTCTGTAGCTCTTGCCTAGAGACGTTGAATCCAGCAGCCCACGTAGGAATACACCTAAAGGAGGATGCTGGACTGGCACACAGACCCTCACTGCCCTTACCTGCACTCTGGATGGTGGCTTTGAGGATGGCATGGCTGCTGTCTGATTTCTCCAAGGCAGTGGAGGACAAAACCACTCAACTTCGCTGAGGTAGATGAGGAACGAGCATTCTGTGCCGTCCACGCCGAAAAACGCATAGCAGGGGTCGGACGTCCACCTGGCCCTCATCCACTGCAAGACAGGCAGCGACACAGATTAGCGGGGTGAGCTCTGCAAACCCCACTGCTGGAGAACTATGTTTTGGGCATCTTGTGCAGAAATCTAAGGATGCTCAATAGGTGGCCACTGTGAACCCTGTCACATGCAACCTTCCAGACCTTTCTACGTGGAACCTTGGGGGCAGGGGTAATAAAATGGAAGAAAACACACAAAGACTTATACTTCCCATATCAAACAGAACTATTGGCTCACTTCCAAACATGAGCACCACAGAAGGACACATATTTAACCTAGGATTATTAGCCTCCACAGTAAAACTAGGTTCACACAAACACTACTGCTTTGTAACCAGCTTTGCCAAGAAAATATAAGCGGGAAAGTAGTGTTGGCATAGAGGCCTCAGGTTCTATTTCCATTCCATCTGCTTTCTTCTATCTACATTACAACAAGACCCCACAGCACTTTCCTATGTGAGTAGGAGTTTGTCACACTATTCTTGGCCATATTTCCTGTGCCATAACTGGCGCAGCTGGCAGCCTGGTTTATCCCTACAGTGTAAGTTTCCAGGAACTTGTGGCTTGCTAAGGAATGAATAAATCATTCCTTAAAATGTAAATGTATAACTATCAGAGCATAATACTTTGTCCTACCCGCAGGAGTAACGTATAGGACCATTATTCTAGCACTAGGACTGGCTGGAAAAGAAGAATTCTGTTTTGTGAAAAATGTCAATGTTTGGACGTTTGTTATCATTGCACATCGGAAGGAAAAATGAGACCTTTCAAAATGTTTCATAAAAACCCACAAGAGACCTACATCCGAATAGCCAATACCACAGTGTTTAGGGCACTCAGTGGGAGGTGGGAAGCCCAAGTTTAAGTCCCTGGTCTGTCTTGTCTCTACTTTTAACCAGAAATTTCATCCTGGATCTGAGAAACCTGCCCAACAAAAGTTGCAATGAGAACAATACACTTCCACGAATGTTTCAGTTTTGACAAAAAAAAAGTGTCAAAAAATTCCCATCCAGCTCTTATTAACGCATCAGTGATGCATAATATAGAAGGCATTGAATGTTACCGTTGTGCATAAGTATAAAACATTGCCTTTCCAGTGGCATTACTGACATGATAGGCTAGAGCCTTAGCAGGTGCAAGTCAGTGTAGATCCATGGAGAAAGCCACCTACTTGAAATCAATGAATCTATGCTGAGCTACGGCAGCTGAGGATCTGGGCGGTGGTCTTTACAGAGTGTTTGGTCAGGCCCTCCTCATACATCACACTGGGAAAATAAAGATTGAACACAGAGAATTTGAACTGACAATGCCTTCTTGATTTGAGGTTACACTCAGCTTTGGCCAGAATATGTGAGGTCTCCAGTGATGCAACCACCAATGCCTGGAACAAGGGGCGGGGAAATTCAAAATAATGACATATCATGGTGCCTCCTTCTTCCTGACCAGTGAACTGACCTCCAGGTTTTATAAACTCTGGGAGAATGGGGAGCCAAGAAGACAGACATCTACTATACTTCCCAGAGAGTGATTCTGCATGGAAGATAATACACGCAGGCCCTCAGCGCATATCTCTCATCCTCTAGAATTTGCTTGTGCCAGCCTTTTTCTAAATTTAGCTACAAAAACAAATCCACTCAGGAGACAGGTCTCCGTGCCCAATATTTAAAACTCACCAATCATCCAGACAGGAGATCACATTACTGCTTTTGGCAATTAAATTACGCTCAAAATTTAACCAAGGCATGGAAGAAGATGGAAGAAAATGGTGGTTAGCACAGGGAGAAGGGATAATGTAACTGTGCTATCCTATTAATAAGCTCTTTAACATTTTTTCACATGGACTCAGCAAGGCATAATTTTAAGTGAAGTCTGAAGTAGGAGGCTGGGTGAGCTTTTAACTAGTTTGTGTAAAGTTACTATCTGACAAAGCAGCATCCTGCTCCAGGCCAAATGCCAAAGCTACACTCAGGTGCAGAGAGCAAGCTGTGTTAAAAGTTGAGACCAGTGTCACATTACCTTAATGAGATACAATGTCCTTTGTGATGCCTAAATTATTTCCCAGACCCTCGATAATGCTCCAGATTTAAAAAAAAATAAATACATGTGATGGTTCTTTCCCTTACATGGCTTCATGCTTAAATAATTCACCAAGAAATAACAGCAGGGCCATATTAACCATGGAAACCCGGTGCACTGTAGACAAAGGATGCCCATCTCTTTGTCCACCCTTGATGAGTTGCTTTGTTCTGCGCTCTCCCTCCACAGCACACATACCATGTGCTCTGCTGCCTGATCCTCTAGTGCACTCTGAATGGGAGAATTATGTTCTCTCCTGTGTGAAGGGTAAATGAGCCAGATATAAGTTTGCACAACGAGAAAGAGAGAGAGAATTCTACTTGGTTTTAAAGGGATCAGCAACCATTTCCTAAACCATCCACCCTTTGGATTGCTGCTTCTCCAGTCTTACCCTGGCAATTGCTTTGCACAGTTGCTGACTTTCACACGGTAAACAAGCAGTCTCACTTTCACAATAAGCCAAAAATCAAGCTAATTCCATTTCAAAACAAGGCCCAAACAAGCCAATCCCTAAGAACCCCAACACTCTTGTGTGACTAGATTCTTGCAGTGTGCAGTCTGGGACTGTGGTGGGCCCGCTGTGCACCACTGACTCCCGCCCTTGCCTCTGCTTGCCCCTTGCCCCCCTTACCCCTGCTTGCCCCCCCTGGCCTCTGCTTCCCCCTTGCCCCTGTTTGCCCCCCTTTGCCTCTGCTTGCCGGGAGCTGATCAAAAAAAACGAAGCAACAAGCTACAAGCCAAAAACTAGCCAACAAGCAACTCACAAGCGAATTAAGCCAAAAACAAGCCTAATTTCTGCATTTTTTCACAGGTTTGGCATGTTTGTTGCCATTGGCAATAGCTTCCGTACAACCATTTTTTTTGTCCCAACCATTAAGACCTATTTTTAAAGGACAGTGGGGGAAAAAAAATTAACTCACCAGGCCCTGAAGTACAGTAGATGACTCTGCTCTCCATAGCATTATGAAAATCTCTACTTAGAAGGGAAAGAGGTACTATGCCCATTGGTAGCTGGTGATCTGATCCCAGGAAGAGGGGTCACAATTTTATTCATAAAAATGGGGATTAACCCAGTCTGCACCTAATGGGAAAGAAGATATCTATCCCTTCCTGGCTGGCATTGGGTAAGAGGGTTGTTAGGATGGAAATGGCACCTCTCGCAGTCCTTGGCTTTCTTCTGACCATAGGAAACCACCTCAAAATCAGTTTCGGTGTGTCTGACTCACCTCCACTTTTCCAGAGCAGTCAGGGTATTTGGGGTCCCTGGGCACCTCACATTGGTCCCGTCTGCCTTCTATCACTGTGGAAAGAGAATTCAGATACAGGGAGAAGAAGAAAACTTTTAGAATAGTGGAAACTCTAGAACTTGGGGGGCAGGACACTGATCTGTGGTCAAAGTTTGACATTCAGTTTTCACCACCCAAAAATCAATCCTTTCAACTTGATGCAGTTGAGCAGCTGTTAGTGGTGCATGTGACAAAGGAACAAGCCTCCTCTGAAACACCCTGCCAGCTTGAATGAGCCTGAGTGAAATCTGTGGGGTAGGGAAATAGTCACATGCTGTTATACCCACTTATAGAATCACTGGAATTTATTGCAACACTGCACTGAGCTCCAGCACAGAGACAGAACTGAACGTCCTGCTAAAACCCCCAGATCAGATACAACAACATAAAAACATAGAAGACAAAAACTTAACATTGAGATAAGGATACAGCACCACCTGTTGGTGGAGGTGCCTTACAATACTCATTTTCCAGAGAGAGAAACTGAGGCACAGAGTGGTAAAGTGACTTGCTCAAGGTCACACAGGAAGTGTAGTAGGAGCCAGGAGACCTGACTTTCAGTCCTTGCTCTAAATGCTAGATCACATTTCCCTTATATTGCCTTTTTTTTTTTTTTTTGGTTTGGGTTGATGCTTCTGTTGGCTTATATTTCTGCCGTTCTTTCAGCCCAAATTCCAGGGCATTTTCTAGAAGGGGAGCAACTCCAGTTCCAGATCCAACCTCTGATCACTCCCTGTACATTCTTTTAATAATCTGTAACTAGGCTTCTGTATCTAAGGCTGTACTTGACAGCCTTCCAGGCACAAACTGTAAAATTGCAACAAACAGTCCCACTGAGCTGTCAAATATAGAGCTCACCCCTGGGGCTAGTGCTGCCAACACATTCAGGTCAATTTGTACTCTCAGAATAGCTTACACACACACAGAGTAGTAGTTCTGAAACAGGTACTGACAAACAACGCAGAGTGGGTGTAACGCACCAGACCTTCAGTGGGACACATGCACTCAAGCAACCTGCCTAGAGAGAGGCCACCAAACCAACTAACAGTGTTATTAGTCCAGGATATATTTTAACTACAGGTGGGCCCAAAGAAGCTACATGCACTCTCTTTAGGCTTTGGGCTCAGGGTTTGGGCTTAAGGCACAATTGAGGCTGACGTCCAGGGTTGTAGCCTATGCTGCCAAAATCTTCCAAGCTATTCTTGCAAGATTTAAGCCCCAAATGGTAGAACTCCTGCAAGAATTGATCTTGGGGAATTTCTGACATCTTGAATTATAGAAGTCTTGTGAGACAAGCTGTTCTCATATTTCAGCATTATCTGAAGCAGAAATTTGGCCCCTTCTGGTTTTGGATACAACAATCTATCAATCAAGGTTTTTATACTGACACCCCTCACTGCAGGTCACTGAGGACCCATGCACCGCTACAGGCTAGGGACCGACTGGCTAAACAGCAGTTCTGCAGAAAAGGACCTGGAGATTACAGTGGATGAGAAGCTGGATATGAGTCAGCAGCATGCCCTTGTTGCTAAGAAGGCTAATGGCATATTGGGCTGTATTAGTAGGAGCATTGCCAGCAGATTGAGGGAAGTGATTATTCCCCTCTGTTCGTCACTGGTGAGGCCACACCTGGAGTACTGCATCCAATTTTGGGCCCCCCACTACAGAAGGGATGTGGACAAATTGGAGAGAGTCCAGTGGAGGGCAACAAAAATGATCAGGGGACTGGAGCACATGACTTATGAGGAGAGGCTGAGGGAACTGGGCTTGTTTAGTCTGCAGGAGAGAAAAGTGAGGAGGGATTTGATAGCAGCCTTCAACTACCTGAAGGGGGGTTCCAAAGAGGATGGAGCGCGGTTCTTCTCAGTGGTGGCAGATGACAGAACAAGGGGCAATGGTCTCAAGTTGCAGTGGGGGAGGTCTAGGTTGGATATTAGGAAACACTATTTCACTTGGAGGGTGGTGAAGCACTGGAATGGGTTACCTAGGGAGGTAGTGGAATTTCCATCCTTAGATGTTTTTAAGGCCCTGCTTCACAAAGCTCTGGCTGGGATGATTTAATTGGTCCTGCTTTGAGCAGGGGGTTGAACTAGATGACCTCCTGAGGTCTCTTCCAATCCTAATATTCAATGATTCTATGACTTTCCAAGTATTAAAAATACACAACAGTAATCTCCTTTTTTCCTTCCCCAGTAGGTAGGAATAAAATGCTTGAGGGGGCAAGTGAGGGTACTTATAATGTGAAGGCTAGACTGAATCTGAGTTTGGTATTTAATTCTGATTGTGATTAGATCCATGGTCATTCCTGCCCCTTTTGGAACTGAATTTCGCAGACTAGGTTTTGCTCCTCTGAAGTTCTGTCTCCCGCATGCATAAGTCTCTCTCTATTGGGTGATTCAGTAGACTGTCGTTGTGAGAGACCATGCCCTCTTATATACAGATTCCCTTCCCAGAATTCCTTGCTGTAAGCCTGTAAATCCTACAGATCTCATCAGCCCTGGGAACTACAACTCCCAGAATTCCTCAAACCAGGGCTTAATCCAGGGTCAGGGCAGAGTTGGACCTGAACCCCTTCTAAAAGGGCCACCTAACTTTTTGGGTATGTTTACACTATAAGCTAGGGGTGTGATTCCCAGCTCGCGCACACATACTCACACTCACTCTCATGTGAGCTAGCAGTAGCCCAGGCAGCTGAGGCGTTGCCTACTGCCCCAAGAGATACCCGCAGAGTTCATGTGCGTTTGCACTGGGGTGACTAGCTTGAGCCACTGCCGCTGCAGCCCGTGGCACCACAGCTGCACTACTATTTGTAGTGTGCTAACTTGATGAGAGCTGGTGCACGTATGTGTAAATGAGCTGGGAGTCACATCCCTCTAGCTCCGACTGTAGACGTACTGCTAGATAGATGATTTTGGTGTTGTGAGCGCCTGTTAATTAGGAAGTCATCAGAGATGGCCAACTCATTTTTCACTGAGACAGTAACAAGTTTCAGTCACTACTGACCTGGATCAAATTTGGACTGCCATCCATTATTTATAAGCCAAAGAGTAAAGAGAAGAAACAAGACGGCGGTGCAATAAGATATGTATAACGTGCTCCAGTTGTTTTCCTTAACATGCTGCCAACACCCAGGCAGTTACTCACGCTATTAATGTTAAAGAAGGTCTCTGCTGTCCCTGTTCATTAGGAATCCTGGCTCCATAATACAGATGGGCATTAAACATTGATATTAGGACATGAATGGACAATATTTTACTGCCTCATCTACACCTCTCCTGGTGTCAGGGGCCCAGGTGGGGGCTGTTCAGAGTATTGAGCTTCGAAGGCTGGAGGAAGAAATATTAGCAGGATGATAAATATTTCATACTCTGGGGACAGGCTGAGTGCAGGCTGAGGAGGCCAGCACTGATATGCTCTTGTGCCCACCACATTAATCTGGGGTTTTTTTTAATCAAGTGCATTTGCAGTTTCTAAAGCTCCAGCTTCAAGGGAAGACAAAGGGGGGACAATGTGGCATGCAGTGATCCTAGCTTGCTTTGTTAAAAGGTGTTTATTGAGAAGATCACTGCAACATCCAGGCACATAATAACACTTCTAGGGAAAGCTCCTTCCTCATCCTCTCTCTGCTCCTTTCTGCTCTGGAAGCTCTTTTGAGCTCCACCCCATGGAGCTGAGCAGTGTGGGGGGAGCAGGACTGTAAAGCCTCTCTTGCCAGCCCTACTACGCTACCACCAAACATCTCAGCCAGCTGGGCTTCAGCTGCTTCCATTCATTCAGATTGCTGCCCGCACCAGCTGCAGATGAAAGACCCAGTGGATGTTCTAGTTGAAATCCTCAGCTGGCTCCACTTGGCCAACTAGGGTTTGGAACAGAAGTACAGGTTAGGTCTCTTTGGCTACTGGTTCCTGGTGATATCGGTTCTCCAGAAGAAATCAAGATCAGCTGGGGAGTTCTAGGGGTGCCAACTGGAATTTGCACTATGGCAGGAAAGAGGGAGACAGCCAAAGAAAGGAAGAAGGGGGAAAAAAGGAATGAATGGGCAAGGTTTAAAAACAGGAATGTAAGTGCTCACCCTCAGATACAAGACAAGGGTTTTGTATTGTGCCTACTGGGGATTATTGTTTTAGGTAGATTAATATTAAATAAATGCATTATAGCTGCCTGATCAAAAATGTCAATAAATGGCACTGGAAGCACAATAATGCACTCAGGATGTGCATTTGCCAGCCAGTGTACACACTCCAGGAGCGTGCCGTGGTATAGCTTACAGCAGAATGCCTTAGCACACCCAGGGTGCATGTAAATGGGCTTATGAACATGTACTATGCATGTGTTAGTGCTTACTTAGAAAACGGCTTTGCAATTCCAAATATCAGTGTGATAAGCTGCCATTTTGGTCAACACCCCGGGGATTGAATCAGGAACCTCCGAAGCTGAAAGGGTAAACTGCTACAGCTTGGGCTAACATGTCAAGGCTTGCTAATGGGGACTGTAACAGACTCTTTTCCTCTGAAGAACAGGCATAGAGGGGAACCTGTAACATGCTCACCAGCAGTTTACATTGGCTCTAGAACATAGTGCTTTACTCATTAATTCCCAAAGTCTCGTAGGCTCTATCCTAGTCTATAATTCCCATTTACAGGTGGGAAAACTGAAACAGAGAGATTAAATGACTTATCCAAGGCCACTCAATAAGTTCAATTGGCTGTCAGATGAGTGATACCACACCCACATCTGTAGCACCCAGTAAATGATGGATTTTTTTTCTTATTTTTGCTAGATGCGAGCTAATCATCTCAGATAAAATAACCTCCCTCTCCCCTCCTCCCCTCACCCCCACTGATCTTTGGTCCAAAATGTGAATTGAACCAAAGTGAATAATTTGGGAGATGTGAAATATTCTGATGTTTTTCCTCCATGTTTTTCATTTTTTCTGTGCCTCTGCATTTCCGACTTTCGGCCAGACTCAGATCCAGATGGAGCTATGCTTAAATCCCACAAGACAGTGTTCCACTTGGGGTCAGGAGATGATGGCTCAGAGGATCAGTGCTAGGAGAGACAGTAGTTTGATTCTGAACCAGCTCACTACTAATTGAAAGCAACTAGTGCTCAGCTGACACCATATAACTGTGCTAGGCATCTGAGAAATACACAAGACAGAAATATCTAGCAGCTGTTCAGAAAGTGAGAAATGAGTTGGGGTCTCAGTCCAGTCCCCCCATGACAGGTATCCACTTCACCAATTACTGCCCTCTAGCATAGAAGATAAGGCCAAGATTTTGAAAAGTGCCTCAGGTTTCAGAGTGGTAGCCATGTTAATCTGTATCAGCAAAAAGAATGAGGAACACTTGTGGCACCTTAGAGACTAACAAATTTATTTGAGCATAAGCTTTCATGGACTAAAGCATGGACTTCATCAGATGCATGCAGTGGAAAATACACTAGGAAGATATATATACACACAGAGAACATGAAAAAATGGATGTTGCCATACCAACTCTAATGAGACTAATTGATTAAGGTGGGCTATTATCAGCAAGAGAAAAAAAACTTTTGTGGTGATAATCAGGATGGCCCATTTCAAACTGTTGACAAGAAGGTGTGAGTAACAGTAGGGGGGGAAATTAACATGGGGAAATAGTTTTTACTTTGTGTAATGACTCATCCACTCCCAGTCTTTATTCAGGCCTAATTTAATTCAGTTTGCAAATTAATTCTAGTTCTGCAGTTTCTCACTGGAGTCTGTTTTTGAAGTTCTTTTGATGAATAATTGTGACTTTTAGGTCTGTAATTGAGTGACCAGGGAGGTTGAAGTGCTCTCTGACTGGTTTTTGAACGTTATAATTCTTGAAGTCTGATTTGTGTCCATTTATTCTTTTGTGTAGAGACTGTCCGGTTTGGCCAATGTACATAGCAGAGGGTCATTGCAGGTACATGATGGCATCTATCACATTGGTAGAAGTGCAGGTGAACGAGCCTCTGATAGTGTGGCTGATGTGATTAGGTCCTATGATAGTGTCCCCTGAATAGATAAGTGCCTCAGTTTTTGAGACACTTTAAAGCATCTGCTTTCTGAAAATCTGGCCCCTGTAAAAGTTATTTCAAGTTGGGCCTCCAAAAAGTGAGAGACCTAAAGTCACTATTCCCTTTGGAAACCCATAGCCCACATCTCGACTGAACTATGCAGACTGAACTCCTCTTCCAGACCAAGCTCCGGTCCCGCCAGGTGAGGGTTGAGACACATTGATGATGCAATAGGCGCATTCAGCACTGCTCTGGCCAGTGCTGCTCCTATTCTGGAAATCCCTGCATTTCACTAGCACTAAATTCACACTGAGCCAGACATAAGTAGTAGCAGGAAACTTGTCAAACAGTCCATTTTCCTAAGATATCCAACCTAATTTTGCCAGACACAAGTGATTTGGGTAACTTCAGCTCAGCATCCAAACTCCTGGATCTGTATCCAAACCTATTGTGGTTGGCTTGTTTCTACCTTTTCCCTACAACACCTATACAGCAATTAAGAGTTCCTAAGTGAACCTGCCCAGCATATAGAATCAGTGAATGGGCAGAAACGTCAGGGCACTCTTACCTTTCCCATTCATGAGGCTGTTCCGGAGAATCTGATCTACTTTCACTGCAATGTCAGAGACATTCTGAGCAATAGCTTGGATCCTCTCCATCAAACCTGCTGCTGGCTGGAATCTGCAAAGTAAATAAATAAACCCTGAGAACATAATTCCTTCCTGTAAGGTGTCCAAGCTTGTTAGAAAGAGCCAGGAGTGCTTTCTGCCTAAATAGCGGCCGTTCTTAGGTGGCAAAATAGGTCACCAAGAGGAGCAGCAATTCCATTTGCTTCCATGAGAGCTTTGACTGAGGGAGGACTGTGGGATTTGACCCATCATTATTTCCCACCCGCCTGCACATGCGCTCACACACAAAATGCAAATACTCGCTTCGGCTGGGGAAACTTGTTTTGCCTAATTTCAAGCTTTCTCAAACAGCCTGTGTCTGAAATTCCTTCCTAAAGGTCATTGGGCTTGTGGTCTGCTATGGGGACACTGTAAAAAAGGATGTAGACAGGGCAAAATCCAGGAAAAAATGTGAAATATGAAGGAGAGCACAACAAGAGAGAGAGATGAAGAGAAAGAGGCAAAGGAGCAGAGCAGGGCAAGAGAGAAGAAATGACTACAATATATAGACCATACACAGGGCAGCTGCTTGGGTCAAATTGGCTTTGCAAGCGCTAAAATGAGCTTGAGAGCTTTACAAAACCTTAGCCACCACAAAACCCATCCCTCCCCACCAACAGCTCAGCTGGTAACCTGAACAAAGATGCATTCCCACCTGGGTGCAGTCACAAAGCATTCCCTGAAAAGTGTTGTGTCATTAAAGAGCAGGGACATGACATTTTTGCTGGGGAGTTGAGTGGTTGCCAGAATACGTTTAATCTTTGAACAAATAATTACTGGCCCCTAGGTGTCATGACCTAACAACCTATGAGAAGAAGAGGTTCTGATTACCATTCAGCCAGTGGGATTGGCCATGTAATCACGGAGCAGATGCTAGTGACTTGTGATTAAGCTATTTTGAGGAGAGGTGCAGGAAAAAGTCAGTTCTGCCCAAAGTCCCCACCCCTCAGTGAGAAATTACAGCAAATCCCCCAGGAAAAATTCATCCTTTAAGCAACTGATGAGGAGCACCAGACCGGGGTGTCTGGACCCCAGGGAATGGAGGGATAATCTATAACAACCCCAGTGGTCAATGGGAAGGCTCTATTCCTGTTCCTCCTGGGTCGGATTCTGACATCCAAACTTGCGATAGGCCTCATTCAGAAAGGCACATAAGCATGTCCTCCATTTTAAACCCATGCTTAAATTCCACTGATCTGAATGGAACTTAGCCATGTGTTTAAGGGGTTTCCTGAATGAGGACCGGCAATCTGGACCACGCATGCTCCACCAATGGTGCCACTGAAATCAATGGGTCTTATTCTCATTTACTCTAAGGTCCCAGTGCATTGCTTTGGCAGTGGAAAGGCACCTTAAATGGATGGAAACAATGGAGCAGTGCATGAACCTTGTGCAACACACCCGAGGACAGAATTTGACCCTCTATGAAGTGTCACTCTTGGGACACATTTGACGTGGACCAATCTTTCCATTTCAAATGTTCTGCTCTCTGTTTCCACTGCAGACGATAATATCTTGATGAGGTTGAATACCACAGTAAATCATTTCCCTTTCCACAATGTCAAGGTGATAAGATTTTTCTCCAGCTATGCAGAGCATTAAAAAAAAAAATGTCGTAACTTGTGAGTAAAATTAAAAGGGCAACCTTAAATGATCACAGAACGAAAATATGCCCTGATTTCAGGTCCTTCTCACTAAAGTTTTACATTTGTTCTCTAGCGGATCAGTGAACCAGCAGGCTAGGATTTAAAGTGCCTCTGTCCTCACGGCTAAAAAAAACCACTAGTTTTATGAACCCACACTACTTCAGTTGTTGATTTAAGGCTGCTCTCTAGCAGCAAACGACTCACATTTTTCCTTCCAGGATGGTTTATGACCATCAATACTGGGCCTTCACACTTCCATAGGGGAAACCACATATCCTGACATGCAATCCCTCCGCCCCCTCTCCCCCAAAAAACCCTATTTAAAATCCAGAGGCTGTCACTCCCCCATACAGCCACAACCCTGTGAAGGAATAAGCCAAGGGTCTAAACTATACCTGCCAGCTGTTTTAAATGCTAAAATCAAGGGATTCTTCCAGTAGTTTTGGCAACATCCGCCTGTCCAAAGAACATGGACCCTCAGCTGGTGTGCATCACTGAGGGTCCATTGACGTAAAACTCCCCTTGACCTTGACAAGGGTCGAGTTAGGAAAGCTTGGAGGGCTTCTGAATACCCCACACTTAAATTGCAACCATTATCCAGTCAGGGAGCAGAAATCATGCCATGGAATCATAGAAATGTACACCTGGAAGGAACCTTAATAGGTCATCTAGTCCAGTCCTCTGCCCTGAGGCAGAATTAAGTATTATCTAAACCATCCCTGACAGGTGTTTGTCTAACCTGCTCTTAAAAATCTCCAATGACAGAGATTCCACAGCCTCCCTAGGCAATTTGTTCAGTGCTTAACCACCCTGACGGTTAGGAAGGTTTTCCTAATGTCTAAACTAAATATCCCTTGCTGCCATTTAAGTCCACTACTTCTTGCCCTGTCCTCCATGGTTAAGGAGAACAATTTATCACCTTCCTCTTTAGAACAATCTTTTACATACTTGAAGATGGTTACCATGTCCCCCCTCAGTCTTCTCTTCTCCATATTAAACAAACCCATTTTTTCCCAGGCTTTCCTCATGAGGTCATGTTTTCTAGATCTTTCAGCATTTTTCCCATGTGGTGTAGGCAACCAACCACACACCACTGGTGGTGAAGAGTTGAAAGTAGCAGCTTGCAAACAAGCAGTAGGTCACTCCAAGAATTCAGCAGTTACTTATGAATAATAGGCCCAGTCCTCAGGTGCGCTGAGGCCCATATGAACCTGGTGGATCTATCGACCTGAGAACTCCCCCCATGTAAACCCTTCACAGTCTCAGGCAAGAGGAGCATGGAAAAAGGAAGTAGGGCATTGATGTAGCAATTCTGTGCTCCAGCCATTCACAACTACTTGATTGGCCTCTGGAGGCCATAGGTAATAAATGTATTAAAACAGGCTCTAACTCATCTCTCTGACTGCTCTATCACAAGCTAAGGTCTGACCAGCTCCAACCAGGATTACGGAGCCATAAAGTGTATGTCTGCACTGCACACTAAGTCCGGGCTCTGAATCACATTTGAGTCCAAGTCCTGCTTCTGTCCACACTAGGGTTGCCAAATTTCTAATTCCACAAAACCGAACACCCTTGCCCTGCTCCCTTTCCGAGGCCCCGCCCTGCCCTGCCTCCCTTCTCCAAGGCCCTGCTCCCACTCACTCCATCTCCCCTTGGTCATTCACTCTCCCCCACCCGCATTCACTCGCTCATTTTCACCAGGCTGGGGAGGGGGTGAGGGCTCTGGCTGGGGATGCAGGCTCCAGGGTGGGGGCAGAAATGAGGGGTTCAGAGTGAAGGAGAGGGCTCTGAGCTGGGGCAGGGGTGCGGGAGAGGGCTCTGAGCTGGGGCAGGGGGTTGGAGTGTGGGAGAGGGTATGGGCTCTGGGCTGGGGGTGAGGGCTCTAGGGTGGGGCCAGAAATGAGGGGTTCAGGGTGTGGGAGGGGGCTTCGGTCTGGAACAGTAGGTTGAGATGCGGGTGGGGTGAGGGATCGGGTGTGGGGCCAGGGATGAGGGGTTTGAGGTGCAGGAAAGGGGCTTCAGGCTGGGGCCAAGAGGTTCAGAGTGTGGAAGGGGATGTGGGGTGGAGGCTCTGGGAGAGAATTTGGGTGTGCCAGGGGGCTCAGGGCTGGGGCAGGGGGTTGGGGTACAGGAGGGGGCTCAGGGTACAGGCTCCAATTGGCCAAGTTGGGGCAGGGAGTGGGGGTGTGGACTCCATCTGGGGGTGTGGGCTCTGGGGTGGGGCATGGGATGAGGGGGTTGAGGTGTGGGAGGGGGCTCAGGGCTGGGGAAGAGGGTTGGGGTGCTGGAGGGAGTGCGTGGTTCAGGCTGTGGGTGGTGCTTCCCTCAGGCAGCTCCCGGGAAGGGCAACATGTCCCTCAGCTCCTAGACAGAGGTATAGCCAGGTGGCTCTGCATGCTGCCTTCATCTGCAGGCACCGCCTCTGCAGCTCCCATTGGCTGCGGTGCCAGCGCTCGAGTTGAGTGACATACGTGGAACCCCCCTGGCTGCTCCTAGGCCTAGGTGCCGGGGACATATTGCCCTTCCTGGGAACCACATGGAATCAGGTAGGGAGCCTGCCAGTCCCGCCAACCAGACTTTTAATGGCTTGGTCAGCAGTGCTGACTGGAGCCACCAGGGTTTCTTTTCAACCAGATGTTCCTGGTCACCTGGCAACCCTAGTCCACATAAATCAGTGTAACACCAGCCAGCAAGTACTCAGGACCCCTGCTAGGATGATGGGTCATAGCCTGAATCCAGCTAGGACTTGGATCCAAGCCCTTTCATTTTGAAGTATGAATGCAGCTCAAGCCACAGATCTCAGACAGAAGGGCTGCATGGTGCAGTATAGACACATTAGCATAGCTATGAGATCTGGGTCTGGCAGTTGTAAACCCATGTTTACAATGCAGTGTGGATACTCAAATACAGACTTGGAAACACCAACCCCACAAGACCAGGGCTTAGTGTGCACTGAGGACGTACCCAAAGGATTAAAGTCACCTTTGGCCTCCATCTTATCTCTTGTGATGAGCACAGCTGAGCCAGACCTGAGACATAGGGTCAACAAATACCTGCAAATGAAATCAGGATCAGCTCCCGAATGAATCGCTAACCAGGAAAGTACTACAATAATGAGTCAGATTCCCAGCAGGTGTAAATCTTATCACCCCAGTGGTGCTGTGGTTTACACCAGCTGAGGAGCTGGGCCAGTAGTCATGCCCGATAGTGTGACTAACTCTACTACCCCGCAGCTGTTCCTTCAACAGAAAGAACTGAAGTCAAAGATCTTGGGTGTAAAATGTATGTGATTATCACCCTCAAACAATAATTTCATTTCTCTTTCGTTGTACTGCAAGGCTTTCCATGAAAGGTGCTAAGGAAATTTATGAGGAAATGTAAACTGAAGTGACCAGGATCAAGAAGGCAAAGGAATATTCTCCTCACTTAAGCTATTTTGGAGCTGAAGAATGTCCATCATGATTCTTGGAGTTTTGTCACATATTAAAGCAATCAACAACGGTTGAAAATGTTAATTTTAAATCAAATTAACCAAAATCTTGTGCCAGTTACGTTTGCTATTTTGCCACATTGGTTCAGACACAAGTTGATACAAAACAACCATCTATTACATCAAGATATTTCATCCTGGTTCCTGAATTTGCATCCAGCATGCAGTTTAGAAACACTTTGATTTGAGCTATTAAACAGATGGCAAGAAAGGTTAAGCATAAATTACTAAAACCATCATTAAAATGATTTACAACTTGGGCAAGAGGACTAGAAAATAAAATATTTAAACTGGGAACCGCATAGAGATAAAAGAGTTTTGCTGTAGCTTGCTGGAACATTATGCTTTATTGATAGTGACTGAAGACAATGAGAAGAAAAATGTAAGTGATCTGCCCTGGTTAGTGATAGCAGAGTAGGATAGGGAATATTTAAATACTATTATTCACTACTAAAGAAGTGAAGGAGTTCAAGAACTATTCACCAAGGGTGACATTCACCCCGTACAGCGGGTCAGCACGAAGCCAACACACCACTTAAATGTCACTTAAACTCTGTTTTAAGCGCTTTCATCTATTATCTAATATCATTAATCTATGGAACTGACTACTGCAGGGGGTCAATGACATCTGTCGGACTCCATACAGGTTCAGGGATCAGGCTGCATTACATTATTGCAGGATCAGAACTTACATCAAAAACTGTGGCTAGAATTTTTAAAAGGCTGTATAATTTCATGACTGGTATTAATTGGCCCAGATTTTCCAGGATTGGAGCCTTAGACTGGAAGCTCTTTGGAGCAGGGAGGGTTGTCTTAATTCTCATTTCTACTAAGAGCAGCCATTTATGCAGGTAGATCAGCAGCGTAAGTGACAACCAGGACTCTACCCTAATCTTTGTATGTTAAGGGCCAAGAACAGGGGTGGGCAAACTTTTTGGCCCAAGGGCCACATCTGGGTATGGAAATTATATGGCAGACCATGAATGCTCAAGAAATTGGGGGTTGGGGTGTGGGAGGGAGTGAGGGCTCTGGCTGGGGGAGGTGGGGCAGGCTCTGTGGTGGGTCCAGAAATGAGGAGTTGAGTGTGTGGGAAGGGACTCCAGGCTGGGGCAGGGAGTTGGGGTGATGGGGGGAGGGGTATGAGGGCTCTGGCTGGGGGTGCAGGCTCTGGGGTGGGGCTGGGGATGAGGGTTTGGGGTGTAGGAGGGAGCTCCGGGCTGGGACCAAGGGTTTCGGAGGGCAGGAGGGGAATCAGAGCTAGGGCAGGGGGTTGGGGCATGGGAGAGGGTCAGGGGTGCAGGCTCCAGGAAGTACTTACCTCAAGTAGCTCACAGAAGCAGCAGCATGTCCCTTCTCTGGCTCCTATGCAGAAGCACAGCCAGGCATCTCTGCATGCTGCCCTATCCACAGGTGCTGCCCCTGCAGCTTCCATTGGACATAGTTCCCAGTCAATGGGAGCTGCGGGGGTGGCACTTGGGGTGGAGGCAGCGTACAGAGCCCCTTGGCTTCTCCTATGTGTAGGGGCTGGAGGGGGAACATGCTGCTGCTTCCAGGAGCTGTGTGGAGCCACAGTTCACCTGGAGCAGGGCAAGCCCCTGACCCCGCTCCCCAACTGGAGCATCGGAGCAGGGCAAGTCCCGGACCCTGGTCCCCGGCGGGAGCTCAAGGGCCGGATTAAAATGTCTGAAGGGCCGGATGCGGCCCCCGGGCTGTAGTTTGCCCACCCCTGGCCTAGAACAATGAGGCCTCAATCTCCGCTGAGCGCTCTGAGAAAACAATTGATTTTCTGGTTCAATGATGAAACAAAAAAAGAAACAAAGAAAAAAAAATTGTTTTGTTTCAAACTGAATTTGTTCAGTTTTTCTTGCCAAAACAAAAAACTGAAAAAATATCTGTTTCGGTCAATTCAACATTTCAAAACAAAATTATCTGTTTCTAAACAAAATGTCAAAAAAAAATTCATTTAGAAAATGTCAAAATGAACCATTCTGACTTTCTAAAAAATGAAACTACATTTTTCAGAGAATTTGCTATTGGCCAAAAAAGAATTGCTCACCTCTACTTATGATGGCATAGCCGGATTATCAATATTTCCTACACCAGCACAGCCAAAGGGATAACCTGCTTCCCAGAACATCAGTGGGCAGGGAGTAGGAATGAGCTCTTTTAAAATATGCCTCTGGAGTGAAGATATAAATCCTACCAAACTGTGCTGGGGATTTGCCAGCGAGTGAAACTATAGTAAATTACTGTAGGTTTTCTAGAATAATTTTTCCCTGGGACCTTAAAAACGTTTACTTCTGCAAATATAGCACTTTTACTTCTAACCATCCACATTGATTTTACCTTTATTATTTTTAGATTTATATTTCCTTGTGTTTGATTAAGATTCAGATCACAATGTCGTTTATAAAACACCATACACAGTATTTATCTTGTTTCAAAAACTCCTATGAAGATATATCTTTCCCCACTGGCAGATCATTTTCGGGATAATGTAGCTTGAGGTCAATTGTTCCTTTACTTTTTGAAGGCATTAATTTGGTTCCCCTTGCTTTGTCTCATGCCTCCAACTTTGCAGCACCAGTTTAGTTATAGCACATTTATCCCTTTGCAAGGTACTATATATTTATCGCCTCTTATAAAATGAGTATTATGAAAAGATGAATGTTTCTATTTGTGTGTTGTCTTGATAATACAGACCCTAAACATACTTGCTTCCTCATCTTGTACGTTTAGCTATTAACTGTTGTAAGCAATGATTTAAGTGAGATCCACACACTTGGAAGTAACGTCGGTATTTCCAAGACAGGACATTGTCTGTAGAAAGTATATGACGATATTAACAGTTGTGTAGCAACATTCACCAAAGGATCTCAAATCTCTCTTCACAAAGGTATGTGTTAGTATCTGCTTTTTCAAAGATGGGGAAACCAAGGCACAGAGCAGTTATACTACAGGTACAAAGTCATACGGCAACTCAAAGTAGCAGAGCTGGGACCAGAATGAGGAAATCTTGACCCCTAGGCCTCTGCTCTAGCCAGTACACTACACTACACTACCACCTCAAATAGGGACAAGTAGTGTGAACCAGTACATGGGGCACTAGATTGGGAGTCAGGAGATCTACATTTCATTCTCCACTTTGCCATCTGTTCCCATTGTGCGTGTTCCCTAGTCACCGTGCCGCTCTGTGACTCAGTTTCCCTCCCACCAGAAAACAAGGATAATGATGCTCACTCATCTTTGTCAAGTGCTCTAAGAACCAGATTAAAAAGGCTGTATAATTTATAAGCATTACTATGTTCCATAGAAATAATAATAAATAATAATAATAATACCACTCAGCTCTTACATTGTGCCTTTCATCTTTAGATCTCAAAACCTTTTACCGAGGAGGTCAATATAATTATTCCCATAGGCTTCATCAAATCAACTTCACACAAAAATATTATAAAGCAAAGTATGTTTCAAATGCGTATTTCAGTAGCTCTGCATTCTGCAATAAGCTGCATCCCATCCTATTGAGGCGAACAGCTCAATCTTGTCTCCATGAACATCTGCTTGAATAAAGAATTAAATTTGCTCTGGCTGTGTTTGTGCACCTTCCGCACTCACTTTCTGCAAACATTCTAACGAACATGTTCCATGCCAGAAACGTTCATTGAAACAGCTCGTTTTCAGCAAATATTAGATGACAGGCACCGAGTCATTTTTGAATTCGTTTGATACCAAGAGTTACGCTCAGCCAACACAGGAAAGAAACAATGTCAGGTGACATATATATCCAGTCAGAACCAATCAAGGAGCTGCTACTGTATACATTTCCATGAGTCACTTTACTCACAGACGTAGGCCCGGTTACTTTAACGAGATGACTCCGAATAATATTACTAACGTGAGTATGTTTGCAGGATTGAGCCCCAGCACAGCTGAAACTTGAGTTTTCCATCCAAATGGTCAAAACATTTTGAAATTTTGATGGGGAAAAAAGGGGAAATGTCCATAAAATTTTTGACTCATTTTTGGGCCATCTCTAATATCAAACATCTGAAAAGAAAATTCCCCACAGCAAAATAAATTTACTGACTATCCACACTCAACTATTTTCAAATCAGTTGAAGAAAATCATAAGATAATTCATGACAGGGCTGAGGCTAAATTCATAGACTAATGCCTTGATCCTGCAATGGACTGTGATGACAGACCCCCCTGAGTCTGAGGCAGTGCTCCACTTACTTCTATGGGATTTACTCCCATGAGCAATTACACACACATATATGTGTCAAGATCAGTCACTCGGATGGGGGTACTCACAGTGCATGAAGTTAAGCATGGGCATTAGTCTGTAAGGACTGGGCCTTGGATACACGTGTCAATCCTTTGACCCCAGAGGGGCTCCATGCAGCCTCAGGGCTCCATTTAGAATCAGTTGCGGGATCAAGGCCAAAATGAATTGCTACAAGTTATTTGCTTATCTCCAATACCGCAGGAGTTAAAATCTCAGTATTTCCTACCTACACTGCATACATTACACTATGTGTATGTCTCTATATTCTGTGCTTTGTATGTGGCTAATCATCATCAGTGCCAAACACGTATTCTTTGAAACTGTTTTTTAAATAAGTAACTGGGCTACTTTTTGTATAAGTTGCTGTGACTGGGTGGTAACGAACTTGTCCTCTGGTGGGCAGCGGGCGGTTTAATGGCCACGGCACATATGCCTGATCTTACTCCAGGGACCCCAGCTAGGAAGTGGAGAATCAGTCAGAGCAACTGTCCCTGAGACTGCAAGAGTGGGGTCCTGAGAGTTCCTGGTTTTGGGGCTGACCTGGGAGCAAGTCTCCCCCATGGAAAGAGAGCAGTCTGCAGGATCCCATGATTAACTCCAGTGCACTGTTCAGTTTGTACAGCAACCCTTAGGTAGGAGAATCTCTCCCGCCTCCATTCATTTGCTTCTACTTCACTCGGCCTTTAGCTTCCTTTGCCAGTTACATATTTTATATACGTGTGGAATTCAGTGGCTGGAACCCATGGGACCGGATCTGCCCATGTGACAAACCAGGGGAGAGGGGATTCAGGGCAGAGGGGAAGGATTCCAGATGGAAACAGCACTGATTTATACATATGGGAGGAAGGCAGAGAATTATCCCCTCCCTAAACTATCTCCTGGGTTGCTATGATCAATAGCTCCCCAGCCTGGGGAAGCACCGCTCTCTGTCTTCCACATTTTAGTGTGGCTTGCATGATTATTTGCTAGCTGCACTGCAAGGCATTATTTCTGCCTCCGCTGGCAGCTTTGGGACATTCCTGTGGCTTTCTTCTGCCTCCCCTCCAAACTGGACATTCCACTAATAAGAGTCCAGCATTGGTCTCCAGTTGATTAACCATGTGATGATGCTCAGACATCCAGGTGGGGCTGCCACTCTCAAGTGGTCTTAAATCAGAAGCATCTTAGAGCACACTGAGGATTCATTGGTGCCCGAGTCTCCTCTCACACTGGTATAAATCAGAAGTGACACCACTGCACTCAAAGGAGTTATAGTGGGAGAGGATACTCAGGACCAGGGCTGGCTCCAGGCACCAGCATTCCAAGCTGGTGCTTGGGGCAGCAATGTGCAAGGGGTGGCAGTCCCTGTTGTTTTGCCCCCAAGCAGCGTGCCGAATTGCCGCCAGGGACTGTGGGGGCAGTCCATGGGCCCTTAGGGCGGCAGGCGGGTTTCTGCGGCGGCGGCAGCTTCTATGTGTAGCTGTCTGCGGCAGCTTTAGCTAAACATAGAAGCCGCCTCCGAATTGCTGCCTCTGTGGAAATGTGCCTGCCGCCCCAAGGGCACACGGACTGCCCCCGCCGCCCGCGGTGGCAATTCGGTGTGCTGCTTAGGCGGCGAAAACTGTAGAGCCGGCCCTGCTCAGGACACTGGTATCTCATCACCCCAGGGCTTTCTATTCCCCTTATCTGACTTTTGCCCCCATTTATCTGCTCTCCAGACCCACTGGCTGCAGTTCAAACCTCCCCAGCTCAGTGTGGTTTCTGCTCAGGACCAGGCCTAGAGGAGGAGAGTTCCTCACCCAGCTTAGTTTGTCAACAACAGTTCTGCACTGGAAGGCAGCTCGGAGGTGTTCGTTTGTAAATCATCTGAGAAAATGTGACAAGCCCTGGCTCCAAAGGGCCAGAATCGGCGCTTTGCCGTGGAATGCTAATGTGCAGAGAAGCCTAATTCATGCAGCCTTGTGATAAACGGGCTCCTGGCGCACTGACATATAGGGCTGAAAGCAAACAAAAAAATAACCAGCAAGGGAGGACTATTAAGGAATTAGCCTGAGCAAACTGAATTGGAGGGGATGAGGGGGAAGGCTGGGTAGTGCAGCAACAATGGGAATAAAGGGAGCCCAGGCATGGGCGGATAAATGATCCTAATTCAACAAGATGAGAGTAAGTAAAGCCCAGATACCAGAATGACTGGTAGTTTAGCGGCAAGGCAGCCTGGTCTAATGTCTAGGGCATTGAGAGATCTGAATTCTATTCCTGACTCTGCTGTTAACTTGCTGCATGACCTTGGACTGCTCCCTTCCCCTCTCGGTGCCTGTTTCTCCTTCCAGCCTTTGCCTGTCTTGTCTATTTAGATTCTGAGCTTCTCAGGGAAGGGACCATCTCTTTTGATGAGTATGGGCAGTGTCCAGCGCAGTGAGGTTCTGATCTTGGTTGTGGGCCTGTCAGTGCTACTGTAATGCAAATAATTAGTGATCATATAAATACCCATGTCGCTCACAGCCCTTCAGTCTCTCTAGGTAAAATGGGAATGAAATAAGTAATGGTGTCTCCCCCAGGGCCCCGGTGTGATTCGACCCTTAGTACCCAGTAGTCAGAGGGAACAAGGAGGCTGAGACATGGGCTATCACCTTTCCCGTCCCTCTTTGAATGAGAGAGCGATTTACCAACCATACCTAGGGAAAATCTCACAGCCCAGAGGCCAGGGATCTCCTCAGCTTTGTCTTCTTTTTTCCAACTCCTCTCCTGGGTGGGTAAATGGAATTACAGATGCTAGAAATCTGATACTGTACTTCCCCTAACTAGGTTGTCTTAAGTGCTGTCTAGCTAACTCCAGGCAGAGTTTCTGCTGGAGAAGAAGTGATATAGGATGGAAATTACTGTGGCAGCTGAAGGGAAATGACTGGCTCCCATGTAATCCGAGCCACATTCATGTTTTCTTTCTTCCTCTTGACAGAATGAGTCTATAGACCCTGGGGAACAGGGCAGGAAAGGGAGAGGCTGGGAGAACACTCACTGCTGCATTTTCTAGTGTCTGGCTTTGGACATCAAGCGATTTATTTATTGATACATTTATTTATTTTTGTTGTTACGCTAATGCAGGCCCTGGACTGTGTGCGTTAAAACCAAAGAAGAAGTTTACCAAAGAGCAGAGTGGGGTTACCAGAAATACCACCACCACAAAACGTGGGCCACAGCCTACACTTACTAGCCAACATCATGTCTAAAGACAGCAGCTAAATGATTTCCGCCACCAACTGAGCCCCATTTTGCTCCGCCTCCATTGGAAGACCTTGAGTACAATTCTTCTCCACCTTTATCTTCGAGCAATTTTTGTCAGACCTTCCAACAGTCACTTAAGACAAGCTTAAGTGACTGTTTACACAGCCCATTTTCATTTGGGGATCACTATGCGCTTTACAGCCATTAAATGAACCACATGAAACCACCAAATGACCCCATGTGAATTACAGATGGGGAAACCGAGGCAGTGGTGGGCACATCCTAGTCATATATCAAGCTAGTGCCAGAGCCAGGAGTAGAATATAGCAGTTCTGACTCACCAGCCCCTTCATCTGAGGATCATAAAGCACTTTGCAACCATCAAGGAATCCACATAATATCATAGAGAGGTAAACTTGGGTGTAGCCGAGACATAGGCATATGCCAAGGGTCACACTCCAATTTAGGGCCAGAGCCCTGAATAGAACCCACTCTCGAGTCCTGCTTTATAATGCTTTTTCACACTGCCTTTACCCTGGTGCAGAAACAAGACCCTGAGGTAGCTGGAAATGATGATCAAGGCTAAGCCATATAACGTCTGGCAGCATTGTATCTTAAGCCAGACTATCAGTGGCAACAATTTAGAAATTAATAGAGCCAAGCTGGCAGGCAACTGGATGCAGGAATGTCACTCACTAAGTTTCATTTTGTAAGACTTTAATTACAAAGGAAATCTGGAGTCATGTAACTATTACAGAAATGAATGCTTAAAGCATGAGGAAATTAACTGAACTCTGGCAGTAATTAAGCCTCAAGCTGAATCGTCATTAGCAAATAGTATCTTTCACGGGCCATCCGGTGGGGGGGAAAGGGGACACCAAACAGTGATGTCCCCATATGCACCACATCCAGAGGTGATGGTACAGCACTACCAGGCAATCAGCCTTCTTGACCTCATCTCTGTCACTTCCAAGGAGTCCCCATCCTCCGTGTGGCTCACAAGGTTGGATATAATTTCCAATGCAAGCTAATATTTCCCGAGCCCAGTAAATAAGCTCTCCAGGATGCTTCCATAAGTAGTTTTAATTTTGCTTCCCTCTGATGATTTACGAGGGTTGCATTCAATTAACAAGGGTATTGATTTTTCTGCAGCTGGCCAGCACGCTGACTTGGAGTTGTTTTATTATGAACCTTTTCTCTCTCTTTCTCTGACATATACTTTTGGGGGGGGGGCCCCAAGGGAAAATAAAGACAACCATAAAATATGGAAGGAGACTTAGATGGATACAGAGTTTCACAAGGTATAGGATAGAAGCCAAACTCCTGAGGCGGTGCACTCAGAGAGACCAGAAGAGGGACAGAGACGCAGCTAGTCCTGTACCTGTGACAGCCATTAAAGATACCTTGGTATTTTTCAACAGAGTAGAGCAGTTCACCTGCATGTCCTAGCAGAATTCCGGTGCAGGTAATTAATTACATTCTGTTTACTTAAATTCCTCTTGCAGTTTCTTCTGGAAAAGCCAGTCTTCCTGTTCAAGAAACCCTGGTTGTGCAGTGTGCCTAGATGAGGATTGCTGGCATGTAGCCACTTCAGAGGTAGCTGCATTTCAGTGGGGTGTCTGTGAAGTGATTGGTTATACAGATATTCCATAAAGCATCTGGAGGGCCCATTCTCATTCTTCTCCATGAAGGTGCCCTATAAATTTGAATTGGGATCTGGTTGCAAGTAGCTGAGCACATTGTAAAAAGCTATGTTGATATAGTGGGATTGTGTGTTGCGGTTGTTCCCAGTTTCACAGCATTAGGTGAGAAATTGATGTGTCAGTATCATTAACCAGAAATGCTTTAAAAAAAAAGAAAGCCCTTTGAAATTAACACAGTTTAATTGCATAATCTTCAACTGACACATGAAAAATCAGTCAGTGGCACTCACAGGGACAAGCAGCAGGCTAGAGGGGAAGGACTGTCTAGTGGTTACAGCACTAACCATGGCTTGGGAGACAGGGTTCAAGTCCCAGCTCTGCCACAGACTTCCCGGGCAAGTCACTTAGGGAAACTGAGGCACGGAGACACTATCTGTAAAAGGGGGCTAATAGCACTTCCCTGCATCACAGGAGTGTGGTGAGGGTAAATAAATTAAAGTGTGCGAGGTGCTTTGTTACTATGTAAGTACTGAAAGATAGATTAATCTAAGTGTACCAGGAATTTTGCAGGGTGCTGAGATGGGCTGTATTTGAACAAAGAAAACTTGCCCATCAGAACATGCCTATAGAAGTGATAGGGCTGCAGAGAATTTCCTCGCCCATTAGCTAAGCACTCTGTACAGCTAATCCCAGATGCACCGCCTACTCTTTCCATGGATGATGTGTTGGGAAGGATACACGAAGGGAATTAAAAAACCTGGCATGAGTAGCAGGTCCACATTCCCCTTTCAAAGCCATCCTGGGGCATTTCAAAGACATATACTAATGTGGCCACCGATGCCTGGGGAAAGTTGGCGGAGGCCTGAACGGAATGGAGAAGTGCGGTCAGGAAGGAAAGGGCCACCTCTGAAGAGAGCAGAGTTGGGAATTTCAGACTGAAAAAGGGTTGTTTATGAGGACTCCAAGCAAACTGATCTCTCTTGCCCACTGCGATGGTACTATGTGACTCAGCATAGAAAGGGGACAACTGAGAAAAGCCAAAGAGATGAGCCTGCATGGGGCTATTTTTAATCTTGCTCCCAGCTGCTCCTGCTATTATGGCAGCGGGTCCTGTGGGATCCTGGCCCCACAGCAGGGTCTATATTAGTCCCATGCAGGGCTCCACTGACAGGTCACAAGATACTCCTCAGTGGGACAAGTGTATAGCAGACAATGAGCCATTCCAAAACCACTGTGCCTTGTTGTGGGAATAATACTTTGTGTGTCTGTTAAACCTTCATGAGAGGATCTCAGATTCCTGCACAAACATCAGGCCCTGCAAGACCTCTGAGGGAGAGGGAGGGAGGTGTTCAGAAACACATGACTTCGGTACAAAGGCGACAGGTGACTCAGAAATACTGAAGATTTTTTAAAGCTGAAGCAGAGTCATTCATAGAACCCAGGAGTCCTGGCTCTCGCTTCCCTTCCCTAACCAGCAAGAAATACATTTGACTAGAATGTGGGGGCTGGGGGGGAGAGGAACTTTCCCATTTCTCTGGATCGTCAGGTCCACTCAGGGCAACCAAGTCAGGGAACCTGAAGCAGTTGCAGAGCTGAGAACTGCGCAAAGTTTTGTAATTCTTCTTGTATTTAACCCCTGTGCTGCTGGCAGACTGTGCAGCTGCTTCAGACCAGCAGGACTTACTAGGGACAGACCTCTCAGACTCTCTGCACCTCAAAGTCTTTAAACCACAATTTGAGGACTTCAGTAGCTCAGACATAGGTTAGGGGTTTGTTACAGGAGTGTGTGAGTGAGATTCTGTGGCCTGCGCTGTGCAGGTCAGACTAGACGATCATAATGGTCCCTTCTGACCTTATAGTCTATGATTCTTCCCAGGGGGAACACAGAGACCCAAAACAGAGAGAGCTTTAAAAAAAATCCCTCAGGCAGTAAGCTTACAGTGATGCAGGATTCATTTCCAGAAGGACAATTTGACCCACGTGCTCAGCCTCAAGTCAACAATTTGGATTCAAAGAACCGACAATAATAGAAATGAGGGAATTACGTGGGCCCCAGGTATACTGGGATGTGATTGCACTGAGTAATTCTAGCTGGCCTGCTTCCCTCGTGCAGCTATTGTGTGAGATATGTTATCACACGGCCTCATAGTGTGTTAGGGGTGCCCGGGGGATTAAGCATTTGTGCTTCAGTTAAATGTTTTATTTGTGATGGTTCCATACTTGTATTTCTAGATTATATTTCTGTGTTTGCATTCAGATTTGCTGTAATGCTTCAGCTCTTTGTTTCTATTTGTATTTGGGTTTATTTTCCTAGGCCATTTGAAACCCCCATGGACACATTCAAGGAGCCATTACAATACAGGCTCTGGTTTTCCACCATCCAGGAACCCAAACAGTAGGAGAAGGTCAGATCTGCCATTACTTCAGTCTCAAAGATGGTTCTCTGAGGCAGTGAAATGTCCATGGGAAAACATAAAGGCAACACAACAACAAATACGCACCCAAGGGAACACAACTAGACACGCCCTGTGCACGTAGCCTGAGGATGCATTGCTCATGGACTTTAGAGAGTAGCCCTGTCAAGAGGTGCAAAGGCAAATGAAAATGGGTAAAAGAACATCAGACTGGTAAGGAGTCTGACTGGCTGGGTGGGTTACCTTAGGGAAGCATATATTTTAAACATACTTAACAGAGCTGGTTGAAGCTCAGAATTTCCATTCTGCAGGAAACCTCTGACATTCAAATCAGAATGAAATTTTTAAAAAAATCCAAAATTTCACACACGACATTTTAAAAATGTCTCATTTAAGGTCAACCAGAACATTCCATTTCAATAAAATCAAAGTGTTTCGTTTCTATTTAGAATTTTTAAACATTTTTACACTTTCTATATAATAAAAAATAAATTTGAAACAAAAAATCAAAATGTTCCATTTAGACCTTATCAAAATGCAAGAGAGAAACCTGATCCTCAAGTGTCTGAACGGTGAGGGCACTCCAATCTTTCTCTGACACCAACACAAAGTATCAGTGGCCATCTTGAAATGTTATCGTGGTATATATGAGCACCCATCCCTTAGGATCTTTCCAACAGAGGTCACCAAAAGGTCATCAGATTTCAACCACTCAACTGCCCTTTTAAACTTAAAATCTTGAAATCTGATACCTATGCATGATGGGTCTTAACTATGACCATCGTAGGTCAACAAAAGACTACCAGGCTTTCTAAGGGGATTGTGATTGTTCAAAAGCCATTTGAAGTGATCTTCTTAATGTTCTGTATGCACTTTCCCAAGAGGCTCTAAATACAAGAAGTATCCTGGAGTTGAAATGTGATATTTCTATCCTACATCATCAGGCTGTCAGTTTGCCAAAATACTATTAATTTCTTCTGCTGGTTGTGAAGCCGCTGAGACTGAGACATAAAAGTCATCTGAAGTTACTGGTTCTATTCACCAGCTATTAGCCAAGAAAATCATTAGAAGTGAGTGAGTCTACCACATGTGCTGTCATGAATATTCATGTCCACCCCTATAGTGGATTACTGTGTGTATAGATGACAGGTGGTGCAGGTGGTTACACAACACTTTCCATTATATATAATGTAGATATAAACTACATTTTTTAAATGTTAAAACAACATTACTTAGGTTGCTTAAGCCAAGAGCTAAAAAGTCAGGAAATGCCAGACTTAAGGTTGTCCATGCAACTATCATTAGATTCCCCTTGTGTGTATGCTTATGATACAGTCTTTAGTTACGTGATCATATACTACTTTTTTCTACCAAAGTAATGGTCAGAAAAGTTTTTATAACAGGAAATGTTAAGCACCCTTAACATAGTGCTTCTATGCCCTCGATAACACAGATGTGTGCATTATCTTCATCTCCTGTTTCCAACATCAAGGTTGAATAGAGCTGCCTTCTATTGGTTTCTCATCTTAGGTACCTAGACTGCCAGCCACCTCCCATTTTACAGATGGGAAAATGAGACAGAGAAAGGCTAAGTGACTTACCCAAGGTCACATAGGAACTCTGCAGCAGAGCAAGGACTTGAACCCCAGCTGCCCACAGCCCAGGTTAGGGCCCTAACCACCAGACCATCCTTCCTCACAAATCTATGTATCGACATGTAAATATAAATACAGGGATAGGTGTGCGTATAGCTGTGTCATAAGAAATTGCATGATTCTGAGACAGCTCTGAAGGTTTGACTGACACACGATTTGGGATATGTGCGTTGTTCACAGGTAGCAAACAGACTGCTGGGGGTCATCCCTCCCAGGCTACACCACATCGCCATGTATTTTGTTTGCAACACAATTTAGAGAAAAGTTACTTAAGGCTACGTCTACGCTGCACGCTTCTTTCGGCAACATATAGCTATGTACTTGGGTAGCCCCCCTAGCACGGAGTTAAGTAGCAGTGTTGACGGTGAGGAATGGCTCAGACGAGTACAGTACAGATATGCCTGAAGGGTGCGGGGATGCACTGAGGATATACTTGCCACAGCTCTCTACTTGGCCAAGCCGTACTGTCTCGCTATGCTGCTATTTTTAGCAGAGTCGTGTCCCACTGCCTCCCTCCTGCTGGAACCTTCCCCCCGCACTGAGAAAGAGTCCAGCAGCGGGGAATGGCTCTGGCAGGGGACAGCAGTGGGCAAAGGCTCCAGCTGAGCCTTTTCCCGCTGCCTTCCGCCTGCCAAGGCTTGTTCTTGCTGCAGTGAAAGGCTTTGAGAGCAGGGAGCCGCTGAAGCCTTTTGGGAGCAGGGAGCTGTTGAAGCCTTTCCCCGCTGCCTCCTCCCTGCCAGAGCCTTTCACTGACCCATGGAGCTGCACACCAGAGTGTGGACACAGCCTGGTTTTCACTGCAGCATGTAGCTGCACGTACCCTGCACACCACCGCAAATGGGCCGTAATGTAGATGTAGCCTCAGACATCTCTTTTTATGAGTGCTCTTTCTCAAACGTGGAAGTTCAGGTTGCTTTAGTCGCCATTTCTGCAGGCCTTGGAGTGACAGAAACAATGAGTGTTAATAACTGTTGAAAGCCTTTCAAAATTATGTGAAATGTCTTTTGAGTAAATCATCATGTCACACTTTGAAGGTCTGATGGCATCTCTCGAGATGTCAGTGTGAAAATGGATGCAGCATATGTATCACGGGGGAGCTGCGAAAGCCAGCTCTGCAGTGGGATGTAGCAAGTGGTGCTAGTCCTGGCAGTGTGCATATATTTCATTTAAAATCCATGTTTGTTCTAAGGGTGAATGGTACCAGCCATGGACCTCAGACTAGAATAAATGTCAGTCTCTACATTTTATTCGATCCTCCTTTGGGGGAGGACAGAGGCTGAAACTACAGAAGGATGGTCTTGTGGACAAGGATCTGGGCAGGGACTCAGGTGATCTGGGTTCAATTTCTGACTACCACAGACGCCCTGTGTGGCCTTGAGTCCTTCAACTCTCTGTAAAACAGCGATAATAATCCAGTATCTCTAATGCCTATTTAGATTGTAATTTCTTCAGGGCAGGGACTATCTGTAACTAGGGGTTTGTATAGTGCTAATAGAATTGCTTTTCAGTCTTGGTCGAGACCTCTGGGAAATGACTGTAATACTGCTGCCACTATGACTAATTTTCTCATTTGGATTATAGGTGTATTCCTGGAAGGGAGAGGTTATTAGGCAGTTTTGATGAACTGGTCAAAGGTGCAAAAAAAAAAAAATCCAATTGATTCCATAGTGCCAGGGTTTATTTAATAGTCCAGTGGTTGATTCCAGGGTGGCAGAAATAAATGTGTTATATAGAAGTGTGGTGATAGAAATGTATTATATAGACATGATATAAATGTGTGTATGTTTTCCCTCTTTCTCTATCAATATCCCCATACATGCTCATCTATCTATCTATATCAGTAGATCCAGATAGATCTGTTTTTCGTAACATTTAAGCTAGTGGGGTTGTAATGAAAAGAACAGTTGAAAGGTATCAGTGTGTCACTGGGATTTGATGGGCTCCATTGGTCATGGCTGATTACTGTCATTTCTCAAAGGGTTACTTCCTGCCTCTCTTCCCTGAAACCCAGAAGGTGGCAGGAAGGGAGAGAGAGGAAAAGCCAGAGAGACTTTTAACCCAGAGGCAATAGCATCCAGGCAAAGCAGAGAAGAAAGAGGGAGGAAAAAATCTGAGCAAACCTGCAATCTTCATAATATTCTGCCACTCAGTTATTTGCTGCTAACTTAATCAAACCTTAACTTCAAAGAAGTCAGCAGCTACA